>NC_092361.1:15116774-15449099 GCF_030848805.1 Temnothorax longispinosus
ATTCATGAATATTTTTACAGGTAGGTGGCATTTGTATTCGTATGCAACACTGATATGTAAATTATCAATATATTTAAATAAATATCCAAATTAATATTTCAAATTTCAATATTAAAAATAATAATATTATTACATGCATTTAACTTTTTATTCTTAATCTTTTTCACTCTTCATAAATTCTTAATTTTTCGTATTTTTTAACTTTTTAATTAAATATTTAATTTAAAAAATTACGTAACTCGAATCTCTACATGAAATTTTTTCACATAAAAGCTTTGAAAAATTTGATAAATAGAATCCCTAATTCTTGCGTATTTATAATTTAAATAATTATAATTTTTTAAACGTAAGATATTACGAGTATGTTGAATTTTATAAGTACTTTATTAAATAATTTAAGCCTCTCAAATGTCAAAAAATATATAATATTTTATGTGTTATTATATATACATAATATTACTGTAACTGACGCGTGGAATACTCATTGCAATCACGTATTAGTTCTTACGGGGAAACCGTTTAATAAGTCCACAAATAATTAATAAAATATAAATAAATTGCTCATCTCGTGGTTGCCTCGCCGACGCTTCTCTGAGCCTCCTCCTCCTCCCTCGTTCCTCCGTGACCGCTCCTCATGTGTAAATAAATTAAAAAGTCATGTAATTGTAAAATTGTATTTTTTTATTGTAAATTATATAAAAAATATTTTGCTTATGAGTAAATAAATTGTAGTACAAGGTTTTGATAAAAGGCACATATATTTCTAAGGATATAAACAAAATACAAATATTTCTTAAAAATAAAACTAATATTGTTGGAAAGTAAGAGCCACCGCACAAGACTCTCGTATGGTCACGTAGCGTAACATAACGTGAGCCAACGCACAAGAAACGTATTGGTTACGGCCGTTACGGCGTTATACGTTTCTTGTGCGTTGATCTACGTTACGTTACCATACGAGAGCTTGTGCGGAGGCTCTAACCGATACGTTTCTTGTGCGTTGATTCACGTTACGTTACGTTACGTGATCATACGAGAGTCTTGTGGGTGGCTCTAAATTCTCGCGCCACACCGAACGCACGAATCCCGTGTCTTATTTAAGAGTGCGGATCCATAATTCGTAAAGCGGGCAGCACACACTTCTGCATAACGCATAATGCGTAAGCATAAGAAAATTGATTGGTCTATTTCCTTATGCACATGTGTATGGACCCATCAATTTTCTTATGCTAAAACTCCATAGACGCGGAAACGTCGTGCGGTAGAGTGCGTTGACCAATCAGAAGGCTGCCGCAAGTCGCCTGCGGCAAAATCAAAATTTGTGATTGGTCAACGCACTCTGCCGCATGGCGTTTCCGCGTCTATGGAGTCTTAGGGTTGATTTATAATAGCCGTAACCGTTGATTTAAGCCGTAATCTTTAAGAAATTGACCAATCACAGTCGAATGTGAGAAGAATAATCGACTGTGATTGGTCAATTTCTTAAAGATTACGGCTTAAATCAACGGTTACGGCTATTATAAACCAGCCCTTATGCTTATGCTTACGCATTATGCGTTATGCAGAAGTGTGTGTCCGGGCCCTTAGAGCCACCGCACAAGACTCTCGTATGGTCACGTAGCGTAACATAACGTGAGTCAACGCACAAGAAACGTATTGGTTACGGCCGTTACGACGTTATACGTTTCTTGTGCGTTGATCTACGTTACGTTACCATGCGAGAGCTTGTGCGGAGGCTCTAACCAATACGTTTCTTGTGTGTTGACTCACGTTACGTTACGCTACGTGACCATACGAGAGTTTTGTGCGGTGGCTCTTAATGGTTGCGTTCAGCCGTACTTCGGCTTAACCAAGCGAAAGGTAGCAACTGAATGTGATTGGTTCTTACCTTTGGATCCAACCAATTACACTTAATTGCTACCTTTCGCTTGGCTAAGCAGAGGTTCGGCTGAACGCAACCAATATCCATATCATATTTCTCATAAAATAAAAGTTACATAGATTCGTGAATTTTTTTTATATACTCTTTATATAATAATGCAGGGAGATAAAGAGCCCGATTTTGCATTTTTGCTCTTAAAAATTTATAATAAATAAAATACGGAGTAAAGTGCAGTTTAATGTGCACTTAGTGCATAAAGTGCACCTGAGTGCATCTGAGTTTGCCTGGGTCTCCTGCTCCTGCCGACCCAATTGTTAATATTTATGATAATGTGTCAGTTTTGATTAATATGCAATAAACGAGATGTCAGATGTGCGTTTTTTGATAGCTCGCACTTTTGGTCGGCCAATCAATCGTTTCCTTCCTCCAGTGATTTTAGTAATTTTTCGTTGCGGCGTGGGCGAATGGCGAACTTGTCGGCAAAATTCCGGCTCGCGCGAACTGTCGCTCACTTCGGACTTCCTCGCGCCACGTTGCGCGAGATGGCTCTTCGTTCGGCGCGATCACGGTGAACGCGTGAACGTGCGGGTTAGGTCAGGTAGTCAGGTTCGACGAATTCACGAGTTAACCGACGTTAAACCGAAGACGCCGCGATGGCAAAATTCGACTTAACGTCTCGCATAGGTCAATACCTGGACCGGCACTTGGTGTTTCCTTTGCTGGAGTTCCTATCGGCGAAACAGGTAAGGCGCGCGGTAATCTACGGGCGCGGGCGTCGCGGGACCTACGTTTTGGTTATGTTACATATATGTGTAATAAACAGTTATTTCTTTATTACATATATGTGTATTGCAGATTTATGATGAGGACGAGCTGCTGCACGCGAAACTCGATATCCTCAGCAAGACGAACATGATCGACTACACCATCGACATTAGAAAGCAGCTGTATCCCAATGTGGAAGTACCGGAGGTGCGTTTCTCTACGTAACGTGTATGCCACTGTTGCGTGATTGCGAGACGAATGTTATAGATTTAGTTCACATCATAGAACGGTATTCATAGTCGGTACTCATATTTAAGATCGTCTTATGGCTCGTCTACAATAACCGTAAGACATAAACAGTAAGTTATTGACCACAGTCGATTATTCCTGTAAAAATCCATTAGTCAATAGCTTACTGCTTATGTCTTACTGCATACTTCCTTACAAGCCAGTATTCTAAGGGTAGGTTTAAGCTCACAATTCTATTTAGAGCTTACACGCTCTTCATAGAATCATTTCATCCTTGTTTAACAAGTGTTAAACAAGGACAAACAAAGTACAAATGGAACCTATCATAGTCAGATTATATATATATATATATATATATATATATATATATATATAAGATCAGAGCCATATTAGCATCTCAAGACATTACTTAAGACAGTCTTGAAATAAGAACAGACTATGAATACTAGCCAATAGATCCAGATTGTGCATTTTACACAATAAATTAATGATAGCGATATTACTGGTTGCAGGAGATAAAATCCAGACGTGCCGATGTGTTGCAAGAGCTTGGCGTACTCCAGAACAATGTCTCGGTAGTGCTGGCTCTTATGAACAACGAGGAAATTATGAAGAAAATGGAGAACATGCGCGATTCCAAAGCACTTAATAATTACCTCACTCAAGAATCAGATGTAAGTGGAATTGTTATTATTACTACATTAGATAATGGAATATTTGATCTGGTATTCTAAGACATTATGAGTGTACACATTTTTTTATTGGTTTTGTCTTTACAGTTTAGGGTAGAGATGATGGATAGCTTTGTGAAGCTGGCTAAGTATCGCTACGAGTGTGGCAATTATTCCGTTTCGACGTCATATTTGTACTTCTATATGCTGATTATGTCCCCTACCGATAAGGTTCTGCCAATTTTTAATAAATTATGAAAATCAAGTACAATATGTTTTATAAAATTATCTAACATTTATATCTAATTTCCAGAACTATTTAAATGTCTTATGGGGAAAATTGGCATCAGAGATTCTTGTACAAAATTGGGAAACGGCACTGGAGGACGTGAACAAGTTGCGAGAGTATATCGACAGTAATGTTATCGGTAATTCGCTGCAAGTATTACAGCAACGCACATGGCTCATTCATTGGAGTCTATTTGTGTTCTTTAATCATGTGAAGGGAAGAGATCTCATTATTGAGATGTTCCTCTACCGGCCTCAGTACGTACGATTTCTTAAGAAAGTATTTAACGGTATTTACGAAAATTAGAGAAATTATAATGTGTATATATTTTTACAGTTATTTAAATGCTATTCAAACTATGTGCCCGCATATACTTCGTTATTTGGCTGCGGCAGTTATCGTCAATCGTTCTAGGCGGTCTATTCTGAAGGATCTCGTGAAAGTGATACAACAGGTCGAATTTTAAAAAACGTCGCTTTGAAAGGCATAAAAATTCGTACGAGGTTTCTTGATTGACAGTAACAGTGACAAATATTAATCCAATCTAAGTAGAGAATCTTAAAGAGGGCGAATATATGTATTCATGAAGTTTTACTAAGAAAATAATAGTTTAAATTTGTCAAGAAAAAGAAATTGTGCGATTTTTTATGCCGTATATTAATGAAATAAAATTCTATACGTGTCATTTTTAAAAATTTTTATGTGTAGGAATCTTATACTTATCGAGATCCCATCACAGAGTTTCTGGAACATTTGTATGTTAATTTTGACTTTGATGGAGCTCGGCAAAAATTGCAAGAGTGCCAGACTGTCGTCTTCAATGACTTCTTTTTAATCGCTCTGCTGAATGAATTTGTAGAGAATGCACGATTGATGATTTTCGAAACGTTCTGCAGAATTCATCAATGCATTAGTATCCAGTGCGTAATTTTTACAATAATTTTCATGATTGTAAAAAAAGGTTAATTAATCATTTATGCTCGGTGTTTGTCAGTTACTCTTACATTATTTTTGCATTATTTATAGGATGCTTGCGGAGAAACTGAATATGAAGGCGGATGTTGCGGAATGCTGGATTGTGAACTTAATCCGTAATGCACGTTTGGACGCTAAAATCGACAGTAAGTTGGGACACGTAGTAATGGGAGGACAGCCGGCGTCCCCATATCAACAATTGGTTGAGAAGATTGAGACTCTGAGTGTGCGAAGCGAGGCACTAGAGAATCTAATTGAGAGAAAATTAAAAGCGAAAAATCAAGACCCAGTAAGTATAGTGTGGAACTAACAGAGGTCAGTATCATTCACAATTATATTGCGCGTATAATATCACATTTGATTTACTTAATGCATAACACATGGCAGTAGACATCAGAAAAGTAAAAGTAAAGTTATGCATATTATATAGACGCTAATGTCAAGTAACTGTACACACTGTATAATAATAATAATAATAATAATTCGTCCAATTTGCGTCTAATTATATTTAACATTAAATTCGATTTTTGTACGTTTTAATATATTTTAACATTTATCCATCTGTTAACTTATTGTTTTTGTCAATTGCGCTACAACTGAAGCGTTTTAGTTTTTTTCGTATTGTTTTGCCATTACATGTAATAGTTATAAAAGCGTGACGTTTTGTAAAATGTACTTTTCTTGAATATAAATTTTAAAGACAATTCACTTTTATTTCAGTATCAACATTCGTGGAATTTGGATATGTGACAACTCGATACAACGTGGAGAAGTAATGCCCAAAAGAGATATTCCACCTCCGATTATTAACAGTAATAATTAACAGTAAAAGTACAGGCTTTTGACGCAATGTACCTTTTAAAAGAAATAATGGAAATTGCATCGTGACATTACATCATGAAACCAGATGTATTTTTATTCGCTGGTACTGTCAGTATCTTGTAACTGTCAAATAATACTATAACAAATAATAAGCGACCAATAACATTTTATAAAACATATCACATTTATTTATTGTTTATACTATCCGTATCTCCATAAATCACATTTTTAGTTTGACTAGAAACCATTATTGGGCTATCCTGTCAAATATTATGTCAACAAAAAGTATCGAAAAATAAAAAAGAAATTAGATATTTTATTTAGGCCTAGTTTTCATTTGAAGGTAAAATCTAATTAGGTTACTTTTACTTGAAAATTAACTTTTATTGCTTGTTGGTTAATCAACCTTCAATAAACCTTTACCCTGCTTTACCCATCAAAAAATTTCTGATGGTGGTATTAAATCAGAAAAAGACTATAGTTCACGTAATATAGATGCCTAAACTTCACGCAACGTTTACTATAGATAAATACAATAAATCAAGAATAATGTTGAAAATAATGTTTCAATTTTAATCCTCCGTCTGTATACGTGGGTCTACGACGTTTGAGCCAAAATGATATCGGCTCGTAACTAACTGTAAAACTTGCAAGTCTGCCGAATATTAAATAAACGATGTTTATCAAAATGAATAAAATCGTCAACTACAATGTAGACAGACAATTTACCCACGTATACACTCCGAGGGTTGAAGGAAAAAAAAACCCGTAATAGCAGAAATCGAGATAAAAGAATATAAATCGAATACCATAAATAATTACAAAGTATTTGTTACATATAGTATTACATATAAGCTAAGATCATTACTACGAGAGCACGAAAAAAAATTTGACCACGAAAATGCAAGTAATGGATAACGAGGATATTGATATCCTTTTACTGTAGAGAATTATGATGTTAACAAGTCGATTTATCTTGAAATATCAATCAGTTCGGGCTAGCTATTGCGATTAGCAAAAAAATATTAATATTAATTTATATACATTGTTCTGTCTTTTGACTGTCGCCTTTGATAGTCAAAATTTAGAAAAGAAATCAAAATTATCTAATTCATTACAATAATTCGATCTACGCTGAAATATTTTACGTCTTTTCATAAATTCTTCATTACTGTTATAAAACGTTTACATCAAAATTATCGAAATACATGTTGATTAACAATACGCACAAAACTTAAATTCTATTTACTTTTCTATTTACTATTCTCTATTTACTCAGCATAAAATAACTATAGACAGGTTATGAGCTTCTAGTAAAGATAAAACTAGGCTGCGTTCCAATTCACTGCCAGTACTAAAAATCTGTAGTATACGTGACGTAAACTATAGATTTTCAGTACTGGCAGTGAATATCGAAACGCAGTCCTAGAAGTTGAATTTTCTGATAGTAAAAGTTAGCACTAAGAAACTATTAGCTTAGTAATTAACTATGAATTAAACAACACAATTTTTATTTTAAAATTTAGATTAAGTCTAAGCTACAAGTTAATCAAAGAATGAAAAACTGGGCCTAAAAAGGAATTCTATAGTTTCAATTTGTTACAAGTTGATAGCTCGGTTGTAAAACGTGCAAGGGGGAATTGTTGTTCAATGTCATGTTATATATTAGTTTTAATATAAAATATTATAATTATTTATTATATTATAAATATAATTATAGTTATAATATAATAATTATAATTATAAATGTCTCAATATTATTTAAGTTACAAGTTAGTATTCAAGTTGCAACTTATGCAATTACGAGACATTTATATTTTGGAAATCCGTTATATACGAAGGTAAAAAATTGCATCCCGTGTATCCACCATGATTGATACAATATGTCAGAACGCTCCTCCAATACGGATCCAAACTGAGTACTCTCGGATTTCCCAAGATAATGAGTAGAGCGCGAGCACGAGTGATCGCGACGTTGAGTCTTCTGGGCGAAGCGACAAAGCCTAGAGCGTGCTTGACATCTTCTTCAATTAGATTCTTGCACGATCTGACAGTCGAAATAATGATTACCTTCCTTTCTTGTCCTTGAAATCCTTCTACACTGCTGATTTTTGGCAAATTAAGATCTAACTCCAACAGCATATCTCGGATTTGTTGTACCTAATTTAGAAAAGTGTTTTTCATAAAAAAGAAAGGAAGAAATTGTCTTTTAGTATAAAGTGTAGAATTTTATTTAAAATAGGCGTGTATACCTGTTTGAGATAAGGGGTTATAACTCCTATATCATTTGGCTTAAGCCCGGATTTATATAACTTCCTCAAATAGAGATACACTTGCGTCGCTTCTGCGGGATTGTACCAGCTTGGACTCTCGGGATCTTGGTAGTTATCACCATTGACCCCATGGAAGATTACGGCCGATGGCAATCCATCTCTCTTGGGCAGTTCTGTTTCCAGCATTTCCAATAGTTTAGCTTCGTCACTGTTCTCAGATGATATCTAAATATAGCAAACAAACAAATTGTAGTCAGACAAAATTCCAAGCTTAGCATAATAACAATAGTTATACATACCTGTGGTTGTAATTCCGATTCATAAAACATTGAGTTTGGTAGATCCAATATCTCTGGTAAACTCCGATAGTTCATTATAAGTTTCGTAACGAGTCTGGGGTCATAGCCGGTTTCATATCCTTCCAGATCTTTCTGGTAAGGAAATTGATGTAAAAGTCTCGATAGGAATGATTCGCCGAATCCAAAATTCATCGACAGTTTGCTCTGCACGACAGGCCCAAGTTGCATTGGGTCGCCCGCGAGTATCACCTGACCATGATCGGAATGAATGTAATTCAAGGGAATCATAATCTCTGGCTCGGTCGCTTGACCCGCCTCGTCGATTAGAACGTGCGAGAAATGACCACGAGAAAAGCCCATATTGTACAATATTCCCAACGATGTGCAGGTGCCGATGGTAATTCTATGGCGACCCAGTACGGACATGGTACAGTTCACTCTCACTCCGTTCTCGTGTTGATAGAAGCGATCGGACGTTCCTTCCGCAGCTAATTCTGCCGTAGCACAGTAAGGTAACAGTTTCTCGGGAATAGAATCACTGTCCAAGTAATGATGAGCTATCAGTCGAACCTATGGTATGTACATATAATGAATAAATACAGTGAAACTGGGACTATTTAATAATTTACGATTTGGCCTAACTTTTTTATGATTTGTATTTATTACCGAATATACGAATATACAGTTAATTTATATAAAATTGTTGTTAGTGTTCATGAATCACGAAAGAATCTATAGAAGAGTAAAACATACCAAATCGCCTGGCTTAAGGATATTACTGTCCAACAAGCGTTCCGCTATTAAGTTTGCCGAGCTATTCGACGGTGTTGCTATGAGAAGCCTGCTTTCCGGAATCACGGTCAAAAGTTGTAAGATCGTCTCGCACATAGTCATTGTCTTCCCTGTTCCAGGCGGGCCAAATATAACGTAGGGTAACGGGCGTGCTAATCCCAATATTATATTCCTCACAGCTTCTTTTTGATAATAATTCAGTTCTTTATTGAACCAATTTAATTTCCGTTTTTTTATTTGAGTGATATATGGTTGTAGTTTATCATTAGTGTGAGCGATCGGTCCATTTGGCGTCCTTGAAACCATGGCAGCGTTAGTCTTACTCCCGTTGGCATTCCTTGCCAAATTCGTTTTAAAATTTTGATTTATTTCTGATCTTGTAGCCGACGTCGTTGTACGTTCAAATGACGATTCAGCAGGCTTAGAATTGAAAAGTCTATTTGCTATCGATATTCTTGTAGAGACTTTGGTATTATTAGAGGTTGTATCGCTGACCGAAGTGACAGAGGAACTGGAACTGTTAGAAGATACAGATTTATGTCTGTGATGAACTTGCATGTGAGTGGGTTTCTCTTCGGCCTCATGCTCTTCCTCTAAATGGAACTGTGGCTCTTTTTGCACTACTTTGGTAGGAAACAGAAAATCAGGTCCAAGACGGTTGAGAGCTAAATTAACAGCATTGTGAGCACGTTGAATAGTGGGATACGAGCATTTAAATATCACTCGACAACTCTCACCACTGTATTCGTGATGAAACCTTTCGTTAAATTTTAAAAAGACCTCCATGCTTCTGACTTTGTGAATAAAGCCCTCATATTTTAGATCGCCTGTTACAAAGCAAATAAAAAATCAATAATTATTTAATTATCATCTCAACGTACCAAAATTAATTTTAAAACTACATTTTTATCTTTCAGTAATATAATAATCATATGCATAATATCAAAACATGTTTTTCAGCTTTTTCCTTACAAATCTTACCTTGAGATTTATCCCATTGAAAAGATACTATAGCTCTATCACCGACAAGGAGAGAAGGCCGTCTTTCTGATAATCCTGGCACTTCTAGCGCAAGATAATCACCGCATCGTCGCAAGACTACATTTTCCATGTTATATTTTTGCAAAGCGAGTATTACAGATACCTCTTCTAGATACAACAAGTTGTGGAAACGTTCCTTATACGTCTCGAAAGAAAGCGGTTTTAGGAGACAAGGTATCTGATCTCCAATAGCGATCTCTAATTCCGCCTGTGTTCCTTTACTCTGTTTATTATCCCACATTATGTTCCAAATGTATCGTGGTATTCTGAACACGCCACTTTTCACTTTGATAAATTTAGGCGCTTTACTTGGTTTTACCCCAGGAATACATGTAACTTCAATTAACTCATTCAAATCAGGTACATTAATATTTTCCTTCTTTTGTATAATAGATGCAGAATCAGTCTTTTGTAAAATGTTCTTTGCATCGACAGTTATGTGAAACACTCTAGCTATCTTAAAGTCTTTGAAATTGAAGGTAAATAGCTCCTCGGACGTGCCGACAAATTTCGCTTTGCATTTGAATGTATAACCAACACTTTCGGAAGGATTTACTACTATGCCGATATCTGTATTTGTCGGTGACACTAGTGACAACTGAGATGGGGTCTTCTGCGGCGTAAAAGAGCCACTTTGCAACAAATGAGCATAACTGCCGTTATTTCGTATCGAAACTGTCAAGGTACTCTCCTCTCCTACGTTCAAATTAAATTTTAATTCGTCGTCTATGATAATACCATATTTGTTTTTTAGTAAGTCGCCGGAATCTAATATGGAAGGAACACTGTTTACGGCTGGTAACTCAACGGATTTCTTGGGAGCCTAAAACAAAAATATAAATCATAAATATTGTGAAATTTATTACATATTGGTATCAAAACTGGCAAAATAACTAAATGTTATTTAATTCTTGCCTGAACTAATGGCACTACGGTCAGCGATCTCCAGTTGTACTGTCCTTGATCGCTTTCTATGCTGTCGCTGCATACTTTGTCACCTACGCAGGGAATGTAACCCACATCACACACGCGCTTATGAAAAATTACATTCCCATCAATTACTCCCACTTCGCTGTTTGGATTGTACTTTGATATCACGCCAAAGTCTAGCTTAGATCGTAACGATTTAATCCTATCGACTTCCAAGACTTCGCCAATCAAATCCGTAGAGCTGTCGTTTAGTTCGACCACGCATTCCAATGTCAGCCAATCACCAATTACGGGAATGAAGTCGGATCGTACTTTGCACAAGTCAATGCGAATATTGTTTGGCTCGACAATGGCGATTCGGCCTTCACGTTTTGTCACTTTGCCAACTATACTCCTCAGTATCGCTTGAGTGTGGGCATTCTCCTCCGATTTGACATTTGCGTTTTCCCAGCCGTCATCTATCACGCAGATAATTTTACGTACTTTCGGCTCCGCCTTTGGATCCCGTAGATATAGCAAGTACTGAATTTTATCAGCTATTTTTAGATTCTCGGTTGAGCTATCGATCTTTTCGTACATATAGTAATCATCTATGAGAACATAACTCTCGGTGACTTGAGTGACAGTTCCCGTCCTGTAGTAACATCCTTCTTCGTTCAGTTCTTCCGCTTGGTTGGCAGTTTCATCCGCGTTGGTCTCCTTAGCATCCTCTATACGAGATATGACTTTATCTATGTCTTCCTCTGCAGTTTGATTATCCGAGTGCACGTAGCTTGCAGCATATTGAAGTCCTTTAACGATTAACGACAGCATCTTCAATTTCTCTGGCTCCTATCTAAGTATCTAAAAAAAAAGTTGAAATATTTAAGGCAACTTACTTTTAATATTAAACGATATCAGGATATCGAGCAGTCAACGGAGATGGAGAACATGAATGACATTTACCGATCTATAGGCTGATATCGCCACTCCGTCGCCTTAAGATAATCCAGTTCCTTTCGCAAGGATTGTACGCGTTTTGCGTGTAGTTCCTTGAGGAATCGTTTACGTTGCTTCTGCTCCTGCAACTCGGATTTCATCTGATTCAGGATCTTGGATGTTTGAGTCGCGCTGGAGGTTAACTCCGAGTCTTGAGATTCTGGCGTTCTCTGTCCCGTCGAGTGTCCTAGAGTGCTCGTCGACAAGGTGGACGAATTCATAATTTAGTATGCGCGTCCTGAAACAACCGGTCACGTTCGCGTATCATTCGTATGCGTCTCCATGGCACTCCATGCCACTCTATTGATTGGCAACACCGAACACCTATGTCACCTACCTATTTGTCGTCGTCGAGCAGCAGCCCGGGAACCGGGAACGGCGGGAACTATCCGGGACGCATTCCCGGGAATGCGTTCCGAAACTCATCGATAAGAGACGCTTCTCTTACCGTAATGTGTCCTCACGTCATTGGTCGATCGATGATATATCGACGTATGATATATGTCACGGTTACATATTTAAATTTGAATTGACAGATTTTCTTGGGTCCATTTCTACCCCAATGTGGATTAATTAACTTTAATTTCTTAGAAAATTAAAAAAGATATAACGTAAACGTAAAGTTAAACCGAGATTAACGGTTAAAATCTACATTAGTAGAAATAGACATTAATAAAAAATTTTCTAAAAGCTAGAAAAAGATAAAAAAAGTAATTCTTAAATCAAGATTAAAAAGTTAATCTATATATTGGTAGAAATGAACATTATCATGAACACATTATGTGTAAAAAATTTTCTAGAAATTAGAAAAAGATAAATAAGTTAAACCGAGATTAAAGTTAGTCTACATTGGTAGAAATAAATACGTACTTTTTAATAAATTAGTATTTTAATAAATTTATTTTAATAATTTAATACTTTAATAATTTTTTTAAAATACAAAATTCCAGAGAGAGAGAGAGAGAGAGAGAGAGAGGACAGAACAAAAAATTATCTCAAGAACCCTTCTAGCAACACGTACGATTGAATACTTGTTACCATTAAATTTGTCAATTGTTTCGCTTCGACGACAACTGATCGAAAGAATCGATTAAAACAATATTTCGTAATTGCGCGACATGTAATTTTCAATTTACAGTTAACATGATTCCTCGAAGTGGAAAGTGTTCCTTAAATTCGTGACGTACGATCGACTAAGAAGTTATATACGACATGAGGAAGGTGCCAAGCAAACGCAGCCTCGCGAAATTGCCACGCTCGCGGCTGCCGCAGAAGCCGTACGGGTTCTGCTGCGAGGAGAAGGATCAGGATCCTGAGAAACGCTACGACATGCGAAACCCGCCGTTCGCGTCATCCTTGACGAACGTCTTCCTAGGCAGTGGCGGGCCCGGGGTGAAGTTTCGCGTACAGGACATCGGGCCGCCGCCGTATCCCATTCAGCGCAGAATCCTCGAGGCCAAAGGCAGAGCTTATCTGGGACGGTGCAAACGATGCCGGGGTCCCCTACGATGGTACCTGGAGGACGAGATCGCGCTCGCGCGCGAATTCCTCGCTAAGGAGAGACGGGATAATTACAATGCGATTGCGAAAAGGAATCTAATGATCGCCAAACGAAAGGGTGATACTTCACGCACTCAAAATGCGAGGCCAATTGATAATCTCAATTTTTGTCGTCTTTTCCACCTAAGAGCTTTTTTTTTTTTTTTTTTTTTTTTTTTTTAAATAACGTATTATGTTAAAGTATTTTTGATGTATAAAATTGAAAATCATTAATGAGAAATTAATGATTTTCTAAATTAATGAAGCTAGAGAACGCAGCAGTCGTATGAAAAAAAGGAATTTGAAGATCACTTCTTAAGTCACACAGGACAATCAGCAGTTCGATATATAATGTATAAAAAGTACTGGCTCTCTGAAGAAATCCACTGTATACTATAGCGCTGTAACAAAGTGTTTTACTAGGATTAAAATAAATATGAATAATGAAATTTTACTTGTATTTATAAATTGCGAATTAAATGCAGACAAAACGCGGCAGAATATCTTAAAATGTTTATTAGAAAAATATATTTTAGCAGAATACAAATACAAATTTATACAGCTTTGTCTGTCAACTATTATAATCGCAATGTTATACATGTTAATAAAGAATTGTAGGAAGAAACGAGAGAACTACATAATATATGGCATAGGATGCGAAATGAGTTCACAATTCACATTTGATTATATATATATATATATATATATATATATATGCATATATATGTATAATTATAATATGAAAAAAAAAATATATATAACATAGTAACGACACAAAAAGCAGCTTTCTCTTATGCCACGTTTTATATAATCATTTTACTATTTTCTTACAATGCTTAAAGAAACTTCGTTGCATACGATCACACTATCGTTTTGTGTCGTAATTATACGAATTTATCGCAAAAGTAACAATTTCTAGATATATTTGTTATTGCTTTTAGAATCGTGCATTTGTTGGGGACAAAAAAAAATTGATGCACTATTTTACTTCTAAGAAATAGTATTAAAAATTGCAAACATTTGATTATGTAATAATTATCAAATACGTACGTCAAAGAAGTAAAATTTTAGTTTGCTTATATTGGTGGGATATATCAAAAAGCAGAGATGTATGAATAATATAATTACAATAAAGTTAATAATATAATTACAAGTCTAAAAAAGGAAATTATCTCAAACTGAAAACAAGAAATTGAAAAAATATCGAATTAATCAGATTATAATTTGGAAGAAATGTGAAGAACATTAAGAATATAGTATAATCATATTATATGAGTTATTAAATCTAAAAGCAACGTAAATAATATGATTAATTAATCTTTAGTAACGTGTATATTGTAACAACAGTATGTAGCTAATTTATAAGAAATGCGGCATATTTGTGTCGTTTGTAAAATAGAAAAGAGAAAAACTGAACAATTATCGTACAACACATCATATGTACGGCTATACCCTTTCTTTCTTAAATATATATATATATATATATATATATATATATATATATATATATATATAATATATATGTATATTTATGTAAACATAATATGAAAACGGTAAATAAAAATGATCCTTTGGAAAAACTACATTATATAAGTTCGCATTCTTATACTGCAAGTTTATATATACGTACATATAATGCGTATGTGCATACAAATTTGCAATACGTTATTTGCTATGTTATAAAATTATTTAGCGTATTTAGGAATGTTGTCCTCTACGGAGATACTAAGTACCTCGTCATTCTCGTTTGTGCTGTCGAGGATTGACTGTACATAGGGATTCACGACAGCCGCCACAATTTTCTCTGAATGTGACGTCTTTGGTGTCACAGAACGTTTCGTTTCCGTATTAGACGACTCGCCTTCAGAGACACGTTCCAGTACATCCTTGTCCTCCGATCGTTTTTCTGAGTGACTACATCGCTCAACTGGGTCAGTCTTAATTACGGGCGACGATTTCGCCAGACAAGTTGATCCAGAGGAAGAATCGTTGCTCATGTCTGTGTTCTCAGATTGGGTCTCCAAACCATTATTATATGTACTTTCAGGAATGGTCTCGTACGTTGGTGGACTTTGCCTCTGAATCTGCTCGAGTTTTATTTCTTTCGGCAAAGACGATACTATTTCTAAAATTTCGCATTTTGAAGACTCGTCTGCATCAGATTCCATCTTATCGCATACTTCCTCCTCCTTGTCTTGACTAGCATCAAGTTGCACGTCCTGAGGCTGTAACTTAGTCGTTATAGATAAAATTTTTATCGATTTCTCGATGTCTGTTTCTGTATTTATCGTTTCTAAAATCTGTACGTCCGAAGATTGACTTATATCTATAGACTGTATTTGAGAATGTAGTTCTTGTTGTTCACTCCCTTCGGTTTGAGTATTCTGTTGCGTCTCATTTGCGTTTGATGAATTTGCATCATCGACTTTTTGCGTTTCTAGATCGTCAGTGGCGTCTCTTATCATATTCTCAATTATTTCATCAACGCTAAGTTCTGTTATAATAGACGAAGATGCTTTGAGACACGGCTCAATCGAAGTACTTGCACTAGAAATTGTTTCATTTATGACGACATCCTTATTCGTTTCGGTTGCGCTGATATTCTCTCTCGCTCTTGAAGTACATTCAGCTAAAATTTCAGCTACAATTTCACAAGAGTCGTCTATGTTCTCTTTTATTTGTTGGGCTTCGCTAGATTTGGATTCTTCATTTATATCAGAATTTCCAATTCCATTAAACACTGCTTCATTAATTTTAAGCTTCTCCATTTGGTCAACACAATCCAGTTGAGCTATCTTACTCAAATTTGAAGTTTCTTCATCCTCATTTACTTGTTGATTCTCGTGAAGCACTGTTTCTTGTTGTTTTTCATTTATTGGTTGACTCTCGTGAAGCACTGTTTCTTGCTGTTTTTCCGTATCAATAGCAGTGTTTTCAACTTCCGTTTCGGTTACTTCTTCCATTTTTGGAACGTTTTCGCATTCTGATAGAAGATCAATGACATTCGTCCCGTTTAGACTTAATCGAACCAGCATCGGGTCGTTTTCGTTGAGAGTCTCAAACTGGAACATCGTGGTTCCTTCAGCGGCGAGTTCCTTGAACTTATCGCAAGCTTGCTCACTCCATGTAACAATGTCAGTCTCCAGCGTGCATCGTTTCGACAAAGTGGGAATATTTATGATGTCTTCCGGCAACACTCTCAGGTCTTCCGTAACTGCAGAATTGCCGTAATCCATGTATAAGACTTCCGCGCCCGTGCCCTCTTCACAAAGCGCAATTATCTTTGCCCTGTACCAATAACCGTCTTCGGGATATCGAGCAGCACAGACCGTTCCCTCGTCGAGGGTTTTCAACGTGAGGAAACTGTCCGCATCTCGCAGACGATCCGATATTACCTCCAGTTCGCTTATACTGCTCTCTGCTTGAATCCAGAACTCGCTCGGGCTGTTAACGTAACTGACCATCACATTTGGCGAATTCAGTTGAGCTATCTTACTCAAATTTGAAGTTTCTTCATCCTCATTTACTTGTTGATTCTCGTGAAGCACTGTTTCTTGTTGTTTTTCATTTATTTGTTGACTCTCATGAAGCACTGTTTCTTGTTTTTCCGTATCAATAGCAGTGTTTTCAACTTCCGCTTCGGTTACTTCTTCCATTTTTGGAACGTTTTCGCATTCTGATAGAAGATCAATAACATTCGTCCCGTTTAGACTTAATCGAACCAGCATCGGGTCGTTTTCGTTGAGAGTCTCAAACTGGAACATCGTGGCTCCTTCAGCGGCGAGTTCCTTGAACTTATCGCAAGCTTGCTCACTCCATGTAACAATGTCAGTCTCCAGCGTGCATCGTTTCGACAAAGTGGGAATATTTACGATATCTTCCGGCAACACTCTCAGGTCTTCCGTAACTGCAGAATTACCGTAATCCATGTATAAGACTTCCGCGCCCGTGCCCTCTTCACAAAGCGCAATTATCTTTGCCCTGTACCAATAACCGTCTTCAGGGTATCGAGCAGCACAGACCGTTCCCTGGTCGAGGGTTTTCAACGTGAGGAAACTGTCCGCATCTCGCAGACGATCCGACATTACCTCCAGTTCGTTTATACTGCTCTCTGCTTGAATCCAGAACTCGCTCGGGCTGTTAACGTAACTGACCATCACATTTGGTGAATTCTCCTCACCGAGCGGCGGCAATCTCTCCTCGATAACCGGTGAAATTCGCTTGCACATGCTACCAAGAATATCGGCGACATTCTGGCCGTCCAATGTCAGTTTCACCAATGATGTCTCTTGGTCTTTCAGAACATCTAGGAGGAAAATTGTCGCGCCTTCCGCGGCCAATTTGACGAACTCTTCGCGTGCCTGTTCCGACCATTCTTCGACTTGCGACGGCAGCTCCAAGCAGCATTTGCGCGATAAAGGCGGTATATTCGCCACGTCTTCCGGAATGACACAAATCTCAGTGGATACCGCCGAGTTTCCATAGTCAATGTATATAACTTGCGTGCCATTCTCGTCGTGAGAGATAACACGCGCTCTGTACCATTGTTCGTCTTCGGGATACTTGGCGACGCACAGTAAACCTTCTTTTATATCGTCGATCTTCGGGAACATGTCAGCGACCATAAATCTATCCGCCATTACTTCCAAGTCGGCAACAGATTTCTCCTCCTGAACCCAAAACTCGCTTGGCGAATTAATGTGGCACACGAAGGCGGAATGCGGATCCAGTTCAAGATCGACTATCTCATCTACGGGCTCCTGCTCGGTACTAATTATGATAGCATGTTTCTCTTCAACTAACGTCTCGCTGACGCTCTTGTCGTTTATAAACAGTTCTACGCGTTTAGGCATGGTATCTGCTATTACAAGAGCCTGAAGACTTTCCGTTGATGTTACTAGATTCCTGAATCTTTCGCAAGTAGGCTCGCTCCAATCCTCCGTGTCTACGGGAATAACATCAAGTCGGCATTTCAATGCAAATGTTTCCAAGTTCTTCCAGGCGTTCGGCATCTGTCGAATGCTGCTCGGTTTGTTATTAATGACATCGGTATTGCCATAGTCTATGAATCGGACAGTCGTGATATCCTCATCCGCGTCTAATACCTCCGCGCGGTACCAGAGATCGTCAATTGAGTAAGAAGCAACGCATAAAGTGCCTTCTTCCGGTATACCGTCTATCGCCACAAAATCGATCACTTCTGCCTGAAGTTGTTCTTGTTTTTCATCTAGAGACGCAATCTTGTCCATACATTGCAACCAGAACTGACTTGGAGAGTCCACGTGAGATACGCATACATCAAATTTGCCAGGTGTTGTCGTTTCGATGTGTATCTCAGATGTCGGTTCACATGCCGTTTGTTCTATTTTCACTAGGTTCAACGAGCGGAATCTATCGCTGAGCTTTTCTTCATTTTCGATTAGATCGACGATCCACTTCTTGTGTACGTTGTAAAGTACAGCCGAGAAATCTTTATTCATTAAATGAGTTTGTAATATGTCCTTCTGTTCAGCCTCAGTGCCAATAAAAGATACAGATAACGATACATTTATGGCTAATTGATGGGGTTCATAAAATTGTGGTTCCAAAATCATAATCGAGTCTAGAGCAACTTCCTCAGTGTTGCCGTAGTCAATGTAATTAACATAGGCCATTGTTTCGGTGAGACTAACGATTCTTCCTCTGTACCATTGACCGTCGTCTGAATATTTCGTCGCGCATAATAGATGTACCTCTGGCTCGAGTCTTTGACCAGAATTAGTGTAATACTGTTGAAGATCTTCCGACAGTTTAGTCTCAATATCCACGTCCGAATACCGTTGCAACCAGATATTGGTAGAATGATCCGCATACGACACCGAGACCTTGTGAGTTGAACTTAGAATAGGCATCGGACATACGGGTGGTATCTTCTCCTCAGTATTCGTTATCCCATTGCCGGATAGATCGTACAATTTTACGATAAGTCTATACGAACAAAAGATGGTAATATCCAAGAAAATGTTAATATTTATTTGAAGCTTACTTATATATTTGTAACTGCAGCGTAAAATTTATACAAACCTGCTATTATTAACTTCTTCCACATAGACTAACACTTCTTTGCCTTCAAGTTCCTTCAATTGTTTATCTACGTCGGACGACGCTGGCACATCTTGTAGGGAGCATTCCAACGCTTGGTTCTGCATGACTGCGAGCTCTCCAGGTAGAGCTAAAGCCTAGATCATTAGATTGTCATATTAATAATGGGAATTAATAAATATCAAAACTGTAAGTTTCTTATTTATATATATTCATAATTTACTTATAATTTCAACAGTTTCAATATGACAATTTCGTATTGCAACATGGATGTATGGCATTAACTCGCATCGTGGAAGCAATAAAACCTGTAGAAGTTTTTGTAAATATCTGTCTATGTACACTCACATCATTCAGGATTTCGTCGTATGTCCCGGTATCAATGAATTTTACATCAAACCCGACGGACCGTGTACAGTTAATCACTACAGCTCGCTTCCATGTTCCATTTGTATTGACTAAACAACCCGCGCCAAGACACAACTCGCGGGTTGATAATCGCGGCATCACCTGATATTAACTTCTTATCAATAAGATTCGCTTGAGTTCATGCGAACGATCGTTAGGCTGAATGAGAAGGTACAAGTTCTTTTCAATGTTAAGTTATTGTTATTTTAGGAAATTTGAACATCATGATGAAACATTCATTATGATACTGTTACAATCAATTCTTAATTATTTATCTGTTAATACCATACATCGTGCAATGATATTTAAGACATTTTATTTTATGGAGTCGAAATTATAAATATTACTAGTTTCAGGAAGTACGATTCGATTCATTCAGGAATCTTGGGCTAGATATAATAAATTTTGTTATAGGATGAACCAGATTCATGATGTTAGTCATTTGTGTTAACAATATATTAAATTTTTAAATACATGAATAAAATTCTTTTCCATCACTGTAATATATTATATTTAAGAATCAAAGTTCAAAAAATAATGAGTAATTTCTAATTTGTTTAATTTTCGAATCTTAGAATTTGTTTAATCATTTAAGAAATTGAAGAAATTTATAAATATATGGATTTTGTTGTAATTATTAAATAATGATATCATAGCTTGTGAATAAGACAAGTCGTTAGTTCATGGTTGTTAGAAAAAGAGAAGTTACTTTTCTAATTTTCCATAAAGTTTATGAGCAATATTATATGACAGAATATGATTCGTGGCTGAAATGCATTTGTACTAAATAATACCTTTGTATCTTTATTAGCCATGTATTGATCAGCAATGCTTTCACATTTTGAAGCAGATGGAAGCTGAACATAAAACTGGGTTGTATTTTTTACATTAGAAACTCTCGTTTTGAGAGTTTGACCATTCAAGAGGCTTATGTCCACTCTTTCTCTAACATTGAGTTCTTTTACTTCTGTATCATGTGTTTCTGCAGCTAAAATATAAAAAATACAATGTTTAAGTGTCAAATGATCTGGCATTTAACATATGAAATGTATAACTGGAGGGGTAAAAACCAGTGGTGTATGTCAAATTTTTAAAAATATTTTTTCGTGTGCATAGACGCGAAAAAACATTTAAAAAAATTTGACTTACACGACTATGGCTACGGTCAACGTGACGCTACAAATGCTTTGGAGCGTTCTTCTTCTTTCTTTCTTCATTGAAAGAAAAGAGAAAAGGAATGCTTCGAAGCATTTGTAGCGTCACGTTGACCGTAGCCTATGACTTTTACCCCTCCAACTATTGTTATAAATGTGCATCGGAATATAAATAAATTTTGAAATAATTCTTACCACTGATTGTTTCAATCGAAGGTTTTGTAGTGAAGGCTGCAAGATTTTTTTGGACCAAAATATTACTCACATCTTGCCCATCATGGTTTAATGAAATTATATATTGATCGTCATTAAAATTATGGAATATGCATTTGTATTTATCAGCACTGAAGCAATTATCGAGCGCGTTACTATCCACTTCAGACCAATTCGAGTTTCTATTATTAAGTACGATATCTTTTAAGGAACACTGCACTGCTAATCTAAACAGATGCATAAATTTTTTCACAACAGAATAGATATTATATTGATCTACAATTGTGCAATTTCCAAAATCTATGTACTAAACTACGTATGCATCCTTCCGCGTATCAATATTCACAACTTCCGCTCGATAAAGAGCTCTATCTTCAGAAAATATAGCTATAACTGCTGAACCAATCTAAAAAAAAGTTACACTTTTATTAACTCGATCACAGTATTATTTTTCACGTATACAGATTATAAATTTGTTTTTAGAATAAAAATAGTAATCTTGATAGAACAGACTAATTGTAAGTATCATAAGACCAATGATTACCTGTAATTTATGTGTCACGGGTTTTCTACCAGCATACGTTTTTTGTATCTCGCTCATCATTGTTATAAATTCTGTTTCTTTAGATAATAGCTGACAATATAACTTATTAGGATTTATAAACCATGTCACGACTACATCCTGCTTAGATTCAGGATCGTATGAAATCGTTTCCCATTTTGAATCAAGAGGAGCGTAATCTGTAGTTGTTCTACTCTCTGTCATGGTTTCAAACGTTCTTTTACTCGTTGCAGCAGCTTGTTTCACTTTTGTTAAATCTGCGATTGTGCAAAACTCCTCATTTATAGAATTGGTGTTCAGTACACCATCAACAAGTTCACACAACAGTACATCATATATTCCGTTTTCCTCAGAAACAAACTCCACTTGTAAAGATTTCCCTTCGGCCTTCTCCAAGAAAATTGCATGTTGCTCATCGCTCGTATTTGTCAATCCAAGTAGTTTGCAATGTACCGCTTGCATCGGCAGTTTTAGAAATTCTTCTAAAATGACTTTAATATTCATTAAGTCGACCGACTCTGTGTTTCCATAGTCGACAAATTCCACAATCGCACTGTTTCCTTCTACAGATTTGATTATTGCTCTGTACCATTTAAGATCATCTGAGTATTGAGCGATACAATATGTACCACTTTGTATTTTGGAAGCTTGCATTATTTCTCCACCGTTCTCGTAAGTTGCAGCAATACTTTCCATGATAGAATCTAATTCCAAACAATCGGGATTTAACTGAACAAAAAAGTCCAATGGATCGTTAATAAATACCACTTCACAATTCTTCACGGAATTGAGAGTGATATCGATTTTCATTAATGAAAGTTGGGATTTTCCATCAGCAGTATTATTGTTTGATAGCTCTTTGTTAGCGTCATTTGTACCCCATGATTCACCATCAATTGTCTGAAAACACACATATACACATATGTGATATTTTATAAAATGTTGGAATCTATCAAACGTACAAATATATAATTCATATTTTATAATTGATCTTTTCCTACCGGATCATAAACATTATTTGTATTATCCTCTTTATTTCTGAATTTATTGCCGCCATCATAATCACCTAGATTTAACAAAATGTATCATAAAATCACATTTGCATATTATTTATACATTATACATCAAGTAATATGTTTATAAGTACTAAATACCGTTAAATTTCTCATTTCTATAATTAGCCTTATAAGGCGTAGCTTTTCTGTCATTCCAATTCGTAGTTTGAAACCTGCCCGACGTTCCACCGTCGCGGCTTCCTCCTCGGCTATCGTTAAAACCATCACGTTTAAAACCACCTTTCCTCCGTCTATCATTATCTTTGGACGAAGTATCAGAATCTTTGTCGCTATTTGCCTTATCAGACGAATTGTTACGGTATCTCCTTTCATTTCCATTATCGCGAGGGAATCTATTTCCATTATCGCGAGGAAATCTATTACTTCTGTTAGATCCATTTGCATCACCTTCATCGTATTTATTATACGATTTATCTCTGTTGAATCTATTGTTTGCTGCTTTGTCCTTAATAAACCGATCATTCTGTGAACCGTCACGTTGGGAATAATTGCCGGTTCTTTCACGTTTGTTGTCGTATTGTTTTTCTTGAGACCATTCCCCTTTCCAAGTACTTGATTTATTGTCTTGGAAGGGCCTAGTATTTTGATTACGATTCCAAGAATCCACGTTACTTTTTTTGCCATACTTGTCTTTATCTTCACTGTAAAAGAAATAGCTGTATTAAAATAATTTTATATGAATACAACACATAAGGGAAAAAGCAATAATGCAATATTAGGGAAAATTATTCAATTATAAAATTTATACAAAGAGAATTCATTAAAAATTAAAATAAATTAAAGTAAAATTTAAACGTAAACTTAATATGAAATCATAAAATGCTAATACTTCTCAACATAAATAGAAATATAATTTACGTTGAACACAATTTTATCTAACTAAAATGTATATGTTATATTCTTGGATTTTTATGAGACCTGTGATGCGATAAATTGCATTTTATACAATGTCATTATGAGTTGAGTGATGATGAATATATCACATAATTCGTTAAGAAACATTTGCTTTAACTTAATTTTATATACAATATTAACAATAGCCAGGTTTCAGACCAAAATTACTATCGATTTATTACCTCTGGAATTCATTCATCGTCTTTACAGGATGCTGAACTTCCTCGTTTCGCGAGCTTGTCGTAGAATTTTCGGTTTTATCGCAGAACAAATTGTTCAATAATTGAGGATGAACGCTCCTCATTGTGTCAAATTCGAATAAATCGACTAATAGGCCATTGGGTTGTGCAGCAACTACTTTCATATAAAAACGTTTCTCGAGCGTCAATCTTTCGAAATGATTAGAAACCTCCTGGTCTAGTGAAAGCACCTCATAGCCATTCAATGCACACTTTATAGCTTGTGCTGGCAATTTCGTTACTAAATCATCATGAATAGTGCGAAGTGATATAACAGGTAACACTTCTTCGTTTCCATAATCAACATATACTACTTTAACTTTGTCTCCAACAATACCAAGAATTTGTGCACGATACCTAAAAAAAAAAGATAAACATTTATTTTATAATTACTAACCCAGAGAATAACGATAGCAGAGAACGTTAAGCTATTTCAAACTTACCATGATGAATCGTATAGAGCGGCGCAGGGTAATCCTGCTTTCAGTTGCGCTATATTTAAAGTAGATGCAGTTTTAGCATACTGCGCCAAGCCAGCCATTATTGACTCAAGGGACTTCACTCCACTGTCAAGTTGTACATAGAATTTTTTGCACGACTCTACATAAGAGACGTGCACAACTTCCTGGAAATCTTTAGCCAATTGTCGTAATTGTGGGTAGGAATATGTTATAGGTATCATTGCGGCTGGTGTTGGGAATCCTTTTTTTAGCATATCCTTCACGTTAACACCATTGTCGTACAAGTCACCGTACTGAATCAACGGCGGCCCTTCCGGCGGACGGACGTGCAGAATAAGTAATCTTCTGTACACCAGGTCCTTAAAAAACTCTTTCATCTCCTGCGAGATACTCAGTTCTTTTAAGCCGCTTAATGTGAATCGAATGGAAAGCACCTTAGGATTAATATATTCAGGTGGCAATTGGAAAATGTCTGTATACGGCAAAACTTCCGTATGGCCAAAATCAACGTAATACAATTTGCATTTATGCTCCATCACAGACATTACAACTGCCCGGCATAGCACTCGGTCTCCCGAAGTGTCCTTGTAGCGTCCCAAGCAAACCGATCCCGGCAACGGTGGTTCTTGCAACGATTGCTTTGGATGGTTGTTTATATCGTTCATAAGACGAGTCAGTATAGCCCTCGTGCTCTCAACTTGTACGGAAAATTTTTGCGGGCCGTCTTCTACGTGAGATATCAACACTTCGTGACTCGAGCCCACGTCTAATACTCGCGATTTAAACACGAGCGCTTCTTGAACAGGCGGTGGTGGTGGATGCTGCGTTGCCGGCGGATGCTGCAGTATCGGTTGAACAGCGTGTTTGTGTTGTACATCGGGAGAAAAAGTCTTATGGTATAACCCTTGTTGCATATTGACATTATGATTCACATTTGGGCTTTGCATCATTGGCATTGTTGCAAAGTTATTCATATTGCCCTTGTTTTGTTGCTGATATGGCGGCATTTGTTGAAGTATTCGATTTTGCACCGAATGCTTTGGCCTAAATAAAAAATTAAGTAATACAGTATGATAAAAACAGTTTAAAAAAAATCTATCATTAAATTTAAAAAATCAATTATAAAATTTGTCATACCTGAACATATCCTGCAAAGTGGCTGGTAAAGCCATACGTTCCTTCACCAGCAGCTCGCCGAAGTCTTCGTTGTTGTACCACAGCTTAATCAGGCAACGATTATTCATCATCTGTATCAACGCTCTGAATTCGTTATAACACAGAATCTTTCTAATTCCGTCGACCGTTCTATTTTCCCAAACACCATTTACAGGTAATACATTGAGCAATGTAAATTCAGCCGCCATTGGTGGATAAGCCTTCAAAGGATCCGATCCACGTATATTGTCCAACAAATGGATCTCGCTTGGCGGTAGAACCTCTATGTTGCCGTAGTCAATAAATTGCACGACAATCATGCCATCGGGACGCACGCTGAGTATCTTCGCCCGATAGAAGCCCTCGGTTTGAAATCTGGCGCAGCACAACGTGCCGACAATCAGTCTATTCCCTTTGGAAGGGCAGCCATATCCCTGATTGAACTGTTCCACCAGAGGATATATGTAATGCTCTATGGCGGTAGCAGCCTGCTTGTCCATCTGGCCCCATATCTTCAGGTATATGTCGTCAGATTCCACGTGAGTGACGAAAACGACGACCTCGGAGGACGGTTGCTGGGTCATGGTGCTGGCTCGCCCCGACCACGTTTCTTTTTTATTTTTCTTTTAGGTCAAACAGTTTCTTATGCGCGTCACACACAGTTCTGGCGTTTCTCGCATCCGTCTGGATCGCTCCTGCAACGTGACACCGTTAGTATACGACAGTATACGAAGAACCGTAATCTCGTCCCTCGCAGCGCGAGGGGGAAACGTTTCGAGATACCGCGGATATTGGGTTACGTGCCGTGCCGATTATGCAGAGGCAGAGGCGCGATCGGAAAGCGGCGCGGCGGCCGCGTGCTCCCCGCCTCGTTTCGGACTGATGAATCTCGAATGACTCGAATCGCCGGCAACTCGATGCAATTTCCCGATCGTCCCCCGCTCGCCACGACAGTCACGTCACATTCCAGCGCTATCCGATTCGCGTCCGCGTCCTTTTTACGTCTTCCAAATAATTCGCGTTCCACCTCACTTAGCGGATTTAGCCTCTCTCTCTCTCTTCCTCTCCCACCCGTTCTCGCTGCCGAGACGCCGAAAGCCGCGCGACGCGCGACACGATCGTCCGAAACAATCAATCGTCCGACGTGCCCTTGTTGTCGACCCTTTATTATGCAGAGATAAACGCGTTGTGTGTACAACGCACGCAACGCACACTCCGAACACGTAACTTCTGACGAGGGGAAAAAAAAGTCCGCGAGCGATTGGGACGTGAAAATGTTCGGATGTTTGCACGGTTAGTTACCTGAAAGGCTCGATGTATTCTCTCGCGCCTCTTTTCGTCAATCTCGATATTCTTGATCACCAAGTCACCAATAATGCGCTTCAAGCCACGCTTCGAAAAACGCACCACTTTTGGCGCTTATCGCTTATCCTTTGTTTTACGTGACATCCTACGACGATTCCTCTAATTATTTTCTACGTATCGGGAGGGCGCTAAATTCAAATTCAGTTCAAACGATTAATATATCAAATATACGATAATATAATAATGCAATGTATATATTAATACAATAATATAATATGTATAATATAATAACAGATATCAATATTTTTATTAAAAATACAGAATAACAGATTCTTCGCGAATAAAATTTTCGGATGAAAATATTCCAAAGAAAATTCTTGAAAAGCATAAGATAATAAAAGGCAACCTTGTATTTCGAACAGTAGTTCGTCGACTTTTCCTTCTATTTCTCTGCCACTGTTTCGATATCTTAATATTGTAGAATTCCGCAATTGTCGCAATTCGTTAATAATATAGGTCTGTTCGTTTTAGTTGAACTTCTTGCACGGTTCGTCTTTTCTCTTTTTTTCTCTAACGTGAGAAGAAAAAGAGGAAAGATGAGCCGTGCAAGAAATTCAGTTAAAATGAACAGACCTATCGCGAATTATTTTTAAAAATATCTTTACATTATTAATCCATTTATGTTCAAATATATCTTGTATGTATTAAAATAAATATTCTTATAGGGATCTTTTTATTATGAGTTTGTATTTTATTTGAAGAACAAGTTATAAAACTGCCGAGAAAAAATGCATCTTTTATTTCTATAGAAGAGGATAGAGTGTAATACAAGAGAAGAAGATAATTCGACATTTCTAAATATCGAAGAGATATTACAGATTTTATTCGAAACTAGCGATTATCGATTAGCGAGTATTGCACTCGGTTTTCTTAATAATTGTTTTTTTTTCATTATATTCTCTTTTTACGCGCCTTTCTAAGGCATGAACACATTTTTATTAGAAACTTTAATACATTTTAGAATAGCTATAGTATATTTATCTTATTTAATACGACTAATTGTTGTCACAGCAGCTTTATATTACTGCTATACGACACAGTAATTCTCAAAGTTAGACTTTTAAGTACATTATTCATCAACAAGTAGTTATTTTGTAAATTGTAAATCTGTTTTTCGCAAACTCTCGTTATCTTCGATGACAACTTGGTTGATATTTTTCTCATCTTGATTATATGACGTTAAACAGTTATTAAAAGCAGAAAAAGAAGACTTATTAAATTAAGATACTTAACTCGAGATACTTAATTGTATATCAATTTCCGTACGTTGTAGTTGAGCAATCCAGTTTGCTAGATCACTAAAGTTTATACATTGATGCACTTCTAGCAAACGCGATGTGTATTTGTATAGAATACTATCTTATTGAGCTGAATAACGATACGAAGAGCTTGGAAAAGAATTGGAGATTCCGAAATAAGATTATCGCGATTTGTGACGAATACGGATTCGATATTTGTAGCTATGAAAGGGTGGGATGATCCGAAATCGACGCGTCCTCCGTATCTTCTTCGAATTCGTTATCGCTGTTTAAGGACAGATGCTCTCTTAATACTAAAGAACGCATCTGTTCCAAGACCTGATGCAAGGAATCCGACCTCTGATCTATTCTATCGTTTAGAGGTGTAGCGTCGCCACTCGCTGTCCCACCTGCAGGTGTCTGTGGCGTATTACTAGGCGGTATGGGGGTATTTGTGCCATCTCCTGTACCTGCAAATACGATAATACTCTTCAAATTTGATCCAAGATATTCTTATGGCGAACAATTTTATTATTTCACTTATCGCGCCTTACCCATACTATCACTCGCAGGACTAGCTGGCCGTTCAGCACCCCTTATTTCCCTCACGATCTCTTCGTCCTGCACGTTGAGCCGTAATCCGGCAACTCCTTTTCTTGGAACATTATACAGATCCCTTTTGATCCTCCTTCGTCTGGAGGGATCATTTCTACGCAATTGAAGCATCGAACCAAAATCGGCGATGTAAAGGAATCCTGCGATCAGCAACTCGCAGGTCCTTTTGCCCTGCTTATATGCCGTTTCTAATTCGATACTTGTACGCTGATCATACTGCCACCAACCTGGAAAAATTTACTTAAAAACCACTTGTTCCATGTTACAATGGAAATAACAGATCATGCAGGTCAATCATTTGCAAATGAATTAAAGGACATGTTGTCAAAAACTGCAGTTGGGAAAATAGAAAAAGAAATATATTTTTAGTAGAATATAGTTTTATTGAAAAAAAAAAGAGATATTTCTTTCATGTTAAGTGTCTTAATCGTATAACATTATATCATGGCAATTAACTCTTCGCTTTTAATTGTTAAAGCTGTCGAATCTTTGCATACATATTTTATAAAGCTTTTCATAACATACTTTATAAATTAGCATATATATTCTTGCACACATTCTATTTTATATCCTATACCGTTTTTACTTATGCAATGCATTATAATGTATGTAGTATATAGTATTTGTATAATGCTGTATGAAACCAATGAATATAGTTGAGTATGTTAAGTACGGACTTGGAATTGTATCTTCGATCTTAACGGACAAATAATCCATTTTACAAATGTTATTGTACACCCGAGACACCCTTGCACGGAGCATCTTTTCTGTCACGTTTGATATTACGT
Organism: Temnothorax longispinosus; assembly: GCF_030848805.1. Lineage (NCBI taxonomy): Eukaryota > Metazoa > Arthropoda > Insecta > Hymenoptera > Formicidae > Temnothorax > Temnothorax longispinosus. Next base: position 15,146,529 of record NC_092361.1, read on the forward strand.
TTGTAACGTGGGTTGTATTTTCTATATTGACATTTCTTTTCAAAGTCAATTACGTAAAGCATGCCACAGATCAAAAGTTCGCATTGCGCGTCCCCTAGTTTGTAAATAGTCTCCAGATCATTGCTTGTCCTCGGATCATATTTCCACCAACCTAAGAAGGGGTAGGATATCAAATTTTGTGCGCCCATGTATAAATGTTTTAAAAGAGAATTCGCAAGCTAGGAAAATTCATACAGATAATAACATCGAATGAGATATTTATACGAATTTCCCATAGAAAGACAACACAATTGCAGATTTTAAGCGCTGACCAAAACAAATCGTCAATTGAATCGATATTTTACCATTTCGACCTTCGTAAAACCATTGGTACTCTTCCTCGGGATGTTCCGACTCCTTCTGAGGCTCTTCCACTTCCACCAGCTGAGGTCTCTCGAGAAAATCCGGCGGGATCTCTTGACGACACATCGGACACCGCTTGCTCTGATTAGCGACACCTTTTACACACAGATAGCAGTATATATGGCTGCAGGGTAATCGTGCCGGATGGATACAAGGCTGCAGGCATACTGCGCATTCTGGCACAACAGTGGGACCTGAATAAAGCGACACAAAGCTATAAATTAAAATGTATATAAAAATCGAAAAAATAAATCATCATAATTTTTTATTAGATAATATCTTGAAAGATCTCTCTCTCTCTCTCTCTCTCTGATGCAACTATTACATATATTATATTACAAAGTAATATACAACCATTATTATATTGTAATATATAATAGTAGTCCTGACTTTTCTTATATAGTACTGTATGTTATCATGTAATATATTGCGAAAAAGTACAGTTTCCCGAATTATATTGCGATGTACGCGATGATTCATCCTGGGAGCATAGCGACCGATAACAAACACGCACCTTCCTTTTCCTCGGAATCCTTATCCTTCTCCTTAATGCCGCCGCCAGATTTCTCCGGCACGTCGAGCTTCGCTTGCGCCATGGCAGGACGAGTCGCGCGACCGCCGACAGGGTCAGAGTCTCATCGACGAAGCCGAATAGTAGCCGAGTCCTTCGTCCAGTTTGTAAACACCAGCATGCGCCTTGTCAATACTCGCGACGGTCGGCCATGTTGCTTGTTTATGACGTGTCCCGGGGCTCTCAACCTCAACCTCGCGGCAGTCGCGGCTCGCGGAGCTCGCGCGCGCGGCGCGCGTGCCGCCCGAAGTTGTCGCCGTTCCCTGCCGTTCACGTTGCACTCCTCCCTCGAGATTGCGATTCTCGCGGCCGACGGTGACGACGATTACGAAAATCCTAACGGTCGGTCGCGAGACGGCGAGACGGGCGAGACACAGCTTTCGGTCGGACGCGAACGATGAAGTGAAGGTAAATATTTTCTCGCGATATAATTCTGCGCGGCGATAATTTCGCGCGCACCTTTCTGATTTGGAAACTCGCGCGGCGTGGAGCTCTTTTGACACTCATTCTCTCCCCGATGTTCTCTTTCAGGTTTTGCGACGTCGCGCCGCGGCGAGAGAAGGGTTCGAGCGCGAGATGGCTACTCCGATGAAAAAAGGGTAATTAACTCTCGCATGTAATTTCGAACGATTTCTATTCTTCTTCGCCTTCAATGTGCCAGACAATTTTAAATACATTTAGCGACGAAATTACTCCGCGGTCACATATGCTGTTTTCTATATTGATTATTCGTGGATAAGTTTAATATCCCGTTTTTTTCTTTTTTAGGTCGGCGGAGATATGAGGAAGAAATTGGAGGAAAGTCTGGCTTCGAAGTCTGGCAAAATGGTGGGAGAGGCTGGAGAGGTAACCGCGACGCCGGCAATTAAGCGAGGTACGTTTATTAATTATTGGCAGAAATGAAAGATAATATTCCTTATAGAAATCGTTTATTCGCACGACTAATTATTAAATACCGCGCCTTATTGCGGTATACATAGAGTGGTCCCTTTTTCGTGGTGGTGATACGTTTTTATTGTTACATCATTATATTATTGTGTCTACGTACAAGGCAGTCATACACGGTAACTTACAAATACGTGTCTACCATGACGCTGTACAGAAAATTGATTGATCCTTGACTAGGATATGAGAAAGAAAGGTGATGTAACAAACAGGATGACTTCGATAAACTCTAAATTAACTTAATCAATGATTGGCTTATCGAACAATATTTTATACTATTTTATTAACACGGATATGGAATTATTACTTTTTTATTGTAGGAAAAAATTGATTCAGGGACAATGGATTATATGTTAGAATATTTTCTTTAAGTGATTCTGTTGGTTTAATTAATCTCCGATTAAGTTAATTAGAGTTTTATCGAAATTGCTTTCATGACTGAGGGGTGACTTCGACAAACTCTGATTAATTCAAAGATCAGTTGATATCAAAAGATATTACTTGATAAATCAATCAAATTTATCAAGTAATATTCATATTAATTTGTTAACATGGATAAAATTATTAATTATTTATTGTTTAACGTGTAGGAAAAAATTTTGTGGATTAAAAAATTTTAATGGATAGGATTATTAATTTTTTGTTATTCAATATATAGAAAGAAAAGATTGCATCGGAGAAAACAAATTATATAATTGAAAAAGCTGCTTTAAGCGACTTTGTTTGAATTAATCGCTGATTAAATTATTCGGAATATGGTCGAAGTCGCTTTCAGGGTGATTTTGACCAAATTTCAATTAATTTAATTAGTGATTAGTTTATCGATACTCGTACTATTTTCTTAACATAAATACAATTATTAATTTTTATTGTTTAATATATAAAACAAATTGATTCGAGAACAATAAATTTTATAGTTAGAAATTTTGCTTTAAGCGATTCTACCAGTTGAATTAATCACCGATTAAGTTAATACGAGTTTGGTCAAAGTCCGTCAGCAGCTTGAAATTTGTTCACCATATTTATTCTCTAACGGGATAAAATTTTGGGAGGATAAGAAAAAAGTGGACCTTTTTATACTTTTGAGATTCTTTAAGAACGGAGAAATTGTTTTATAAGCTCGCTTTATACAACAATAGAGATAAGAAATTATTATCCTACGGACTTACAAGATATTTTTTACAAGCACCCTTATGAGATTGTATGTGGAACGATATACTTGAGCACGGCAGCTTTCTATCAGCTGCAAAGAGACCGTATCGAGCTCGTAACGATCTACTAGTTACTATTGTTAAGCTCGTTATCACGTTTCAAATCCTTATTAGCAACTATAACGTCTTGTCACGAGTAAAATTCGCCGATCGCGATATTGGTCCGAGCGAATCTATTTTCGATGAAACTATTTAGCTTATAGCTCGGTGCGAGCTATTAACACGAGCCTTTCGAGAAGCGGATAACTCTGTGATAATGAAAGATGAACTGAAAATGGAAAATGTCAAATGTGTTAAGTGCATAGAGTGCGCTCTTTAACATTAATTAAGTTGATTAATCGACAGATATTTATTTTCATAGCAATCATTAAAGTAATTAATTATTCAAAAGGCAAAAGTCTAAAAGATGTCTAAAATATGTTCCAAATATATAAATGTCTTCCTGACGTATTTTAGACTTTCGTGCTGTTTGGATAATCTGACACGTTTCTCTCTCTCTCTCTCTCTCTCTCTTTCTCTCTCTCTCTCTTAATCTGTTTGGTATAATAACGTGCATATACAAAAATATTCATAAAATGATATTTATGAGTTTGGCACTCAACACGTTCGAGACTTTCCGATTTGATCGGGGTAATACGATTCGTTGTTCTTGTGGCTATTCACAATAGTCCTTTAGAGCACGGATGATCTACGATCAATCCAATGATAACACCGATTCGACAGAGGATCTATTTCTCAATGGTAATTTCGGACCACCGAGATAGCTCAATGGATTGCCGAAAGTTCGTTGACCATCCGGCAAGAAGATAGGAGACGTATTGAAAGTTATCGGCTTGCCTGGTGCTAAAAGAAAATAGTCTTCGTAATTAACTCTGCCCGACTGGCAGATTTCTCTAAAAATTATACATACAAACAAGTGTTTCATGACTATATTTAAAAAGCAATTGAAAATATATCTTTGGTTATTCCCTCAGTGATTAAATTAGCAAGATATAATAAATGAAATAAAGAATAATTATATCTTTTTAGTTTTTATGAAAGAAATTAGGATAATGTAGGAAGTAGGAATGTTAAAATATTTTTCGGATTATTATGTGCAAGAATTAATAATCTACTTTCTTATGCAATATTGCATATGTTATTAGAATCCTATCTAAAAAAAGGTTTCTTAAAACAAAGAAGTCTTTTCTTTGCATGTGTTACTGACCTAAGTAGTTTCCTTGCATCTTCGATTGTCTTCCAATGTCTCCTTCCGCGGGCGCCTAAATGAAGCGAAAGTTTATTTTAAAATACTCAATTCTCTCGCCGTATAGCAATGACAGAAACAATAGATTCATTCTGTTTTCTTCAATCTTTCTGGTTAGTGCGTATATGTAGCAAACACGCTTAGACACTTTGAAGGCTTGCCTCGTAGAACTGCAGACGTTTCTGCAGCTCAAAGCGTGCATGCGATGAAGTGAAAATGTTTCTCACGTGCCACGAATAAATGCCCGTTTCGACATCGGGCAATTCCGATTAATCGCTGTTTATGCACTCGTGCAGGTTTGCGATAAAAGGCTTCATCGATGTCTTCGTAGAGCATTCTTAAATCGACGATTAGTCTAACCTGGGAATGGCTGCGCCGGTTGTAATTTACATCAAGCATTGGCATCGGTATATTCAGATTTCGATTCAAACGCGCGAAAGTAATTTTATTTGTTGCAATACAAACATGACGATTACATTTCTTCGTAACATTTAAAACTAAACTTAGAATCTTTTGATTTTATTCTCTAGATTCCCTAAAAATACAGGAGATCAAAGAGATTCTTCAATTATATCCTTCGGATCTTTAATAAATTCCTTTCAAGTAATAAAAGAATTAAGTTATATCGTATTATCATGCACATGCTTACCTAAAATGCGTTATAGAATTGATTCATATAAGTAACATGTAAAATACAACCTGCCGAATTGTTTGTTCATTCCCGGGTTAAAAGACTTCGTCGTGAGAAAAGGCGGCGAACTTGCAAGAAGAAGCTTGGCGGTGTAGGAGAGGCGTGAGAGATGGTTACAGCGATGCAACAAACTCGAGTTAATGGAAAAAAATCGTATATTTCCTCTGTCATTTCGTCTGTATATAACATGCTATAAAATGTATCTCAAGACTCACGGATTAATGTCTAAGATTTGCTAATTACTTCAGGAGAATATAAATCTTTTCGTCATTCCGAAAGGGATGCATCGTAACGATTCTATCGAGAGGAGAAGGTACATTTGAACACGCAATATATCTCTTTCGTTCGCCAGCTATGGTTTTGTGAACTGTTAATACAGTTTATGTATACAGTTTAATGAAACATTTAAAGAAAAACGGCAAAAATAAAAATGCAGAAATTGTCAGAAGTTGAAATCATAAAATGCAAAACGCTAACAGCTCATTAATTAAAGTTACGGGATAATAAAATTTTTCGTATTAATTTCAATAGTGATAAAATATTTTTTTAGCTAAATTACAATCTATATATTTGTAGCTAAATTATAATCTTTTGTATGTACATATAATGGTTTATATTTTATCTGTAGCCATATAAAATAATCGCAGTACTGCGATTATTTTACGATTATATATAGTGCGTTTGTTTGTACTCAAATTCATAATAATATTATCCCAAGGAATTTCTTGTTAATTGCCAATGCATCTGAGGAAGTAGATTTAGATGTAACACACTATGTAAATAATAAATTGGATCTTGCGATTCAGAGAGGAATAAGAGCTGCGAAAGATGCAAGCTAAGATGCTGATTGTCGAGCTAACATTCGTATAGATTATTATCGACGTGCATGACACATCGTACCTCTATAATTCGCACGATGTTTCCGTTTCATCGGGTTTTAAAATGGAGTCTAACGGTATAACGCTCTCCTCAACATTAGACCAATCGCTGTGCTGAAAATATGTCTGATATATTTAAAGTCTGAGATACTGGATCTCGGATTATGGGTGATTCGCGATATATGCTTTGTGAATTTTATCGCATGATTTATTTTGTGTGATCGCCACCAAAAAGCACACAAAACGCCACACTTTGTACGATTGCACGAAGCAGCGAAATCAAACTAAACGCGCGGGTGTACACGTAAAAAATAAACTATAGAATTATTATACGTTACGTATTAAAAATAATATCACCATAAAAATACCTTTTTAAATTTATTATATACAATATGACCCCAACCAATCGATTCAGCCTATTAAAAGTTTCATTTGTTTAGCTGTTTTTTTTTAGATTTAGAGAGGATATGACAATCGTGCCTCCGCTCGATGATTCAAATATAGATATACTTTCTGTCTCGCTGCCTGTATCGCGGGGACGTAATAAACCAGCTGCTTGATAAAATATTCTCTACAAATTCGTAATAATTCATTCAGAATAATTTTTATAATATCTGAATAGTTAATTTTTTAGGTGTACACCGCGGCAATAACATAAATCTATGCTATGGTGACATTTTTTTAGTTAATTGCGTTGAATCAGATATAATCAGATATAATGATATCGTAAAAATACAAATGTTTTTAATCGATAAAATAATTCCATTTTTTTTTTTTTTTTTAAATAATACTACTGGATTCTTTTTCTCTATCTCAAAGATATGGGTCTTCATCGTCTTATCTCAGTATATTCGTTGTAAATTTACTCTCAATGTTACTTTTATCTCGTTATCGTAAAGTTATTTTATAGGCACTAGAGTCTTAAAATAGTCTTTTGCTCGAGCTAAGTACGTATGGCTTCTTCTACAGCTAATCAATACTGGAAAAATACTGACGACGTGCTACGTAAGAAACACAAATAGGTGCTTGACTATACACGCTAACGTTACTTTACTCGAATGTCTTTTTCTCTCCGAATGTGGCTCTGAGCCAGACTTTGAATCAAATGTATATACTGATTTACGTGTAACTAACTCATAAAATTATGTAAGTAAAACATAGTTTGGGATAGGAAATTAGTGTTCACGCTGCAATGTAAACTATACGCGACAATTTCAAAGCAATACAAGCACTTTACCGAGCCTTCAACGATCGATTGTCATTTTTCATCATTAGAACAACGCGTTGTTGTGCCATTTCATTTTTAAATAGTGAACCTCTATTGTTCTCACGCGCAAAATGTGATTTTGAGCGGATAATTATGCGTGCTAGAGCTAGTTACGTATGGCTAAATGTTATTACAGGTGCCTAACTCACAAGTTTCCTATTTAAATAAATATCAGAAATTTTGAGTTAAGCATCTTTGACTGTTAGCCATGTTATATTTCAACCACACTCAGCGATCTTGCTACGCTCATACTGTTGCTAAATTGTGTCGTCTTAAAATTTACATATATACGTGATTGTCATTAGTGAACGATCGCTTCACGCGGTATTTACAATAGTCGAAACGCACGACTATTTTTGAACGTATATTAATTATTGTCGTAAGTCAGTTTAATCAATTGTTCGGAGCGCGATTCGCGGGCGCGACGCCGGCGTAGCCTCTGCCTCGAGACTGGAGACTCATTTCGTCACCATTGATCAACTTCACCGTGACCTTCTCGGGCCGAGCTGCTCCGCGTAGTTTTCGAAACTTGATCGGCGCGTTGAGGTCGAGACTCATCGGCCTCTTCGGCACGGCGCTCTTCGTGGTGTTATTTGCTCTCGGTATTATACGCTCGGTTTTGATCTCATTCAACCCCGTCACGGAAAAGTTCGTCTCGAGGAGGGCCTGCGTTTCGTCGGGGTCCAATTCGTCAGTCAAGGAACCTCTCCTCGCCGTCTTGTCTCTTACCGGCATAACGAGAAGCTCGCCATCTTGATCATTACTCGCGTCCTTTTGTTCCTCTTGTTGATATTCCTGCGGTTGTTCTTTGTTCTCGTCTGCCTCCGGCTCCTGGGTGTCCTCTTCCTCTTCTTCCTCCTCCTCTTCTTCCTCGCGTTCTTCCAATTCGGGTTCCTCTCTTAGATCTTCCATTGACTGTCGGAGAAAAATAAAATGCTCAATGATTTCTTGAATTGTGACGACATAGAAAATATTATGCTACGTTTATTGGGCATTGCGAAGAAAGCGTGGATTTGTGAACGTATGGAAAAAATCTTATTTGAGAAATTAGATTGAAAAAATGATCATGGAAATTATTTCTGTTATCTCGATGTAGTAGATTGTGTACCGGTATTCATAATCGGTTCTTATATTTAAGACCATCTTAAGTACAATCTTAAGATGTTATTAACCAATCACAGAACCGTATTAGCATCTTAAGTTATTACTTAAGACGGTCTTGAAATAAGATCTGATTATGTTTCTTCATAATGCAATATGTCGACAGATTTAGTGAATTGTGAATATAGTGCGAAGTCAGATGCAGAAACGATATCCTTTAAAGAAAAAGCGATTCAGTCAGTTTATTTTTCTTTTTGCATTCAATGTATTTGTCATAAGAATGCGTCATAATGTGGATGAATGCAAATATACAATAAGTCAACAATTTCGACAAATGCATGCAAAGCCCTTTTGCAAGCCTGATCAAGCCAAATATGCATTTTTTTTTACAAAAAAGAAAAAATCTTTACGAATGGGTTCGGTTTCACAGGTTTAATGACGATGCCTGTATTTACCCCTAGGAGCTCCTTTTTCTCTGGTTCTTCGTCTGCTGCAATGTATATAAAAATACAAGTATTAAATTTTGATGATAAAGCAAAATTTTGTGAAAAACGATACATATATCAGGCATTTTTACACATCTTTATATTATTTATTTTCAAGAACGTTTAAATAAAGACTCACTGTTCTTCTTTTCGATAAACTCCAATATTGAAATTCCAATATGATGAATAGTGTTTCAAATATTTAATAGATGAGGTAGAACTGAGTTTGAATTTTTACTGTCAGATTTTATTTGTTAAGAAATTGGAAGAAGAAAAAAAAAGTTCTGTTCTAGTACCCATTTTTTCCGATATTTTCTACGAATTGAAACAGATTAGAGTACCTTTAATGTGAACTTTCTTATCGTTCATTAAGTCCTTGGGTTCCGCATTCGGCAGTGGTTTGTATTCTTTGGCATTGGGCACTTTCGCGTGAGTTCCATTCGGCCTCTTGTCGTCGTCCATCACGTTCTTGAAGCCGACCGCTTTTACGCCGCTCGGGGTTACCAGGGGTTCCGTGTACTGCTGCGATTGCCACCTCTGCGAGCCGGAAGGGCTGGCCGCACCCGAGGCCGCGTCGCGACGTCGTTGACGATCCTTGCGTGCGCTTCGCCATACCTCGTAAATACACCCGAGCACCGCGGCCACGAAGACGCAACACAGGGCTATGAAGATGTACGTTCCTGCACCCTGCTCCTCCTGGGTGGCGTTTGAATACTGCGATTTGTACAGGATTCTTTCCGGTGGATCCTCGACCCATGCTTTGTCGCGCCCCTTTAAGATATTTTGTAACTTAAAATGTATTGGCTTTTTGTACCGAATGAACATTTGTTTATGATATGTTGGTGTTAGGCTATTGTAAGCAATATTAAAGAAAATATTTTATGAGAGCTCATATAGTTTTAGTTCGGATGTGAAAGAGTATAATAATTAATTTATATTTCGAAATATATCAGTTGAGAAACAAAGATTATTTAACAATTTATCATCGTTTAAAGATTGCAAATTATTTCAAATCCATAAAACACGTAAATTTACCGCATTACGTTCTTTGATACGTAAGATAATAGATGCAAAATTAATGTGAAACTGGTTAATGAAGTATTTAATTTCTGAGTTTCTCACCACGCTATCGTTCTTGGGCGGTTCAAGACCACCTGGTTGAACATGGAAGACCGCACATTGGGCGCTTCTAACGCCGGCGGGTATCGTTGCCCTCACAGTCTCGCTGCCCTGTTTCGTAAAGAGCATGTATTCCTCTAGCGGTTTCATATCGGCACCTCCATTGATTGATATCACGACGTCTAAAAGAAACGTATAATTTGCAATTTGTTTTGACCATGTTTGTTTTGTCTAACATAAGAGAGACATAAATGATGCTAAGGGACACAAATTTAGCAACAGACATTGAGAGATTCCAGAGAAAACTTACTGCTGAGGCAGCCGGTGTATCCCTTGTAAGCGATAAATCGCGAATCGGTGGTGTTCAATCCGCCAAGCTGTATCTCCGTGGCGCCCGGAGGTTCGTCCTCGTCTGGTATCGGTATTCTTGGAATTGACAGCAATACGACGGGCTCACGGTCGATCTAAAATTATATACAAATTATAAAGTACGGTATTTCATAATACATGGAAAAAAAACCAAAAGAAATGATAACTAACTAAGAGGGTGGTCGTGTTGTTATCGCGAACATAGTAAACGCTGTGACGTGCACCGTTCAGGAAATTCCGATCGCTCAGGCGCACTCCAGCCGCCAAGCCCTCCCTGTCCTCTTCGAAGATGAGCTGTCCCTCGGACGTCAAGGCCACCAACAAGTAGTAGCTCCTTCTGGAAAAAAGTTCTTCGAAAAACATCCAGGACTCCAGGCGTCGGTGACTGGTGTCGGAACGGTCGAGTATTACACGGGGATTAAAGAAAATATTAAGATCGATGCTTTACTTGTTGTCGGTCTGTACTAGCAGCAACGCGGTGGTACGCTGTCGCAGTTCGTTCGTTGAGAATGCCAGCTGTACTTTCACCTGGTTCACTTCGCCCTCGAGTTCGAATTCGCGCTGAAGTACACTTTCTCCGCTGAAATCGGCGCCCTTTTCTATGTGAAAAAAAAAAAAAAAACAATTTTATGCAGAAATTTTATTTTTTATTTTAATTTATATTTTTGCATTTAGCTCAAACTTAAAAGGTACATTTTTTAACACAACATATAATGACAGATAAGCTTACCGTCGGCACAATGTTCGCCAAAGTAGGACGTCAGTTCGCAATTACAGGAAGACTCCTGCCTGCCGAAATCCTCCGTGCAGATTCCTAAATTTTTGCATGGCATCGCGTCGCACTTCATTTGACAATTCGGCAGAACGCCTTTACTCCCTTCATGATTCGCTTCGCTAGCTAAGCTCGGTAGATCGACGAGATATTTGCCGATCATGAGTCCTCGCAAGCAGCCAATGTAACCTTTAATTAAAGCGCCTTCTTTTCCGACTCTGAGCAGATTGTCAGGATCGAATCCTCCTAAATTTACCTAAATGAATGATAAATATTTATTAATTTATTTAGATATGTATGCATCTTGGTTTGTATATATTCACTCTGACTATTATATATATATTATACATTAAAAAATAATCCAAGAAGCCATTCTCATTACAATTATGTTTTATAGTATCCTAAAAAGATGTCATAATTTTTTAAAGCTGCTTAGATATCTTTTGAATATTTTTCAGACTTATTTGACATTTTAGTTTAAAACAAAAAATCAGTATCTATAATATCTATCGATCAATATCAGTATTTAAAGACCCACTTGGAAATAATCGGTAGGAGGTGCTGGCGGCCGCTGTGGTGCAAGAACTTCTTTCTCCGGATTCGTCCAAGGTTTATTCGAATACGTGTCTAGGAGTATCGGCGTTGCATTCAATGTGACGTTATATTCGTTCACGTACAATGTGGTCCAATTCTCGCCTCGAATTATAGCGATTTGCACGGAGATTCCCGTGTTAACATCTGGAAAAAGAAAAACAGATTATTTGTCTATAACTTCTAATACGCACGTCGCATATATTGATTTGCATGCAATATGAAAGGATTTTAAATTACTTGGATTTTCCACGGTGATATTCTTGATCTCGTTGCCAGCGTTGAAGAGGTATACTATATTAGTGCCGTTTGAGATATAGAGGTGTACGAAATTGTTCAAGTGATCGTTCGCATAAAGTATCAGAGAATGGGTATCGTAAGTTCTTAAATTAATTAAAATATTTTCCAGCAGCATGCTTTTCAGCTGCAACCTTTCCTCATTGTCATCCGATCCGAAGTAGTTCTTCTTCAAGAAAGCTCCCGGTGAGGTGAACGTCAGAGCTTTGTTGTTGATATCTGGATTCGGGAATATCATTTTAATACTTAGCACTCAAATTGAATAATACATTTCAAATTGGCCTTAAATTAATATTAAAAAAAGTGGAAAACTATGGAAAGCCTTAGAAGTATATGTATAATCTCATTTATAATTTAAAAATAAATTTAAGATATATTTTAAAAAATATTTAAAAATAATTTCTTCAAGTAATCGAGTAAAATTACTTACTCGTCTCGCAATAAGTGCCTAAGTGTGCCCATCGATTTTCACACACGCATTCGAAATTACTCCACAACTCGACACATCTAGCACCGTTCTGACACTTATTAGGTTGGCACGAAGGCTTGCAGTCTTTAATGATCTCCGATAGATGTACCGACATATAACTATGGATGTCTAATATTTCTCCGTTGACAACGAGACCGCGAAAACAACCGATGAGACCTTGTCGAACGGAAGAAGTCTTCAAATGTTCTCTAAAAATCAAAGGATGATTCGAATGAAGAGTTAACGCGCGAAATCGAATAAAAATCATTATTTATTATAATAAATAAATTAATTGTGACAATTAATTATCAATTTATGAAGTTACTCACGCAGTGGCACCGCCGATGAACATGGAACCTTCGAAAGGCCCAAACTCCTCTTCGGGATACAAATTCACCATTCGAAAATCAGTGTTGATCATAAATCTCACATGATAGTCGTTGTAGTCGATCCAAATCTTTTGCCACTCGCCATTATTCAGTTTTCGTCGGCTTTCCACTTGCAACTCGCGATTGGTACCGGTATTCAGGGTGAAATTAAAGGTCAATCGATATTCCGATGTTAGAGCGACCATGAAAGAGGGATAGTTACTCCGGATCGGCGGTTGATACAGAAGAATAGCTTTCTCGCCTGTCGTTCGGAAGCTGAAGGCTATATCACCCTTCCTCCAACCAGGCACTTCAATATACGATTGCGATGTCGTGAACGTTACCACGTATTTCTGTGTATCTAGAAATCATCATTAATCATCATTAATCTCACAAATGTGATGTTGCTTTCAAAAATGTTTTGTAGATATTATTCATGATTGTTCACGTGATAGTATTTATCGTAAATAATTGCTCTAAAAGTCTTATTTTTATTGCTTAATTTACTTTGAAGAAGTAAAATTATATTAGTTAAATAGAAGACATATAGCTTCTATCTGCAAGTCAATATGTATTTGCATACTTGTTTCAACACATTCCAATGGCCCTAAAGTGATACGTCCTCGAGCATCTTCCTCGAGATCTCTCTGCTGCAAGAATACCATTCCGGTGATGCCTAAGGAATCAGGTGTTTCGTAGTATCCCTCATCTGACAGCCACTTTCCGGCGTTTCCCGCAGACACGTCGCAATTACAGCTCAAGTTGGAATTCACGCATGTTCTGTTCACTAAAGTAAAATTAATAAATAACAACCTTCGCGAGACAACGATTAAGCCTTTGCAAATGCAGATGTTTTAAAATTTATTTCTACAAGTCGCATTAGAAATTTATTTAAGAAAGGACTCACTTCCACAAGGACAGGATCCACGATTGACGTTTCCGATGTAATCGACGGTGGTACCTTTGGAGCCTAAGAACCATGTGGCACTGTGCAGCTCCAAGGGTGCCTTGTAACAATCGTACTTTACATATTGGCTACAATAAAGCGAGTGCGAGATCAGCTCCTGAAGCATCTCGGCGGTGAACTGCCTATACTTGATGCTGAAGGAGAAATCGCTCTCGATAATAGATCTGACGTCTATTTGGGAGGGTAAATTGTGCTCGACGATCGTTTTAGTCGAATCTTCGATCGATTGGAATTCGCATTTTACCAAGGCGGGCGGAAATCGACCGTTGCCATCGATGTCGATTTTATAAACGTCATCTTGCGTGTATCCCAGAAGAGCCAATTCTTCACAAGTCTTTCTGTATTGTGCTAAAAAACGAAATAATGAAATCATTTTAATTTCTTCATTTTTTTATTTTCTGTATAGCTCATAATAAAATTGTTATATAATAAGAAAACTATTTACATTAAAGTTATCTACTTCTAAAGAAAACAGGATTTTTATTATTATAATTTTAAATGCCTTTAATTTAAAGTTCTGAATTAGTTTATTATATTGATATTGTTGAATTAATTATTTATCATAATTTGTTTTACCAAAGTGGCAGTTTTTCCCGATATATCCGGTGTCTGTGCAATCGCACTTGATCCTATCTTCCTTGACCGAGCATTTACCGCCATGTTCGCAAGTGTTCGGCCTCTTGCACGGATCCACGAATTGACAATTGTCTAAAGCAACTTCTCCGACTACTCTCTCGGTGTTAATTACGTATCTAGGTTCGATTCTTTCACCGTTCACTCGTATCTCGCGCATACACCCTACTAGACCTAAATTGTTGACATAAGAATTCTTTCTTGTTAAGTGTGTATGTAAATTCTTAATCTTTCAAATTTAATACTAGGTTTACGTACCCGCGTTACTTTTGCCACTTCCTATAATGACTTTATCGCCCAACTCAAACGTCATAGCGAAGAGCTTGTTCTGCTTATTCCTGTAATCGAGGAGGATGTTGAGTTCGCCCTTTGTGTAATTAAGCTCGACCGCGTGCCAGGAAGTGTTGTAAGGCGGAAACTTCACCGAAGTTGATACCGTGATGTTCTCCGTTATAACTGGTACCAATTGGAAACGAATTTCATCATTGACCTGACGTAACTATAAACATATAGAAAAAATATTAATTATTAACAGAGATTGAGAATATGAAAAGAAAGAAAAATATATAGGATGGTATTGTAATCATACCTCCCAGTAACCAACACCGCGGTGGCTTTTTACATCTCCCGAAGCGACGATCGCGATTGGCTTTGAGCTTTTAAAGTCGAAGTTTAACTTCAACGAGTCGGTTCGCTCGATCGGCCACCAGATATGACTTCCCGGGAAAGGATACGTGATCGGGATGACTTCGACATCGGCTTCGTAATATTCTGGCTCCAGCACACCGATGTAGTGCACCATTGGGTTGGAGCGCTTCAATTCGTATATAATCGACTTGTCGTTGAAGAACACATACTTCAAGGAACCTGGAAAAATAGAAAATTGTATTAATTAATAGGATAGGATTGTCTAATAATTAGGCGATCGATTTTATCAAACCTGCAAAATTATTGTGCGACAGAAGACCCTTCTTCTTGTGAAGCTCCGGACCACCACCGATGTATATCTCCGGATCGATGATCATATTCCAATTTTCTCCCGGTACTTCTAGTACTTTCACCTCGTCGTCCAAGCTGACGAAAACGGAGGATCCGTTATGGAATATGATCAAGTTGTTCCAATGGTCAGACGTTACATAATCGCCCAACTTGGTGGAGATCTTCGAGTTATGCCCGAAATCGAGTTCAACGTGGACCGATCCATTTATAATGGAAGCTGCAATGTAATGCGGCGTGTCGTCGATTTCACCGGAAGCGTAGAACAGGGCGGAGTTGTCCCATTTTGTCTGAAATTTATAGATTTTTTATTAAAAACCAGATACGCGAATTTTTGGCTAATATTATGTTTTTAATTGTGACATAATAATTTTAATTTTGTGCTTTTTTTCGCGGGAAAAGTATTCAGTACACTGAGAAAAAAATGTTATTAACTTGACTAAAATTTTCAACTAATCATTATTTTTTTAATTGAAATATTTATGTATTTAATTAAATACGACATATTAAATCTAACATGACGTAATTTGACTCAAATATTTAAATATTTCAATTAAAAAAATAATAATTAGTTGAAAATTTTAGTCAAGTTAACATTTTTTTTTTCAGTGTAACAATAAACGTATATTCAGCGTTCGACAAATTTTATTGTGTTCACACAATGACCCACTACGTTACAATTTGAAAAGTGGAACTCGACACTCTCTCTCGAAGAGTTTCCACGGTGAATTTTTCGTCATAGAGGGTGGCGCATGAAAGCAGCTGCTCGTGAAAATACATAATGCGCCCCTCTCGACTCCGACAAAGAGGTATAGCGTCTCGCTATAATGAATCAATGAGCCCGCGACAAGGGAAAGGAACACGGTCCCATTACAATAAGCGCCCGTGGTCAAATACCTTAAAAGCGAGGCTGATCCTGTTGACAGACGAGTGAACACGATCCTTCCAATCGTACACGCGAAAGGACACGTACGAGGAGCCTCTCAGCGTTAGTATAGTCGCGGCTGAAAAATGATGTTACATTTCAAACTCCATTAGTCTCGTATTGGGATATCCGGACCCTTTTAGACGCTTATAAAAGCCCTATCTTTCTTCTCCGGCTAATACAATTTATATAGTATATTTATCGTTTCTATATGTGATTGGATATTCCTTTAATAATAGCTAAGAAAGTCTCGAATTAAATCTTATAGGAAAATAAACGATTAATTATTTGAAACACAAATATAATAATATTTTAGTAAAGATAATTTGTATTAAATTCAATTACTTTACGTACTGTACACATCGCAACGTTCACCCTCGTAATTCGTTCCGAAACAATCACATGTCAGACTATTGTAGTGATTCACACATTGATCGGGGACGAAGCACAAGTTTTCTCGTGTTCTGCACCTAAATTGAAATTGAAGATTCGCATCACATCGAATTACTTCACGCACGTTCTCTTTTTTTCTTTTAAGGAGAAGACATACTTATCGATACATCCTTCCTTAACATTCTCGTGCTTGGTCGCGATTAGTGGGAGAATAGGTAGCAGATCGCTGGCGGATTTTCCGGAACTCAGAACCATATCCCTGATACAGCCGACGAAGGATTCTATTATGTACTTCACTCCGTGTAATCGTTCTTCGGAACTCAGTCCTGTCAAAGCGGAAATAAAGCGATAAAGATGCGAAAAGATTTCCACTCTCGAAGGCGGTCTCTCGAAAGAAGGCTTTTCTCACCTCCGATAAGAACGACCGAGGCCAGTTCCTCGGATACTCCGTAATTAACGATGCGTTCTAAAACTTTTAGAGTAGTTTCGGCCTGCTTATCGTCGACTCTGGCAATCAACTTTGCCCCGTGCACGTCGATCCTCACGAGAACGCTATGCCATTCGTCTCTGTTCAGCCCTTGGCCGACTGTTAAACTAGTCGACTGTTTGCCGAATACATGAACAACTTTCAGCTGACCTTTTTCTACTATCACATAAAGGGCGTAAGGGTCGAGACTTTCTGGGCGATCTTTGACACTGTGATAAACTAGCAAACCGTGTGGAAGCTTGGTGCGGAACTTGAAGGATATCTCGCGACATAATCTGTGATATATCAAATAATATGTGTAAAACATTTTTTCTTTATGTCACTAAAATAACATAAAATAATTATAATATATCTATAAGACATTAAAATATTAAATTAATAAATGTATCAAACGATATATCGTAATGTATTTTGCTTCACAAATTGAAATATTCAACTGTTCAAGATTAATAGGTAATTCAGATTGCTCACCTTAATTGGAAGGTTTTGATGCCAGGGCCATCAAGCTGGATAAAAGTATTGCTTTGTGCGAACATAAACGTTTTCTCGTGACCAGATTCCATAAAAGTTAATTCCTTCGGTAAAAATACATGATAGAAGTAATTTTCCTCATTTGCGTAAAACATAACGTATTTATATCAAGTGACGACATTTGTACCTTTTTTCGTAGGTGCTTTGGTACCGGTGGTTTCGTCGGTTTCGGAGGTCTAAAGGTCGGTCGTGGGGTGCTAGTGGTTGTCGAAGGTGGAGTGCTCATTGTTGTAGTGCTTGTTGCCACAAATACATTGCCCTTTGTTACAAGATATGGCGGTAGCGTATCTAAAAATAGTTAATAAATCTGTACCAACTTTTCCAATTTTTATTAAATATGATATACGAGGATTTTTATACAAAAATGTGTCTAATCTGTTTTAATTAACAAACAGATGTGCAGATAATTTATAAAAAGATTTATATATTCCCAAACGTGGTCTTATTTCCGCAAGTTTAATTTTTTTTAAATTAATTTTTACCATTCTGTCATATTACTGTATTTTTTTCAATCATGCAAATATATATTTAATTATTCTGATTTTTTTAGATTTTATATCTTTCTTCTTTTACGCTAATTGATTAATAATTATATTTAATAAACTTCTGAGGAAATATCTTACGATCGGCACCACCGACGCAATAATGCAGGCACTCCGCTTCCGAGTTAAACCGATTTTCATTTCCCATACAACCGCCGTAAGGGAAAGTTCGGCATTTTCCTTCGGTCTTGTTGAAGCTCCATTTGTGAACGTAGTGGTTGCAGGGTCCCCGATCTGTCTTGAGAAGACATCTGTCGGGCAGAATCCTTTTGGTCGTAGTAAGTTCTTCCATTTCTTCGACCGTATCCGTTTTTGGCGAATCCGTCTGATTCGCCGGGATCTTTGCGATTACGTTGAGCAAAACAAGGATCCCGAGGATCCTCTTGTCGCGGTAGATCATCGTTCCTCATTCGCTGAAAGAGCAATTTAATTCATCGTTCCTCATTCGCTGAAAGAGCAATTCAATTTCCTAAAAGATTTTCGCAAATATAGATCCTTGTGTGATTTAAATTAATTATCGCGTTGCATTTTTAATAGCATACATACATACATATACTATTTTGATTTGATATGGATACGCAGAGGTATTGGTATTCTTATAGTATTAATAAATAATTGAATATATGAAGTATTTAATTATATTAGTTTAATTATATTAGCGACACGCGCATATTTATTAACAATTCTCCATGACGTGTCAATGAATCACGCGTTGCCTAATTGTTATAACTCGATGAATCGGTCTAACTAAATTTGCAACGTATGGTATTGAATTCAAGAACATGTACAATCATATTTTTACGTATATATTCGATATATAGTTATATGAAAAAGTTTTAATAGTATTTGATACGCAAAATTTGAATACAAAATTAAAAAATAAAACCAATTATCTCGTATTTAAATGTTCGGGAACGCATTGCTTCTTTACAGTAGCAAAAATATGTAAAACTCTTCGTCCTGTTTATGCTATGTCTTCTCCTTGCTTAAAGCAATCGATTAAGTCGGGAGCGGCACGGACCGATTAGGATCAAGTCTGACGCGTTTTCATGCACGAGAGCTGTTCGCTTACCGCGCGCTTTTACGATTCAGGCCACGTGGACACCCACGCTCCCTTCCATAAAGCGCTTAAAACCGCTCGTCTTTCCGGTGCGTCTCGGTTAAGACTACCTCAACACCAGCCTGGCAGATGCAATTTTACGATTGCAGTTGCCGCTTTCGAATTTACGACTTCCCCTCGCGACGCAGGTATTAGATCGGGGAGGAGCCCGTATGAATGATGCAACGAATAGTACATCCGACGCGACCGGTTAAGCCGTCGCTACCGTTTCGATACAATCTTTCATTTTTCTTCTCCTAAAGAGTATCTCTTTCCATTATATATTGCATCTAACCCATGCAGACCAGTCAAAGTGCACCGTTGCGCCACGAACCCTCGGTGGACCCCCGCCCGGTGTATGCAACGCGATACGTCGAACCCGATGTATGCCTTTGATAATAAGGCGCATTAGCATACGCGAGACAAAATAAAGCGTTAACTTAGACATAATACGTTACGATGCGTAATCTGACCGCAGACATCGCCCATTTCCTCGAACACCCTCTCGGAGAGTATCGTAAACTCTTGCAATTATCTCTTTCACCGGGTCAATTGGGTTTGATCTGCGAAAGAAAGACGACACGCGTCGCGCTCGTCCGGCATGAATAATCGCCGACCGGCCCTTGTACTTCCTGTCGGATTTGCTTTTTTAATGGGTCTTCTCGGGAACGCGTACGCGAGCGCGCACCTTGGCGAACGGCGAACGCTCTTCGTTCTACGAGCGCCTTCGCTCGCGCACCGTTGCGTCCGTCGCGAAATTGCCTCTAGTCGTCGCAATTTATCGAGCCAGTAAATAGCCGCATCTCCGGACTCGAACTTCGACGACCGTCGGAGCGAGACACATGCAATGACCTTGACGGATAACGAGGACCATAGGAAAAGAGCCTTACGGCTGCACCGCACACGACAATTGCGAGATCAAGAAAGAGATTGTTCTTCATTCGTTTTATCTTGATCGTAACATCCTCATCGTAATGGTCAATGCCGAGTTTCTCTCATTCTCTCTCTCTCTCTCACGGTGTCTGTATGCGCTTCGCGCAACGCCCCAGTTAATTAGAAGACCTATCATACGTCATCTGAAATTTCACGCCACGGCAAAGAATCTCGTGCTCATGACCACGAAGACGTCGCCGACTCGCGGCAGCATCTGATACGGACGCTTTCGATCACGCACAGTTCTTGCAGTTTTCTTCTGCAGAACATAGATATACTCGAAAGTATCCAATGTCCAAGATTAATGAGCGACATTAATTTATGGCAATATCCTTTTTTTCAGAGATGTATATTTTTACGAGATTCATAGATGAGATTTTTATTCAGAGAAGTAACATATGGAATCTTTGAAAAGAATATATATACCTCGTAACAAACATTTTAGAATATATAAATGACATTGAAATAGTTTAATCTAATTAATTTAATCGCTTAATTTTTGATTTATTATTTATTAGAGACGAACAAAAATCAATCTGTTTTTCTACACGATTTGTGAAATATTATTCCTAAAGAACACATAGTCTTTTAAACTCTCTGTATGGTTCGTAATACTGATTTAGTTAAAAAAAGTATCACAGAGATTATAGTGTCGACAATTATTCTTCATTTGTATTAGAATTTTTTAATACTTAATGGAGGAACAATAAACGTTTCGCGCGATAAGTTTAGTGAAATTCAACATTTTTCAATCTAATTCTGCCTATTTTTTTCTAGATATTTTGGAATTAAGATCTAGATAGGTAGTAAGTATATTAAGTATATTAAGATAATAAATTATGAGAATTCTCTCTGATTATAGATACTACGTACTTTGTTGTTAGGATCAATGTCACTATGGTAATCTTATCTAAATGCTATTAATATCAATATTCATATTGATCGTATTGACAAAC
This sequence comes from Temnothorax longispinosus, assembly GCF_030848805.1. Lineage (NCBI taxonomy): Eukaryota > Metazoa > Arthropoda > Insecta > Hymenoptera > Formicidae > Temnothorax > Temnothorax longispinosus. The sequence goes on from NC_092361.1 coordinate 15,167,773, forward strand.
GTAATGTGTTCTTTGCATATGATGTTTGGTTGGTAATTTATCTTCGATTACTAGGACGTTAGAGTATTTAGTCAGTTTACTACATAAATTTGTGTTTAATCAACCTCTATATTTACCATTGTGCTAAGCTAGCATGGATCCAATTAATCATCTTTATCTTTCTAGTTTATATCGTGCAAAAAAAAACTGGTGCAATAATTAGAGGAAGATTTTAAAATTGGAGAAATTTAGGGAATGCATAGTAAGGAAAGAGCTTCAATATTAATTCATTCAGCTTCAATATTAATTCATTAATTTATTAATTTTGAAATTGGGGAAATTTAGGGAATGCCTAGTAAGGAAAGAGATAAATCAGCTTCAATATTAATTCATCGCAATGGTTCTAAAATTTCGGAGGCTGTATAGAAGAAATTATTAATAATTATTGATACAAATTTTCCCCAAAATGTGATTTCTCATCGAAATGACCCTGAAACATCATCATCCTCGTCTGTGACGTGGGGTAATCTCCGAACTCCGAGCGGTACCCGTTTATCCGAGCTTTTTAAACTCTAGCGGGCTTTGCGCCGTGCGAACACACGAATCTGCGTACCTTCGTTCGCCGTGGTCCAGATGAGATCGCGGCTCTCGTACAGGCCGCGGGGCAGGATGTGACGTCAGAAGGCCCCCGCCGAGCTGAGCACCGTCCAACGGACGGCGGCTACGAGTCAATTGTCTTCTTTCACACTGACACACTGGCCAAATCCCCGCATCGACACGGCCGATCACAAGTATTCGCACGCACGCACACCGGTGCACATACCGCGCGCACACACACTCGAGGTCCGCGCCTCCTTCTCCTCCTCCTACTCCTCCTCCTCCTTTTCCTCCTCCTCCTCCTCCTCCACCACCTCCTTCTCTTTGTCCTCTTCCTCCTCCGGACTCCTGTTACTGCTGCTGCTGCTGCTGTTGCTTGTAGCAGCAAGTAGACACTAATTTATTAATGCCACTCCGACCACTATACTCTCCGTTACTCATCACGGTTTATTGACTTTCATTGCGATCTCGTCTCGCGCGCCACACTCTAACGTTTCTTCGCTCTTTTCCTCCCCATACGACGATCAGTCTTCCGTCGCGCGACCCAACTCGTTCCCTTTTCCCTTTTCGCGCCTGCAAGTCCCGCGCGGTTATACGAGCACTCGTTCGGTCGTTGATCATCCGCCGATCGATGTCGACTGTTCTTTTCCGCGAAACGTTATTTTTTTCCTAGCCGCTTCTTGAACTTTTCTCAAAGGGGACGTTTTCTACAGCGATCTCATTTAGAAGCGAGTGCGATCTTCTAAATGAACATCCTGAAATCGAATCGATATTGCATTAGCGGAATGACATAAGTATAATCGTTGTCGTGATTTCTCAGCGTTTATTTCTGATTATACTGGTACTAAATAAAAATTTTTTACGAGTATAGGTTTTAAGTGAACTTTTCCACCGGATGGGCTCGGTTCTTCTGATAACGGTAAATAGAAATTTTTTTACGGGTAGTTTTTTACGGGAGCCTTCCGATCAGTATCGCATGCAGTTTTCACAGGGTGGTCTCGGGGCAGCGCGTGCTTTCCGATGTGAGAAAGGGGTCGTTGAGTCGAATCAATAGGGTGTGTATTATGGGGCAAATAATAGCACATGTGCATTTATAAACGACGCGTGACGGGCCGTGTACACGGGCAACGAGTTATTATCGATATTATCGTATTACAATTCTATTTCTATTATGGAAGGCGTCCCACCGTATTATATTTCGAGAACGCGACTCTTTATACTTTTGTTCAGATATGTGCGTTTCTAAATCGAGCTCGAATGTCCCGGTTTTCCATTCAGATCCATGGGTATTATTCTAAAGATAAAGGGAAAATTCTCGCTTAGAGAATGTAGGATCATCTTCGTTGATGACCTATACTTCCCGTTTTGCAACCCTTGATATTCGCGGCCTAGCGTGTTTACCGGGGCCGCTCCTCTTTCTCTCTTTCTTTCTCTCCGATTGTTGGAAGATCGATATATCGAGCAAAACCGACGACTGGGTCATCATAACGTTCGCGTTTTTGGTTCGCAGTAATGTTTTGTAAAAAGTACAAAAAAACAAAAAAAAACCATTTCGAGTGTGTCGGAAAAATGTCATGTTTTTATTGCTTTGTGATAAAGAATTAGCGACGCCTGTACGTTCAATTCGAGCTTCGATGCTTTAATATAACGCGAATAAATAATCTATCGCGACGGAGAAAGCGACGACGATCGCCTGTTAGATAAAACATGTACGGACAATATAGTTAGGTCTCTATGAAGATAGATAATGTCGATCTATAGGCTCTCTCCTTCGTCGAAAAGAATACTTCTAGTTGTACTAGTCACGCACGTAATACAGCAAGTGACTCATACCACGTGTCGAGTCCCCGGGTTTTTATACGGTTCGGGAGAGAGATGTCGTCGTGGCATGCTATTGTTTGGATAAGAGTGACGATTTGCATGGAGGAAGTTGGTCGTGTAACTGCGGAACGGGCTACACGAAAATCGTGGAAGGAATTGATTAAGTGAATGATGATAAGGTTGATGACTCAGGGGCGCGTGACCGGTTGCCGAAATGTCTTTAAACGCCTTTAAAGTGCCCTTCAGTACCTTTTTAGAAAATTTTCCGATTTATTCTTCGCCGTTGTATTAATGAGCAAGTGATTAAGTGAGAAACTATTTAAGTAAAAAGAGTATATAATGTGAAGAAAATTGCTGATATTATTATTTTTGTCATATTAATTTTTATATAATGCATTGGGATTAATAATATACGATGTTTTGCGCTCCTGCATGCCAGAAGATCTTTTTCTGTCCGAACAAAAACTTTATTGAACTTTTATTTTCGCGTTTTTTTCGGATATTATTTTCGTCAAAACGATTTTAACAGACTATTATTAAATTTAAGTTCGAAATCTCTAAATCGATATTACACCAAGTTAAAAAAGAAAAAGCTTGACATAACATTACAAAACGTGTAATAACAATTGGGTCGACAGTGAATGTGTAATTTATTTAACTGACTTTTGAGCGATTTCTTGAATACGTCGTTGGACAGATATAGTTTGATGATTGTCTTCAAAAGATATCATTAGAAGTAGGTACGTGTTGTTATCAGAGAAGCGTCATCATCTGTGCGTTACGATCGACATGAGCACATAATAAAATTTATGCAAGGTAAATAAAGGCGAGCAGTTGAAACCAGATCCACGATAATGCGAAGAGCGCAACAATTAGCACCACAGAGGAAGCGCAAGTACTAAGTTTCGTCGGCACAAATGTTATAGTAATGTCATGTAAAGCGAGCTGTATTTTTTTTTTAGCAAACTGCAAAAGTTCTGCATACTTGTTGACAAATTCCTTCGTATTTTTCTTCGTGAATTCCGACTATTTATGCAGAAGAATTAATTAAAACTTTTGAAAAGTTGGTTCAATTAAAAACCACTACTCCGATTTAAAAATTTTCGTGTATAAAAGTTTTATGCTTTTGAAATTTTTTTTATTTTCGTCAACGACAATTTTGTGAAGATTTAAATTGCAATTTAAATTGTAATCTTAAATTCCAACTAAATTGTAGAAGTTATTTGTCACGATTTGATGCTTTATCGCAGATTACTAGCAATTAAGGTCGTCTCTTATTAAGTTCAAAGATACGAGATTAACCTGAATGTGCCAGTAATATTTTTTCTCTTTACAAAGTTGACATATATACATATATTTCCTTGTTATGAACGAGAAACACGTGAGGAGTTATGCATGCTCGTAATAAAGTAAGTTTACCGATATTCTCTCTAATTTTAAACTTACACACGAAGAGAATAGATCAGAACGACGATGATAAATGTACGCGACACTTTGCATTTAAATTATTAAACTACATTGTTTTATTCTTACCGACGACTTTGTCTTCTTAAAAGTAAAATTTGCTCCAAAACCACTCGGGCAGAGATTCGCGATATTCACAACAGTCGAAGTCGCGAGAAGTTGTTTGAGATCTTCGGGAATTTCGTTTAACCGCGGAAGACGTGCCTCTTAGTTCGACAAGGAAGGAAGTTTCCGTTCAGTTCCCTGTCGGGAATAGGAAGAAGCGGTCTCTCCAGGGGAAGATCGGTCTTCCGGCCTCGCGTTCCCGACAGCGGACGTGGACGGACTGAACGCGCCCCGACGATCCCCTCGGCGAGAGAGAATCTTTTTTTCGGCGCGGGCTCCCTCCTCCTTCTTTCGGCGCTTCTTTCAGCCCTCCGTTCCGCCGCTTCTTCGCCGCGTGGCGGCTCCTCCTCAAGTACGCGGCGCGACGGAATCGCGCTCACGACTGACACATTAACTTCGCTCTCCCCGTACTCCGGTCGTGGCTACCAGGCTTTTCCTCCACCCACGTACCCAGTTGCGTATCAATCGAGGGTACCGCCAACTCGTTCGACTCGTGCTTCTTTTTGTTTATCAAGCTTTAACTTTAAAGCTCGTAGAAAAAACTTTGTCAAAGGATTGAGGAAAGGAAGTTATTTTGAGAACATTTTTGTGAGAGGATTCTTATAATAAAATTACGATAAGAGAAAAAGGAAAGATCGAGTGGAGTACTACAGTTTGTTAATATTTAGAAGCTTATGTATAGTACGGGAGCTCATGTGAGCTTATAATATAGTGTAAAAGCTTATAATACACTTTAGATACAAATTTTCATTGAAATATGTCGTAACGCGAAAGAGTGTGTTGATCCCTGAGAATTGGTCACGCAAAGTACGTCGACGACTTTGGCGCGACCACGGTCGAGAAATCAGAGTTAATTAACTTGCATCGAGGAATCTCAGACTGGTGGAAGTCGCATATATATATGTGCCGCGCCGTGAGAGACGTTAGAAGTGTAATAAATAAAACTGACAACGAGATAATAGACAAATTGGCCCTAAACACATCCGACTCGTTAGCGGAGTATCAGAAGGTCGGGTTTCGTCAGTGTGGAGGGAGATGATCGTACTTTCCACCGTCTTATTTGCAGGAGGAAACACGGACGATGGAAACTTTCGTGTAAAATGCGCTAGCGCGCTTTAAAAAAAAAATGTTACTCTTCTCGCTTAATTGTTTTGCTATTTAATGTTGTTCCGAATAATTCCTGATAACGCGAGTAAATACGAGGGTTATCGACCCGTCACATTCGCGCTCAGCGTGTGATCGTTGCCAGGCGTAATTCAGCATAACCTTCCACGCTAGGACGAACGAGATTTGAGATAGGTACAATTACTTCTAAACCAGATAAATGTCTTTTATATCCGAGAATTAGCGGCCGGCTATCTCGTTACATTTTATTTTCCTCATAAAACGTTTGCTCAAACTCGCTTCGCGTTTGTTCTTAAAAAATTGATATATTACAAAATAATTACAAGTTGAAAGAATGATACTATAATAAGATATTATGTCTTTTTATGTTTCATTTAGTATATTAATTTTCATTTTTCAATTAAAAAGTTTAGTGCAAGAATGAGATAAATTATTTAATGAAGTCCATAATAGATTTAAAATTAATCTTATTAGCTAGGGTTTTATCTTATAGTGGATTTTGCGAGTTTACTTTTGTGTTAGTTTAGCACACGCTAAAATTTTAAAAATAAGCAATGTAACACAGAAAGTCTTTTAATTAGTCTCTATTTAACCTTTCCCTAAATTATATCTATTAAGTAAACAACACAGATAAATAATATAATAAATGTATGTTTAAAAAGTGGATACGATTAATTAAAACGTATTTTAAGAAAATATACAAGTTAAAACTTGGTCGCAATTAATCGAATTCTAATGCGTTCGTGATAATTGATAAACGTATCGCTTACAATGATTTTTATCGCGTAATTACTAGTGTAGTCGCTATCTACGAAGAGCGATTCTTCCGTAACTGTGCAGCCAATTTAAGCGTACCGTATATATACCGAACTTCCTTGAAGCCAATTAGACGCAAACTGTTTGCGATTAAACGCATAACGTTCGTGCGTTTCCTCAGTGCGAAACGAGTTTTTAAATTGATGACTCTCAAAGTCAAGTTTCTATAAACATTTCTTGGCAATTATGTATGATTATATGCCAATATATGATTACCCACGCACACTCGATGATGAGATATATGTATGAGAAAAACACTTCAGAGAGATAAAGCGACGAATGTCTAAATACACAAGGTGTTCAATATTTTTTTAACAATTTGAAAATAGATTTTTCTGTAATGGAAATAAATATAATTGTTTATAATGAGCGATTAATAATCCAAGAATTCGTATATACAAGCTTTATGGGTGTGAGTAAATAGTAGCATATTCGTTGTCCTATTTGACAGATCATGATACTTTATTCTCACACAGATCTCACAAATATCGTAAGTATTTTTTGATTGGAGTACTTCTTAATTGGTATAACATTGTGATAAGAAGGTAGGCTACTAAATCTGAAATTCGTAAGGTCAAGGCGTAACCTATATTATCACGCACGAATGTACGACAAGCTCTCCATGCGTGAGCCGATATGACGCGACGAACCGTACTATATATTTAACTCCGTATGCTTTTCTCAGGATTGTTATTCACCCATGTGTTGCGTGCCTTTGCCATGCGTGGACAATTTATTAGGAGAATTATCATACAACTGTAAAAGTTGTATAAAAAGATATATAAAAATTTCATAGAAACCCAAGGAAATTTAAAAAAAACTAAGGGATCTTTAAAGGAATCTATGAAAAAAAAAAAAGAAATAAAGTCATAATCTCATGATAATTACAACAGGATGTTACGAGTGAAATTTAATTAGGGAAATTTAATTAGGGAAGAATATTTGAATTGTAAGAACTACGTCTGAGTTGAAATTTATGCTTGTTTGTAATTCGTAATTGTTCAGGTGTACGATGTTTCGGTTATCTGATGATCGAGCACATTAATATTCAACAGAATCGCATTACTAAAGCAAACAAAAAACGGAATAAAAAGAATGATTCAGATTTCTCCGTCGCGATTCTTCTAGCAACGAAATTAAGATAGGAAACTTTTATCAAGAATACATATTTAAATACATATTAAATAAAAAGTATAATTATATGTATGATTTTGGTATCCCGATATTTGCAGAAGGAATAGGGGGCGAAGGAATATTTAAAAATTTATTTAATTTTTATTTGTTCTCAAGACCAAGCAAAACTCTTATCTCTGTGCCCGTTACAAAAGCGCGTGCAACGTGTATGCAACACCACTTACGCTCGGTATACAAATCTTCTGCTCCTATATTAATGCGCGCGGATAATCGACGCATAATAGTCACAAGCGCGAATAAAATGAACTGACGAGCAACAGAACTCTGCGTGGTAACGTTCAATAAAAACACGAACCTGATCTTGATTAAAGCGATTCTAAATTAAATAGCTGCACAGCTCAAGGTTTCTGTTTACTTATTTTAGGAAACACGCAATGTTTTGCAATACAATGCTGCTGCAATTTGCATTGTCTGATAACGAAAATCTCTTTCGACTTAGAATGCTTTAGTATGAAAACGACCGAAACGTTGTTTTCTATTTTTTGAAAGCTTCTTGGAAAAGTAACAAGTTCTGAAAATCGATGGACCAATAATTAATAATTATTACTTCAAAATATTCTTGAAACATTTGAAAGTTCTAAAATATACGAAGCTTTGAGAAATAACGATTAGAGAAATAAGAAAATAAATTATTATTCTACATCATATCTTATTCGTTGTTAGATCTCTTCTAGCTGGTTGAACTGTATCTTATTTTTAATTTATCGATTAGCTTGATCAAGCAACGATGAACTAATTGTCGCTAATCATGTCGAACTCCATTATTAATGCCTAGGTTGTTTCACTTAACACTATTAACAGCCGTTTAAGAGATCGAACGTAAGATTGTTATGCGCGCGATAATTGTTGCTAAAATATTTGACCCACATGTTACGTCATTGGTAGTTCACATCCTGTTTAGCTTCTTCTTGCTGGATTTTTATTTGCGCTCGCAATATCAGATTGTTTAACGATGACGTGGCTTCTATATTAAACAGGTCATGAAATGATAAGGATTCAAACTATCAGCAAAAAACTTTAGCGAGCGACCGCTTGATATTCTAAATTAATGTGCAATTTTTTAATATTATAGATTTTTTTATTTGTTTTATAAATGTCAAATAAAATTCACCATCTATAAAAAATTACGAAGACATATTAAATACTTTTCTCTAATACACTGCACAATAAAATTCAACATCTATTAATTTAAAAAATTAAAAATTGATTTTAAGAAAAATGATTTTAAATATCTTTAAAGCAACGTCTGTTAATTTTAAAAATGATTTAAAGCATTATTGAGAAGAACTATAAATTTTAAACTTTGTATTTATTAAACAAGATGTTTTTGATTTAATATGATAGAAAATATTAATTTTTGTTAAATATTGTTATTTAAAATTTATCTTAATTTTAATAAATAAGGAAAAATATAAGTATTACTCTCGTGTAAGATTCAGTTTTTCAGATTATGATATCTACAACAGCTTATAGATTTCGATATTATTACTTATAAATAGAATATAAATTTTTTTTTAGTATTAAATTGCATATAACGTGCACATACAAGGCATTCTACATTTACAGTTGCTGATAATAATATGTTTTTGCTACAAATTAAAACTCAGTTACTATTACTATTACAGATGGCGTGGAATGCTCCAGGAATGAGCGACCTTTTACTTGATCTTGCTCCTGGATCCGCGTCAGATGGCAGTAACGCACATAATCGGTGAGCTTTTTAAATTTATATTTATTGTATTTAGTATTTTTTAAATATATTTCTGATAAAAAATAAATAAACGTGTTTACTATGAAAAACAAAAACGGCAAAAAATATTATATCCGGAAGAGATAAAAGAAAAATGCTTCATCCGTATACAGTGGCAAAAGTTACAAGAGATGGATAATTGTTCTAGATCTCATCTTATAAAAAGCATTTCTCTTGTAAAAATGCTGCAATATATATTTTTAAAAGAGGAATGTTTTTTATAAGATGACTTAAAATGACTATCCACTTCTTGTAACTTTTATTATATATGTATATATATATATGTATATGTATATATATATGTATATGTATATATATATATATATATATGTATATATATATAAAATCATAATTTCGAAAGCAGAATTATTTATGAGACAATATATTATATATAATCTTTGCATAAGGGGGCAAGTAAAATATTCGATGCTACCGTAATACTCACAACGCGACACTTGTGCTACTTTTTATTTGCGTCTTAATGAGCCTCAGATTCCAATTTCGCTGGAACAGGGCGTTCCCGTGCATTAATAGCCTCGCGGGTCGTTAATCTGCAAATTTTATTCTAATCAACGACGGCCATGAAGGCGCGGCGAAATGTCCATCGTCGCCAGTCATTCCGCTTGATGAGGGACGAATATAAATATTCTCTTAAACGTTCGCTCCTAGAAGCAAACGAGATAGAGCCCATAATTATCAACTAGCACTAACACTATATATATACCTACTACTAATATTGCGTAAGTAGTTAGGTATAAAAAGAAATAAAAGAGAAACTATGAATAAATTGTTAAAATATGAGTTTTGAATATTAAGAAAAATATAAGTTTTTGTGCTTTTTATGTGTGCTTTCTATAGATAATTATTATTTTTTATATTTACATGAAAATCTTTTTTTCTAATTTCTTTGTAAAACGTTTGAATTTTAAGAGATTCGATGGATCTAACATGCGAGATATTGTTCGATTCGTATAAAATGATCTTTAAAGAATTTTCTAAGTTTGAATTCAAAATTTTAATGTTAACATCTGTTCCGAGAAAAATCCAGAAAATTGTGCAAAATTTGATTTCAAGTTTAATTGCGATGGTTTCATGAATCTGAAATATTAAGTCGTAATAAATTATGATAGAGAAACTTTTTTGTACGTATTTTTTTGCACGTATCAACGATAATTGAGGGGTTAATCCTCGGGTTAATCCCTTTTCATGGAATATTATATACAATTTTTATCGGCATTATGTGTGCATTCGTATTTTCACGTTTTTAAAATCATATTTTATATCTGACATAATAAAAATCATAATTGAGTATTTCTGATAATGAAAGGGCCAAACTTTGCCGTTTTCACTTCTTACTTTATTTCTTGTGTACTATTTGTTTAAAGCGCGAAAATATTAAAGCCAGATGTCTTACGAGAAATCTGTCAACGACTGATTAGCGAGACTTAATGCGCGCAGTGTAGGTTCCTTAATGACGCGTCTATCTATCCTATATGCGCAACTTCCTGAGGAGTCCAGGCAGCCCTTACGTCTCTCGGCTAATTATTAGCCGAGCGCGTGAATCGCGTGACCAGCGTCGTCCCACAAGAGCCCGCGAACCCGGAACTATTTCCTACACGCCGGTTTTCTCCGCTCCCCTGCGTCTGCCGCCGGTATTTTTTTTTATTATTCTATCCCTCGGCCGGTCGTCGCCGGTGAGAGGTACGACGCCGCCGCCGTTCTAGGTTCTCGTGGGCGGAGCCGTACAGGAACACCGCGGAACAAGTGAAATTGTATCGCGTTCGAGGTTCCAGATAGAAAGTATCGCGGCCTCTCAGCAGGGCACTCCGTGTCTAGCAAAGTGGAACGGTCAGATTAATCCCAGACACCTGGGTGTCCTTTCGCGGAATAGAATCAATTTGGTCAATGAATTTATAAAGGGAATGGTCGAATTGCAGATTGCAACTAAAATTAATCTGATAATACGAAATTTACTTGGAAAATTAATTTTAGCTGACAAATATTAATTAGACGATCTGAGATAAAAGCTAATTTTGATTGTATAATATTTAAGTTATTTGAATCTAAATTAATTCCAATTTTATTAAAAACATTTTTTTAAATAGTATACTATTCTATTGATATAATTATATTGGAAATAAATTTCAAAAAATTGAAGTTAAAGAAGCAGTGGCGGTGATGAAATTTAAAACAGTTAATCGAGCCAAAATCGTTTCTTATATTTATTCAGTTGTGTTAAAAATATATTTAATTTCTTATTCAAGCCCGTAGGTATATAATAGTTCGCCTGTAAAAGATTTTATTCTTGTAGTGTCTCTTGGGGGATTTTATAGAATTTAATATAATTTAATATAGTTCATGTATAAAAGCTTTAAATAACAAAAAGAAATACATTACATATACAAAAGAAATTGACGCGTCTCTCATCGTTTCTCAATCTCTTATAATCGACGGGCTATCGAATCGTTACTGAAAAAAAGAAATAGGTGGGCATCCATATATTACGCAAGAGACGAGCATTCGCGATGATGATCCGCAGACTGTTCGGCAGAAACCCGCTCGTAAAGCAAGATAGCTTTACGCAGCCTCGAATACACGTAATTGCCGTGTGGACTTACAGTGAAATCGGTGCATTCAACGTGCAATTACATGTGCCCGCTCGCAACGCCGACTCGAAGAAAGATCGTGACCTTTATCAGCAATGAAGCTCGCCGTCGGCGGTAAAGAACGTTATTCTTACACCTATGCATAGTATTTATCTGGAATGGCGAATTACGTATGAAAATCAACATCTCACCTTTTCGCGCATTATGCGCCTTGGTTTGTTAGAGGTATTGCATAATCGAAAAGCGTTTCTCAGGTTTGTAGGTACTTGTGTTACTCATCGACCCTGCGCGCCAAATCACTTGCCCACGCTCGCGCCGATATCCTGGCGACTGCACTCCGTTATGTAAACGAAAAAGTTGCGCTACCGCCTAGTTTTCCACGCGCGCCCAGATCCGCCACAATTTCTGGCCGGATTACGCAACTATCTGACGCTTTCCATCGAATATATTTTCGCAAAGAGACTTCCCGAAAACGTGGCGCCGTAAATCGCGTTTTATTTTTTCCACAAAAATATTGCAAAAAATGTGCCATTACTCAAAAATGTTTAGGAAAGTTAGATAGATAACCAAGCTAATTTCAGAGGCTTGTCGCGTAAGTTTATAATTTTTATGAATAATAAATTTGTTTGATTTAATTTATTGATGTTTTTTTGATATAAGAATTAACATTTTTATCACATAAACAAATGTCGATCATGGAACACACCAATAAATTATTCCAATAATTACTCAAGATTTTATTTTCATAAAGTAATTAATTGGTTCAAAAATCAGAAATAAAAAGTAACTGCATGTTTACACACTTTCAATTATAATTACATGTTTTCATATTATTTTATCAATATATAATACATATATGCCATGGAAAAATGTGCGGTTCATATAAATCCGTATTTATTTAATATCCTATTTTGTACTGACAGACAAAAACTCTTTGTTCCTCTTTCAAGAGGAATAAAAATTGTAAAAACAATTCTCCCCTGAACACACAGAGTTGCAGTCATGCTTCTTCATTCGTGCCACGAGAATATATCCTTTTCGGAAAGGGGATGTAAAGCAAAACCGTGAGAAACTCGTACCTCGCGTGTCATATTACTGGAAGGTACAGGTTTCAGCAAAAACGATCGATCTTGTCCCATTATATCAACGAGAGGATATATCGAGCGGCCGGGAGCGCGTCGGGAACTTCCCGGCATCGCCTTCTCTCTCATCGCCCTGGCCCTTGGGCTACGGCCATGTATGAAACGTTGGGCAATCCCGCGTCGAACGTAGGTGGTGCGGCGCGGCTACGGGGTACCGTTATACGTTACACCCACCTTTATTCTATAATATAGATCAGAGCCGAACGAGAGATCCCGCAGCCGCGCGCATAAACCCTCTTATATCATCGTTCGCCGTGCGGCGCATTGAACGTTTCATTACCTATGCTTTACATAAGCCGCACCGACGACGGGAGAGGAACGCGCCGTTTCTCGGTCGTTCCAGGAGAGACTCTCTTAAGACCCCGGGACTCTTCCTCGCGCGCCTACTTGCGCAAAACCAGCTTCCCAGCGACGGGCTCGAGCCGGACTTTGTCGCGAGTGACATCACGCGCGTTTGACATTTACCACTCAGAGAATCCGGAACGCATTACTCACGTGTGTTTAGTAAAATTTAGGCGGAGTGTTTGTTTGGATCATGATTTATTCGCGAGATGAGTTGTCTCACGCCGTTTTAAGAGAATAGTTAATCGCAATCTTAACGGAATTACTATTGTATAACGTAATTTAGGAATTTCTTGAATTATTATATTTACGATTTAAAAAAAAACCTAAAATAAATTTTAAAAAATTCAGAATTGATTCGAATATGTAAACAATTAGAATAAGATGATAAAATTAACAATGTGATTTATGTAAAAAGAAAGTTAAATAAGTCTAAATTTAGTCTAAAAAGGAAGAAAAGTCGCGTACGCATAAACCGCAATTCATCCGTTTCTACATCTAATCAAGCAACACATTTGAAATTAAAAGCATTGCGAACGACGACTTTTTCTCGGCATTGCGGGAAACGAGGGTCACGTACTCCCGGACGGAAGAAATAAATGAGGGGACGATTTGCATAACGTTTGTTCGTCTCGAGGACGCGCGAATCTATCGCTCGTCCGCTCGCTCGTTCTCTCGCTCGACGCTCGACGCTAACGTATGCTACGCGAGATACTCGGCCTACGATCGGTCGAGTAGCGCTGAATCATAGGATAAACATAGTCGAGACGTGCTCTCTTCCTGAACTCTGCATGCGTGGTTACGATGCAACGTCGTCGCGGCAAACGTCCGGCATTTCCAGCGGTTAACGAACGCGTTTCCGCGGGACAATGCCGTGCACGGAGCCGCGGCCGATCAATCCCGGCCCCCCTCTCTCTCTCTCTCTCTCTTTCTTTCTGCTCGCCTCTGGCAATGTGCCGCCGACACGCGTATCGCAGGAAGGAAAAGTCTCCCGCGGGCCGCGGACGACATATAAATTAGGGTCATCTCCGGCTACCGGTTCGGCGGAGCTTTCCATCGACCGGCCTTTAAATTTCTGTCAACTTCCTCGTAAAATTCCCCGTAAAATATCTTTCGTTAAAAACATATAAAAGTATACTGGCTGCGTTATTATCATCTATCTATATTCCTCATTAAGGAGTAAATTAAGAAGCGAGAGCTAGTATAAACTATAAATAAACTTACATACAAAGATGAAATTTCTTATGATTTATATATGTGGAGTATGCATCTAAAACGTGATTTGATTTCTTTAAAATTATTTGTTATTTCTGTTTCGCGTCTTGTACTTTCTTATGTATTATATATCCCTCTCGAGAGCGCTACGATCTTGTTATTATTGTGCTCGTAAGTAAAAGCGAAACATCATTGCATATCTGTTTAACATGTTAGAAGTAAAAGTAAATAAATTGTCTATATACTTTAGTTCGATCCGACCAATAATATGATAATTTCGAGAAAGCTAGGAAAAGACCTGGGAAAATATGTGTTTCAGGTACTGTTTCATACACGAAAGTATCAGTAACGGAACGTCAATTTTCATTCACGTATACGCCACGCTCATACGCGCGCATATTTCGCGCACCCACGTCCACGTGTAACGCCTGGAGTTTGCGTTTGCGCGTGTTTCGTTCTTTTTTTTTTCCTCGCCGTGAGAGAAAGTGTTGAGCGACACCTTTTCCCATGCAATTAAGCTCGCAGGAGGCCAGGCGAGGCGCGCTCGGCAGGCGATATCCGCGTTCAAAGTTTCATTCGCGATCCGCCGTTGAAATCACTCGAGCGTGCGTCTCGATTGTCATACAAATAATTCAGAACTCCTCATTTTATTTCAATACCATTCTTTATTGTTAGTACTATCGCGATACTGATCTCGAATCGTGGAAATGTCTATATGACTTGTATTTGTCGTTAAATGAATCTCGTGTGTATCAAAAAATAAATTAGGTGAAATGCCCAAAAAGAAGTTCTATATATCTTGAAATAAATAGTTCAATATTTTAATTAAAGATCAACTGATACTCAGATGAATGTGATAAGGGAACGATTAGCTTATAATTATATTTAATCTTGAAAGTATATATGGAAAGACCGAACGCAAACTTCGAATTCTATAAAAAAATATTTAGAAAGAAGAAAATAAAGTAACATAATATTAAATCCATTTTTCTTGTTATGTTTTATAAATAATTAATTTTCATTTTATGTAAATATATATACAAGTGAGTAAACGGCTGAATGAACGTTCTTCGAAAGAATACTCTATAAAAAGGAATTTAAATAAAAATTTATTCTAAAAAGATATCATTTTATATATATTATAATTTTATTTTATTTTTTTGTCTTTTCCTATTTTTCACTAATTATTTAAGCAAGAAATTAAAAAAATTGAGTCCATTATAATCTCCTTAAAACCTCATATTGTATAATATTAATATATTATATGTTCATAGTGTTTTCAATTGGATATCTTGAAGGTCTTAATTATTCTTGAGATTTTTAATTCGTATATAAAACGTTCAATAAATTGACAATTATTGCAATTTCAAGATTAACTATTTTATATTAATCTGTCGTAACTTATGTACTTCAAGATAAAAGATCTTTGTGAAACGTTATGTTATGTCTACATTGTTATACCTTTTTATTTATATCTAATATCTATATTTATATGTGCATATTATATATATATATATATATATATATATATATATATATATATATATATATCTGATATAATTTTCACTAATTTATCTAAATTCTAAAACATTGGATCTATATCTAAAATTGCGGAAATTTATTATAACAACTATTATAATAACATATTAACTTACCTCTCTTACGATTGTTCTGTCGCGCGATGCCTCTCAGGCCTGCTCCTTCTCCTCTCAGATTCGTTCATTGCACTCATATATAACACAATACTCGCGAAAACATGGTTAATTATAATCACGCATATTAATCCTCACAATAGAATAATCATCCGCACATTGCACTCCCGATAGTAATCACACGCGACGTGAGCTTTTTACTTAGATGTATTGCAGTACACGATTGCATAAATAATGCAAAAAAAGACCGAAAAAAGACTCCACGATTTATTCGATACCCGTAAAACTTGTAAAGCAACAAATAAAATTTTAAACGGTATAGGGCTTGAATTACAAATACCGAGGCTACATAAATGACGAATATTAAAATAATTAATTAATCGGACTTAACCACGACTATACTTATTAATTAAATATGTCGGGAGTTTGCTCGAAATGAGTCCGTTTTATCTACGCGAGATGTTCCATCTAAAAAATTAAAAAATGAGTTGAGAATTAAGAGTTATACAAATATATTATAGAATTTAGTATATCCGGCGACTTATGTAAATCCGCGTTTTCGATCAGAAAATGATGAACAGATTACGTTGTCAGAGCGAAAAATTCAAAGCTTGATGTATGATACAAATGTAGATATATAGGTATTATTAAAGAAATCCATTATTGCCTGTGCATGTATAAATATTGCGATAAACTATGCTTTATTATTTCTATCTCTTATTAATACTTGATACATCACGCGAAGTAATTCTTTCAATAAAAATAGCCGATAAATTTACAATCGTGGAAATAATTAATTGTATGGACGTGTGTGGTAATCAAACTAATTGTTCATAGAAAATGGTTGTATTTCGATGAGACGCGATGACAAGCGAAGCGGCACGCGTTGCGAATCTCGCCGAGCGAATGACAATAGAGTGGCTCGCGGTGGCCTTGCGCACGCGGCAGCGCTCGGCGAATGTTGACTAACCAAATCAAAACATATCAGCCGGTTTCCTTATCACAAATTGAATATATATTTTAATTGGATATCCATTACTTGTATTTTAAATGAATTTCGATAAACAAGGTTATATCACATTTTACACTTTGTTCTGTAGTTTCATTATCATCATCTAAATTAACGATGAATTCCGATTTTGGAATAGGATTATTTTATTTCTTTCTGTTAATGACAGTTATAACTTAATATTTTGCTTTCGCGGGATGTAAAAATAAAAAAAGGAAAACAATATAAAATCATTTCTTTAAATAATTTTTAATTAAGACGAAGATAAACTTTATTTTCCAAAAGAATTTTAACTTTGTTTTTTATATATTCGTATCACATTTGTTAATTTTAAATGTACAAACGTACGTATATGTCTATCTTATTAAATCAATATACAATATAATACAATTATTATTAGAATTATTTTTTCTCGTCTGTTAGAATTCAAAAGACATTTCCTTACAAAGACATTTCATTACAAAACAATGCTCTCTCTCAATCAAATAATTCATCGTTATTTTAGATCGCTAACGAGTTTACAAAAGAAAGCGTTAACATGCAATAACGGTTCAGTTATCGAAATTAATTTAAAATACAAGGAATGTAATATCTAACGTGTAGTTATCTTGTAATACATGCCATGTGCGTATAGCCACTCTCAAGGCGGTCACCCATCCTAGTACAGTACCGCGTCCGAGGCTGCATTCCGATATTCACTGTCAGTACTGAAAATCTATAGTGTACGTTACGTAAACTATAGATTTTCAGTACTTGCAGTAAATATCGGAACGCAAGCCCGAGTCGCTTGACTTCGATGATCCAGTGGACAGTGACGATCTTCTCATCCTGATGCTTCGATCCTTATTAACTGCACTTGTCTATAACAGGTACATCTTTAAAGTGTTCAAAAATCTTGTAATGATATCTTCTTGATAGTTATAACACTGCATGAAATAGTTGTCATAAAACTATAATTACACACGCAACTAGATCCACTTATACCATAAATTCACCACGTCAATCATAAAATTACGAAACACTTTATAAATGTTGGAATATTCCTGTGAAAAATACTGTGAAAAAATGACGTAAGAATCACGTTATTATGACGACTGTCTGCTACCTGGGTAGTCAATTAAACGTCTATATAATGTCATTTTACAAAGTCTTTTTGACGTATTAAAACATGACGTAATCGACGAATGACGTTACTGACCAATTATGACCAAATATTGACGTCAAAATGACGAGTGCTTGCTACCAGGGACGTTGCAGTTAATTCGTAGTCGAAATAATTTATGGTGAAAAAATTGGCTAGCCTTGGTCTTTGATAGCGATGCTGTCAACAGCGCATAAGGCCACGTGCAATAACAGAAATTATTATTATTTTGATTATTATTATTATTATATTTAATATTTTATAGATTACAATTATATAGAAATATTCTGTACCTTACATTTTTTTTATTGATTTTATATTTGATGATATAATAAAGCTAGAATATTCTTTTTTGGTGCCATTCTCTGTAAAATCTAGCAAGCATAATTGAATTTAAGCGACATCGAAATAAGTGCCGAAAAATTGATTCGCGCATTGCGAATTTTATTATGCAAAAGAAGTGTCCCGATAGGAACTAAAGGCTAGAGTCAAGATCAGTGAAAACACTAATTACCACGGAGAAATCATTAATTATGTCGTTGCCGCTCTCCTCTCCCTTTTTTTCTACGTGACTCCGTTTCTGTCTGGCTTCCTCTCTTTCCCTCTTCACCCCACGTCCTTCTGTTTTTCGCTTGCATTCTTCCGCGATGCTAACTATGTGAAGTACTCCCACGACACAAGAATGCCGCTTCAAGATCACGGACTTACGGTCGTGCCAGTCGACGACTCTCTTAATTATTCCCAACGTTTTCCTCTTCGCTTCCACCTTCGCGACTTTGCTTCCCTTGCCGCTGTTCGAGATGAAATATCAAAGCGTACACAGTTACTTGCAAAATAGATAATCCAGTTACAGATAATGGTATTTGAATTCTGATGCAAGTGGCCGATGTGGAAGTTTATATATGGATTCAGCGAAGTTGCCTTATTTTATGAAAAAGTCGGGATATTTGCAATGTAATAATTGTAAGATAATTACGTTACAAGTGTTGGTAATCGTTAATAAACACGCACGAACTCTTTCGTTATTTAATAATTTGTTAGTTAATAATAGCCTTAGTATAAAAAAATAATATCGTAATAAAGTTTTATTTTAAACGATTGTGCAAGATATCAAGGAAGAACTACCAACCAATATGCCTATAATTATTTTAATAATTACTAATTACTTACATATCATAGTAATTACAAAGAGATTTTGAATGAAACGTAATACGCAGAGATATATCTAGATATTTGTACCTAACAAGAGTCTTTTATTGTGCGACGTTCGAGCGTCGCGTTTTTAATGCGGGCCCAAACGCAGGTTTGTCGCCACGCGGAATCGAGTTAGCAGCTAGTGAAATCTTCAGATCGAAAGCGATTATATTTATGTGAGATGGAAATTTAGGAAAAGAAAAGCATGAGAAGCGTGCTCGCTTAACTGTCGCCGTTATCTTGCGCCGCAGATCGTGCCGCTATTAGCTGTAATACAGTGACTTTCAAATACCACGCGGACCCAGCACCGTGTCACACTTCTCCTCAGGGTGACGCAAAGACGGACGATTAAAGCAATTTAATATTAGCCCAGCGTTATCTTCTCTACTTCCGAGAAATTCGTCTTTTTTTTACAAACGCAAAGTTAATTCCTTTTATGCTGCTTATGTTTCTTACTTTCCGCAACTACTTCGAGGCTAGGAATGAGATTATCTTTTTATCGTGCGAACATCGAAGAGAGTATTTCAAGTACTCGACATAATTTTACCTTCTCTGCACGGCAGGCTCATTTTCTTGTTACAAATGTGAAGAAAATTTCTTTCGTGTGAGTTACTTTTCTCATTTTTTTTCGTGATTTTCTTTTTACATAAATGGAGTTGCATTTTCTATTGTGTGAACACTGGAAAGTGGCTTAGCGAACACTTCCTAATTAATATTTGCGTTCAATGAAACTTCAGGAGGCGTCGCACTTCATTGAGTTGCTTGTTATCTGGACGATCTTCTTCGCTAAAAACTCGCGCTTTCCTTCTTAGAAGTCGTGATTAAATTTCGGCGATGTCTTTCTCTTGCCCGCTTCATATTTACCTTTTCCTTGCTCCGTGTATTGAAAAACGAGCAGTTCATGAATAGGGTCGTTCCCCTATCAGCTCGGAGAAATCCAGGGTAATGATGATCATGCGGGAAGCTGCGATATATATCAAGGCGATCATTGTGTAAGCTTTCGTGAAGTCGCAACACGAATTTCGACGGAAGTCAATTACATCTTACAGCTTTTTATAGTTATTACTCATAATGCGATACCGGTATACTTATATTGTATATAATGATCGAAACGACGATGATTAGAAGTTAAAGGAGAAGGCTCTTCTTCGCGACTTAGGATCGAACGAGATGTTCTCGTCCTTTTGCATCACCTGTCTAGAGAACATAGCGTATCCTGAACATCCGAGCAATTGACGATGAACTCGAAAAGGGGGTCATCCTGTCGTTTTTCATGGGCAGATGTGTGCGCCTCTTCTTCTATCTCCTTCTTTTTCTTCTACCGCTCTTCCTACTTTTTCTCTTCCTCTCAAGTCCACTGACCGAGACTCGCCTATGCCGCTGCCGCTGTAAAGTCGTAGAAAAAGTCTTGATCGTAAAACCTGCCTCGCTTCCGCACTTCTCGCGATAGCTTCGCCGCTCGCGGTTAGACTCACGGCCGCGGTGCTCTTCGCGGAAATTCGCGACTGGACAATGGAAATTTCAGGAAATTCTTAATCCGATTGATAGGCGGCACGAGGAAGATTTCATCGAAGCTAATCGCGTTGCTGTGCGGTGAAGTAATGCAGGATGAAAAAAATATTTATACATAGATTGAGATTTCTTTGCCACGTACATTTCTTCTCATTATTCTTTTAACAATAATTAACAAGTATGTGGACTTGCAAGTATTGGAGTCAGTTAATTATATAAAATAATTTAGGACTCTCGATAATAATCAATATCGTGATTTGGTCTTGACGTTTCGGAACGTTCTTGTAATTCAAAATTTAAAAATAAATTAGGTTTTCTGATATATTACGCATTGATAACCGCGTTGTTACTCTCAAGGCCAATTTACGATATCAGTTAATTATATTTGATGAATATTTGTATCTCCGCGTTTTTATATCATATTATCTAAAATATATCTAAAATAACATTGTATGATTTGCGGATATAAATTTGTTCAAATGTCTTCGAACAAACAGATATGGATAAAGGAAATACATGCTCTCTCTCCCATCACATTCTTTACGTTACGTGTACAAAATGGAAATAGCAGATATACATATATATATACATATACCTACGTATATATATACACACTAGATGGCGTCAGACATAAATAATTTCTCGTATTTAAAAATATACAATTACTTATATAATTGACGGAAACATAAACATACTCTAAATTTTTGGAAACAGGAACTTTGTAACAAAGTACTAACCACCAAAAATTTCAATAAATTAAATTAAACATAAACTGCAAGTGCCAGACTAGAGTCAAGCTCAACAGGGTCTTCTTTCCCCCGCTAATTTTTCCAAGCCCGTTCCCTTGGCAGTGGTTTTGCTAGATAGTAGATAGGTGGTTTGGTTTTGGAAGGTGAGGCTTTGTATGTGAACCGCCTCACCAATAAATTGAAACAAAACATCAATAAATTGTTATCGGACGGAAATAACTATAATAAGTTCATGAATTCGAATTTTTCATTTTTCGAGTTTCTTTTTTGATCATGTAACTTCGTAGTGCACTTTAACGGTTTTCTAAGAGGAGCCGACTTATGTTAGCTTTTTCACATGATGATCTTAAATATAGAGAAAATCGCAGGATTCAAACGATTCTCAATTTCGTATTTAACTTGCGTTATTATTACAATCGTTTCGGCAGGATGATATAATCCCAGAATCCCTCTCATAATTCGCGACAGTACGTTAACGAAGCTCGAGCACATGTCGCGCGCGAACGTTGTCGTAATAAAGGATAATCAAGGTGTATAGGAATGCCGAGGCATCTGTGCGCGGTGATTATAATCCGGTGGGAGGGAAAGGGAAAGAGGGATGGCGAGAAGCAACGAAGGGCCGCGCGTTTATCTCGCATCGCGACGAGGGGGAAAACGAATAAGTAAGGAGGCGAGAACGCGTAATGACGCGCGAGCGGGCAGGAGGAACTGTGTCCGTTGCCGTGCACGAGCGAATGGGACGAGCGGATAGAAAATATGGCCATGATATTTACTAACTCGGCCTCCGCGTGAAAGTGTTCGCTCTTCGCTTTATGCCCCCCTCGTCGAGAGAACGCGCGCGAACGATCCTATGTAACGGGTGTCGCCCGATCAATCGATCGAGACGAGGACCGCGTGTAATTCTACGGAAGAATTCGGAACGTACCTATTTTATGTCTACTGATAAGTGCTGAGATCATTGACTGTAAGTGTCTGAAAAGACGCTTGCTTAAATGTTAACAAATCTTCCGATCTTGACGGCGGATTTCCGTTGTATCGTGTCGTCTCGCGAAATTTTTAGCTTTATTTTATATCTTTTAAATATTTTATACATTATGTTTATGCTGTATTTTTATGTTTAGCGTTTGTAACTCGTTTTGAAAGCACTTTTAATTTTAAAGTGCACTGTAAAGTTACATGATTAAAAAAGAAACTCGAAAAGTGGAAAATTCGAGTTTATGGGCTTAGTTTGTTACTTTTGTCTGATAACAATTTTTTTCAATTTATTGGTAAAACTTATGTGGGATTTCATGAGATGGGATCTCACCTTCCAAAAAATTTGCAGAAATTTTGACACATGATGGATATGTTTTCGTTAATTGTACAAGTAATTATATATTTTTGAGAGAAATTATAGTAATTGTATATTTTGCGAGAAATAAAATTATATCTGACTTCACCTAGAGTATAAATAATATATATACATGTATAGCGTACAGTAAATGTGTATGTAAGTACACGCATATATAATATAGTGTATGTATGTATGTTATATAACTATTGTATTATATGGAGGTATGTACATATTAGTTTTATACTCTAGATGGCGTTAGACTTAAATAATTTCTCGCATTAAAAAATATACCGTTACTTGTATATATAGGGTAAACTCGGGTAAGATGGCCATACAGGAAAGATCGCCTCTATGTTCTTTCAATCTATAGTTCGCCATGAAACATCAAATGAACGTGGGTTGGCCATCTTACCCGAGTTTTCTCTAACACTAACTCAAAAATTGACGAAAACACTTCTTTTCTTCGCTAAATTTTTGAAAGGTGAGGTCATCAATAAATTGAAATAAGTTGTTGTACAGATGAAAGTAATCTGAGCTCACATGAACTAGAATTTTTTATTTTTCAAGCTTCTTTTTTTATCATGTAACTGCATAGCGCACTTTTACATTAAAAGGTCTAAAAGAACTAAAGAGTTACGAATGTATATATAAAAATATAGCATAAAAATTATATATAAAATGTTTGAAAAATACAGCTAATATAAAATAAAGCTAAAAATTTCACGAGACAACACAATATATAACGACCCACGCACACACAAAGATTTATTAATAACATATGACACATGACCTACTCTTCCAGGACAACAAATTTCAATTTCACGTCAGAAGATTAAAATCTTAAGTCAGGTATACAGATCACAATGAACACCTTTGTCTAGTCATACGATAAACATCAAAGTATGTCACCGCTCTGTTATATCTACGCGCAAGGCTGCGAATAAAACGTTAATAATCAGATTCTTTTTTTCGGTGCGGATCGAGAATTTGAAATCGGATGAGCTGTTCCGAATCGGAGCATCCGTCGTTAAGCCCGGCGGAAACGGTCACCGGGTTTATCGGGGGACCGTGCGACCGCGCGCGAATGCGAAGAATTTGGCCGGCGGAAACGTTGAGGCCGATAAGCGTGGGCTATCATCGAGGAGTACGTTCCCCCGTGGCACGGTAGTGGCACCTCGCTAAGAAGAAGGGCATCGCGAACGGTGGAGAAGGGGGCACTCCGCGAGGTGGTACGGGCACCTTTCTCGCGCGCGGCCGCGGCGGCGCTCGCCGTGGAATGGCAAAAAAGAGAGGAGACCCTGTGACGTCACACGACTCGCGCGGCGGTGCCGCTAGCCTCTCACTTGGTCGCCGGCGTTCGGCCCGCTCGGTTCATCGCGCGCTCGTCGGCTCCGTTCGTCTCCTCTCTTCTCGATTCAACCCGCCGCGACCCACGTTACTCTCGACCTTTCCTATTCGATCATACGTTTTCGCTGAGAAAGCGAAACAAAAAGGGAAAAACGAAAGCACAAACTTGTATTTGGCGTCGCGTCTCGGCGGGTCATATACGTGCTCCGAACGCGAACGGGAGTGACATCAACGGCGGTTGTGCGATTACGCGGTGACACGGATCGCGAGCGCGGTCCCGGATAGCCCGCGAGTTCCGCTCCGCATCGCGCTTGGTGGTGAAGAGTTTTGTATATTTTTTTTTTATTTCTTGATTGTGGCACACGACACTCTGGATATGATACCGGATGGATTAAGCCGCCGTTGGGGGTAAGTGCCCTTTAAATCTTCCCTCCCGCGTGATTTTAAATTAGAGTAGATTGTTGCTTTTTGCAATTGTAGAATCGGAACTTTGCCGGAGGTTCGTTGTCCCCGAAGGTTTTCTCTTTCGGGGCGCTAATAAATCGACGCGCATGAAAGATTTCGCGAAGCTAATACTTTGAATAATTTTTGTTACGTTTTTTAAAGATATAATTTATTTCATGAAACCAAAGTCTGCGAATTAAAATGATCTGTTAATTGAAATATCTACAACATGTAGAAGAATATACTTTCATCGTTAGTTTTTAATACATTTTAATTTTCGATAAGTTTATTAACGTGCTCTAGATTCAGTAGATAAAGTTACTTTTTTCGTGCTGCCATTATATACGTGTATATTTAAGACTCAAATTTTTTTATGAAATTGAATAACGTATAAAAATTTTATTTACATTTTATTTGATTATTAGAATCTTAATATAAATGTAAATTCACAATAATTGACAATTTTATTTATGAATTTATTTATATGGATTTATTATGATAATTGAAATATTATAGAAGTAAAAATTGTATACAAACTAGAGAATTGCTTTAAGACTTTTAAGTGAATAAAGTTCACGAATAAAATTTACCGTTATTGATTTTATAAAGTGTCACGAGGGGCTATTATAAAAGAAACTTATAGAATTTTTGCACTAGTTTTTACAACCGTTGACTGTCTTATTGTCATTGCAAATGTTCCACTATAATGGCAGTGTCAGACCGAAATTGCTACTTGTCGCAGTTGCAATTTATTTCAGTCGACAGTAACAACATTTTATGCAGCTGTTCTATTGTGAAATCTTAGAGATCGAAATTCAAAGCACGAGAGATGAATTGCGAAATGATGAAGGTACACGTTATACCGCACTTGACTTACAATTAGTCTTGAAATGATTTTCGAAACTCCGACGAACTTCCTTGTCAAAAGTGTATCAATAGAGTTATTACCTGCAAATAATGGAACATAAGGTGTAAGAGCTGTTATTTCCAATTACCTTGATTATGAGAACGTTCATTATTGAAGTGTTTAATCATCCAAATTACTTACATTTATTTCGAAATCTTTATAAAATAACACTGTACTGTTTTATATCGCTTATAATGTATTAATAATTTATTATATATTATATAATTATACTTCTGTGATATAATAAAATTTCTTTTGCAAATACAAAGTTAGCAGGATAGTTGAAGTTAGAAAGGATTTTATGGCGTAAGGGCTACATGTTAGTTTCGTTGATTTAGATTATTTTATGAGTTTCTTTATGCTTATTCCAATATTATTCGTGTGCACAAGCCAATCATTAAATAGTGCCAATTATTTTGCAAAATATTCCTTGCACTAGAGAAATGCGGCTGTTGTAAACACCCTGTCCCTCTCACTAAAAAATATATACATATATTAATAGCAAGCTTTTATCCCTTACACATAATTTAAAATTCAAATCGTACATAATTTATAATAGTTGAATTTTCTGCAAAAAATGATATTAAATATGTTATTTAGCTTTATTGCATTGTAAAACATTAACATTTTTATGATAGATTATTAATAAATTAATTAATACTTATATAATAATTAATATCCGATAAATTTATAAGATATGTAACGCTAAGGTTAATATTTAAATATTAATTTTTAATTATTTAGTATGTGCATACAGCAATTTGATAAATGAAAAGCCGCATATTATATTAGTAATTTATTAATTAAAATAATTTGAGATTAAATATTCGCGTGAAGTAGTAAACACGTCTGAAAAACTGCTAATGGATTTGAAGATTACTTTGAGTCTGTATACTCCGGTGTATTATCTTTGCAATTACTCCAGATACTTAACGATCTATGACAAAATTCTATTTCTACGGATCAGGACTAATTGTAAGTAGAGTACAACAATAATTGTCTCTTCATAAAGAAACGAGGGATGAGACATCGTGATTTTTCTCGAAATGAACATTGTTGTGTCCCGCGTGCGCGAAAAAGCAACGAAACTTCTTGATTGGACTTGGTAAATGGACTCGTAAATAAACTTTCAGTACAGTCGTTAAATTTGTAGGTCATTATTTTTCTTCGAGGAATATCGTCGGTTCATCCGGCTTCCGCCTGTCCCTGTTACAGTTCATAGCGCATATCAGGACTTTGTCGTAGGTACTCCTTCTCTAGTATGAGTTCGATTCGAGGGAGCAATAAGTAGAAGAAATTCTTGTGTTTATTTATCTATAGATTTTTTTTTTCATTAATAATACAATATGCATAATTTGGTTTAACTTTTCTGAAAGGAGCACGTTGATCTCTAAAAATTGATTACGAACCGAAGGTTAATTTCAATTTTACGAATTTGAAACAATTGGTGGATTTTCATTTAGCAGAAAGAAAATTTGAATAATAGTTCGCTCAAATATCTTTTTTTTGTACTTAATTGTCGTAAAAAAAAACGGCTGCGGAGAAGATTGACTTAGTAGATTTCAATATTTTATTCAGGACTTTCGTTATTTCGATAATAATTCTATAAGTTATAATTCTTTCTCAATCTTTAACTTAATTGATGAATTAAATGCGACTGTAAGGGTTAAATACATACCGTTGATATAATATATTCTATTCTGTTATGCACGAAGGAGTCGACTTTCTGAAAAATCACGCGATCTAAGGGGATTGGCCTTTTCAAGGTGGCCGCGTGAGACGAATACGCGTAGGCCTGAAATAAATCGCCGATGCCCGCTTCGAAATATATCAAACACGGGCGTGTACCGGCGTCTATCATCACGGAATCGGGATTATGGAATCACGAATGGCTACGTAGAGAAACGTAATTGAAAACGCTCACCTTTTTATCGCCGCGAACGTAGATAATCGTCGATCCCGCGCCCCAGTCCCGCGGTGGCATCGCGAGAACATTTATATGTTAAGTCTCGCGCTCTCAAAGATCGCGAGTGCCCGCGGGATACGCCCGCGAATATCTCGCAATCGCCTTTTCACGGCGAATATAGCTGGCAGACCGGCACTCTGGAGTAATATGCGGTATATGTCCCGTTCCAGTAAACACCCCGACTTTTCTGCCGCCGTCAAACGGACCAACCTCCGCGCTCGAGGTGATACGAATAAATTTCTCGCGGAATATAGAGCCCAGATTCTAAGTCTTATTTCCAGGAAACGTGACCGTGCGTGGTACATAGATATGGCGTATAGACTCAGTAATGTTCAGAAACACGATGCCTCGCGTCGTGGATATATACGCGTTGCTCGATCGTGCACCTCTTTTTTTTGTAACGTGATGTATATAATTATCGCAGATAGACTAGACGAGATAAACATCGGCGAGGATAAAGTTCTTCTTCTTCCTGCATGTGCATGTGCATTTTTTTTTGCTTAGATAGTATGATACATCGTTATAAAAGCGCGATTTTTGTTGGGTATTTCTATTAAATTTATCTTGCGCTAAATAGACATTTAACCTTTTAGCGGTGACATGCAAAGTTTTTTTTTTAAATTATTGCCATGGCAAATAATAAATGCATTGTATTTGTGATATACCATCTTGATTTAGCATTTTTACATTAATTAGCATGAAATAGCAATAATATGTAATAAATTGACAAAAAAAGTTGATTATTTATTTAGAATGAACATATATATAATTTGTGCTCAATGAGTTACGGATATGCAGTTCTCAAGATTTGAATTTTAATTTTTCTTAATACTTATATAAGAAATATTCATCGTGAAGAAAAATAAGCAGTTTTTTTGCGAAGATTAGCATTCAAAAAGATGATATGACACAACATACATGTACATATTTACATTGATTGTTACATAAGTCTTAACATTTCGATTTTCGCGAGCTCTACTTGCGTTTTGAAGCCAGTTATGTTTTCCATCGAGTTACGGTCGATTATTATATTACAGTTACGGGTCAGTAGGGTCGTACTAACAGCAGGCATATAATTTAGAATGTTTCGTAAAGAATAAGGAATAAGGGGGTCATTCTTAGCTGATTGCCGAGTGAAATGACCGGTCAGAACGGATTGTCGCCGATCGCGCCGGCAAAACCGATTCGCATGAACGACAAAGATTATACAGACCGCGGCGTGCTGTTCCGTTCTTATTTATTGGATCGGAACGCTTTGTGGCGGAATCCGATCGATCAGACGCGCGGGAACAGGAACAAAAAGGAGTGTCGATCGATTTGCATCGAGACTTCTTTTCTCGCGGTGCGCCCGCGCGCCCGCGCCCGCGCCGCGGCGAGCGATTTATTATCGCGCGACGGACGTTCATTAGACGCTCGTTTCTCCTTGTCTTCGGGCGAAGCTCATTAGTCCGCGAATGCGAGTACTCTGTCCTCTCGCGACGGCGCCGATAGCGATTAGTAAACGATGCTGGATTACGCAGCAGATCGTTGGATCAATAAGCGTCCGTTGACCGGACGCAGGCACTGCAGGCAGCATGGCTTCTCGCAAACCGCTTGATTTCTCCGCGAAGGTGTCAGAATGACCAGCAACTTGGCGATCACAAAACCTTGCGCTTTATGGCTATTAACGTGTGCATATGCTGTTCTATAGCTTTACCTTTTTCTCTCTCGGAAAGTAGCGTATATGTAATTAAGCATTAGAAAAAAGTATAGACTAGATTAGGAATTTTTATATAATTGAATATAAAATATAATTAAATACACAGTATACAAAGAGGCAGAAAAGGTAACTCGTTTTTACATATTTTCTTCAATGAATCGTTTGATCAGTTTGAAGTTGATTTATATCCTTGATGGAAATGTCGAAGCATTTATTTATCGCTTGATTTTAGCGTAATTCAGGAAAATAAGGGAAGTTTTCTTTTTGATAAATTAAAAGAGAGCAAATAAATGACAATATCATATACTTCACTTAATTGTACCTTTCTTTACCAGAACTTTACTTGATTGTATAGATATACAATGTTGAGAGTTAGAAAGTTGCATTGAATGCTAATCTCTTGCGACGTTTTCATCATAGAAAAATCAACTTCAAGTTGGCTAAGATACGTTGTACAAGAATTTTGCAACTTCGTTACATTTTACATGTCGAATATATAACTGAACTTCAACTTAACATTTTTGTCCACGTCTCACGGTGAAGTAATTCCGACTACGGGCACGCTTGCGAATGTTTTAGCAGAGGAATATAACAGTAGGCGAGGGCCTCGCGTCTTTGTGAAAGCGAACCGGATCTCGTTAGTAATTCGCGTTTACGCCCGCGACGTGATGTATCGTTCTGGATTATCACTGACTGCCGGCGAATGTATAATACCGGTACAGTACCGTCCGTGGAGCCCTTCGTTCTGTATGTTAATGCGTACATGAATAAACCAAGGAAAGCCGATACTCTGTTTGAACATCAAGGCTTGTCCTAAGTTCACTTCGCTTGGACGTTTCGTGTGGCGCGCGTATGCAGACAGTCGTCGTATATTTATAGCTGTCATCCAATGGTAATCAACGGAAATAATCTCGTAGGTCGGCTATATAGTGATGTCAACGGATCGTCAGACTTGTGACGCAATTGCATTTTATACTCGTTAATTGTGCATATCAATAAGTGAAAAAGATGCGGCCGCCGTCGAGACGTCGTAAATGTAAATTCCAGTTTTTATTTCCATTGCGGAAAAACCGCATTTTAATATCACTGCCTCTTTGAATATCACTGATGGAATAAAACTGACGCGCATAGAGATTAATCTATCAATCACTTGGAGCATAATTGCTTTATTAGAGTCAAATCAGTACTAACAAATGAGTACTTAAATACGTTAATAACATGCGTAATTCTTTGCGCATAGATTAATGATTTGCTTCTAACAATGTAATTTAATTGCGAGATATATATATATAAATCGTTCATTTATTAAAATTTAATATAAGCGACTAATCTAAGTTGTAATATCCAATATGTATATCCTCGTATAAATGCGTAACGGAAATATAACGGAATATGATCGAGTGTAAATTAAATCGAATCTATTGATATCGATGCTATCGGTGCATGTGCCGTTACAATGTAGACAAAATCGTATCATTTATGCAGATAAATTGAAGCCGATCCCTCTTCCGTCATACAATCCATGCGACTAGACGAGCAACCGCGAATTATATCTCGCCGTTCTTTCTCGGTTCTCTCAGTCCTGACCACAACCAAGAGGGAAAAAAAATATAGCGTCGACAAAAATTGTCGTGGAGAGGATCTTGCGAAATGAAAGACATTGCGGCGAACAGATAAAAAAGGATTTCTAGTTGATCTTACCACCGCTGATCATTTCATTCGCTCATATCGTATTACTATCGCATGCTTTCGTAACCGAGCATATAATAGTATCTTCTTGATCAGCCAACGGAAATTCTACTTTTTTTTCATCAAAATAATACATTTAAGTAATAATTTCTTAAGCATCTTTTTCTCGTTTCGTTTGAAACGATATAGATTATATTTTTTGTGTCAATTTAATAATTATACGTAGTTATATAGAATGGAATGATATTAGAGTTGTAAGTTTCACGTAAAGCGCATAGGACTAACAAGAATTATTTTTAATCGGCAGCGGCGCAAGCTATATAATAAATGCGTATATATGGGTGAACTTTCGTAACGAGATGGCGGTGTAGCGAAAACGAAAGCCTCTCCACGGTGACCTGTTGGCGAAAATTGCGATTTCTGGCAGTGACTGACGCGGTTACTTCTCCGGGAGCGTAATATGTAATTATTACGACGTTTCACTCGCATTTCGCCGCCGTATCCGCACTCATATCGGTGAAAACACCGTGGTCGGCGACTCGTCCTGGATCCGTGTTTTTTTTAAGCGCGGCCAACTTTCGTGTATATGAATTTCAGTTATTTGGTTTGATCGTGAAATGGAACGGTCGACCGTGACGGCGCGAGAGGCGCCATTCAGTTCCCCTCATAATTCCTCCGACCGATTCTGCCCCCAAATTATGCCCGCTAGTCCTGGAAATTGATACGTCTCCCAATCTCTGGGAGAACCGCTTCTGCTTGATTATTTTAGTTGTATTAAATCCGTTTAATATATATTCACGATAAGGTGATTTGCAGGAGGGAAATTTAAACGCACAAGAATAGATTTTATCTCCGTGCTTACTTTCTGTTACTACTCCCGTAATATCTTTATTCTTGCACATTCTGCAGGGACGATTTTAGGATGCCATCTAAAACGTAGGTGACAGGCGGTTGTCGAGGGCCGCGCGGGCTATCCGGTCTCAGGCTTAACGATACAGTCGGGGTTGACCACTATACGGAGCGGATGCGCGTAAATGTCTACCGCGGGTGAAACGAGCCTTCGTGCGGATCGCGCGTCTCGGGCTATAAAAAATTCGAAAGGGGCCATCTCACCATCTCGCCATCTCGCCATCTCTCCTCTCGGTGGTGGGTATGGTGCGTGTGCATCTCGATGCACTTTCGATCGAGGTTAAAACACTTTCGCCACGGTCGAAATTAAGGAGCACGCGCGTGTAAACTGCGCGTGCTGTGTTGGCGTTAACTCGATTGGCTCGCCGAACACTGGTAGCATGAGAACGGCGGCGAAAGACAATCGTGAAAGCATCCCGGGAAGAGACCTCCCTTTGATTGTCTCCCGTAGAAAGTAAACACGAGCGAAGTAAGAGCGCGCCTCTTCTCGAATTCACCGGCCCTCTTTACCTCCCTGTCTCTCGCGCGAGCGCGACCGGGGCACACGGTTCGCACCGGAATTCGCGAATTAAGTTTTGTTTTTTCACGCTCGGGCTGCCCCGACAATGATGGACAAGACTTTTGTGGCGGATTCAGGCGAATTTAATTCGTGGCCGGAAACAAGAGCGACATCAGCCACCACCGAAAATTGTACTGTTTCCGGATCCGACTTTCTCCGACATGTATTTGCTCAAACGGTAGATGTCTAACAGCTTTCGAATCGATGAATATATTTTATCTGATTTCCATCTTTTCTATTACATTTGATTACAATTATTCAGGTATTATCGAAGGTATTTTGTTCTAATTAATCACATGATTAGAACAAAATCATATGGATTAATTAATCACATGAGATAAAAATCCCTCCTTAAAAATATCGAGCGAATACTTCAACGGTTAAAATTTAGTATTTGTTAAACGTCAAATAAAAATATCATCTATTATTTTCATGTCTTTACTCTTAATCATGTAGATTTTCACGTGACATGATTTTTTGCGATTCCCCTTATTTTCTATGAGATCTAGGGTTTGATCATATATCTTGAAAAGAAAATACATGATCGACCTTAAGCTATACATTTTCTAACTATTACCAAAGTATTGTTTCGATTTGGATGCATGACAACTAAAAATATATAAATGTCACTTTTTGCTTGTGTTGGACAAGTCTCCAAGCGATTCTTATTATTTTTCGTCATCTTCAATATAAACGTACCTATAATATATGTTGGTCGCTTCGAGTATCAGGCTCGTGTGGCCGTCGTTTTCAAAGTCTTGTCACAAGCCTTTTTTTCTCCTTCTCTTTCCATGCCTCTCCGCATTTAAATTTCCCTTTCGTCTTCTCTTTTCTCTTTTTTTCACGGCCATTCCGGCCGTACCATAAAAATGAAAATTTTCGGTCCGCGTCACGAATGAGCAGCGAATGGCGATCGGTGCTTCAAAGCGCCGACGGAACAGGTTTCCAAAGACGCGAGGACGCATGATGCATCCGACGTACATACATGTCGCTATAACGCGACCATCAGTCACGAGGGGGGAAAAAAGGCAGATGATGCAAAAATCGGAGTTACTTCTGTGGCCGACCCTGTGTCCGATCACGCGCGACCGTGCTTTATCCCGTGCATTGTCCTGTCTTATCTCATACGTCGAGAGCACTTGCCGACATTTGATGTTCAGTGAACATAACATGAACATTAAGCTACATTTTTCGTCGTGCGTGGTGACTGAAATCCGATCCCGAATTTTTGTTTAATTCAAAATCGCGATAACAACATTAATAATTTATATTAATCACAATATGCATGATTACATATTGAGTATTATTTTATTCGCAAGAGCACGGCTTTTACTATGAATTTTACAAAACAAAAGTTAATATAAGGACTATAAATGTTTTATTTATATGCTCAAAATTATAAGTCACAATGGGAGTATTATTAATATGTACTAATATTTTCGATATAGCAATTTGGTTAAACACAATTATTATTAGTTTAATTTATTATATATGATGTCTAAGACAAATAGTAATTTAATATAAATAATGCGAAAAGAAGATTACAATTTACGGATTAATTTGGTCTAGACTTGGTCTAAGATTGAGGTAAAAAAAATTATGTGATATATAACGCTCATACAATATTAATAGTTCATGCGGTACTCGTTTCGTTGACATTATAAGAGTTTCAGATTTCTTGATAATTATCAATTTACCCGGGCGTATCAAGTATCCGGAATAAAACCGGATTGGAGTAGGACCGAAACATGATTATTTGCTTTTTACTTTGGACGTGCACCGTTGCTATGCGGAATGGATTTTCAAAAAGGAGAGATATCAAACTTTCTGTCATAAGGGTGTTCTAATAGCGGGAATAGCTATTCTTGCAAAACGAAAGAGAAACGGGAATTACTACATTCACTACCTGCTTTTCGATTTATTAGCTTCATGTTCCATCTAAAGTAAGAAACTACCTGATTTGTTTATCATTCTATCTCCGCGACGAAGGCTAAAAATAGCAAATACATTGTAAGGAGAAATACGTGGAAAAATAGAGAAAAAACAGAGAATAGGAGAGAGAGAGCAATGAAAGAGAATAAGGAAAAAAGACAGAATAAAAGTTGTTTTATATAACAAAATATAATATGCAATTTTATTTTTATATTTATACTTACATATAATTACAAATTAATTTTTATACAAAAATATGATTTTACATCAAAAAGAAATTTATGTATTATGTTATGTATTTGCAGAATGTAATGCAAATCTATTCCGGCTTTTTTCATTTATTATTTAACGTTTTTTTTTGCTTAAATGTAATGAACGCAGTAGACATAGGATTAATATATTATCTTTGCGGTTGAGTTTGCGTCGATTATCGCCTCGTTAACGGAGATCTTGGCGTTCATCTTCGCCCAAGGACGAGAATTTTCCATACGTCTACTATGCGTGGTAGGAAATAGAGGAATGATTTCGCGGAATGTGCAAAACAATGATATAGAAGCCTAGGTAGAAGCGCAAGTAGCAATGGTAAAATAGCGAAAAAGTGAGGTGAATGAGGTTTGAGAACTTCGCTCTCTGAGCTGGCTGGTTGTTCGTCCAGCTACGAGTTACGTTCTAAAAACTTGTCGGTCCGAGGTTATTAACTTGTGCGAACAAAAACGACGGGAGGAACTGGGGAGGGGGGGGAACTTCTGAATTAATTTGGTTCCGTCGCGGCCATGGATTTGCGGTTTGTTTATAATACATCGTCTCTTGCGTAACCAGAATTTAAAGTCTCAATAGATCATCTCGCTGGAATACACTGCAGAAGATGTAGAACAGTAATAAATTCAAAAATTTCGCATTTATTACTATTCCTGAAATTAATTCTGGATAGCGTCAATTTTAAATACATTTTTTAAATTATACGAAATTGGCAATTTGCAGATATACATGTATGACATTACATGATATTTATAACTGATTGATTCGATGTTCGATATGTTATTTCGACATACATGCATATATTATCATATTTTAACTTGCTACAAAGTTGATAATCTGCGAATATAAAAAAAATTCTCTTGTATTGCTATACATTCATTAAATAAAAATATTCACGAATCGATTTTTACAGAGTATATTGGTTATTAAAATCGTGGAAATTTTTATAAATCATAATGTTGAACTTGAATTAACATCACAATTAAATATCTAGCGTTCTTGGGGCATTCTTGCACGTTAGAATCGATTTTGAAAAATATCACGCCCCGGGATAAAGGAGTGACGACGTGATTGCATAATACGAAACCTAGTAACCTTTTGTGTTTCGATGTAGCGACGGTACTGTGAATATATACAGCTTCGCCGCGTAATAATGGGCGCGCGCGTTATCCTGTTAAGGTCACTTGTTCGATAGCGCTCGAACAAGTCACGATGAGCATGCCTCGACTGACATGACAGATTCTTCCTATCGCTTCTCACGTGGCTACTCATCTTTGAATATTTTTAAAAAATAATTTTGGTATATTTAAATATGTACACATATTGTCATTTAAATATGTACATACATATTTAAATAATGTGTGTCTTATATATACATTAACGTGCCTTTTCTTTAGATAGGATATATTACGAAGGAGAGAATAATGATTTATTTCGTTGTTTTCTATTAGAAAACCAATGTAGAAATGAGAACATTTTTGTGTAATTAAAAGTAGGACTGATAAAAAATTATGAAAATTATGAGAAACAGATTTTGGATAACGCTTAATGCAAATATTTCTTTCTCCGACGCTTATTCTAAATATTCACACACAAGTTACATTATTTCTATTA
Organism: Temnothorax longispinosus; assembly: GCF_030848805.1. Classification (NCBI taxonomy): domain Eukaryota; kingdom Metazoa; phylum Arthropoda; class Insecta; order Hymenoptera; family Formicidae; genus Temnothorax; species Temnothorax longispinosus. The sequence continues at coordinate 15,203,843 of NC_092361.1, forward strand.
TTCTTAGAATAACGCGAGAACGTGTTTGATATTATCGTGAATAATCGTGGGATATAAATATTTTATATAGAAATGAGACAGTGTGTGTGTCTCTCAATAACGATATAAATAACCCGCATCCGTTTGACCTGAAAGCGAAACTTTTCTATTGCACGTAGTCGAGTGATAAACATGAAAAATTCGTGGCTTGCAAATGCGATGTACGGCCTTGATGCAATGAAAATGCGATAACGTTTCAGGCACGATTATGCCCGAAAGAAACGATTACGCCACTTTCGTAGAAATCCACGCGATGAGGCTCCACCTCTTCTCTAGAGAGTTAAATCGTTATTCACGACGACCAGCCGTGCCGTTAGTATGCTGCGGGAAAATGGAAACAGGTTACGAATATATCATCCGTTAATTCACTCCTGCCGATGCCGCGCCGAATATCGCGCATCGGCGTGCAAATCCTACAAGAGTGCCGCACGCCGCACGGTGTAGTGAGCCAGATTGTTGATCCGAATGTACAAAAGTCGAATTCACGCTTTAGAGTTTTGTTACGAGATCCTTCTCTATACTTTCGTAACGCCGAACTTTTTTGCGTTTTGCGATTCCTTATATACGCGACATTTAACGCAAAGTGAAATCGCGCAAGAAGATTGTTATTTTTAGAAATGTCGTAATCTATTTTTTAAATCTATTTTAATATTATAGTTTTTTAAATTATTTATTTATTATATTGTTCAAAAATTTAAAATAAACTCTTGAATTATCGACATAAAGAAATGTAAGGTTTCCAGGAATAATGATTTTTTGTATATATTTCATTAATTTTATTTTCTAAATATCCATTTTAAACACACATGTAAGTTTCTGTTTTATGTTTTTGCAATTCTCTATTTTGTCTGTACGCGTTGCTCGGATCCCACGACGATCTCGATACGCTTGAAGCACCTTTCCATCATTCCACCCAATCTAAGAGGCTTGTGGATAATTGCGCGCCTAACACGATCGTGTAAGCGAGTATGCAAATCTTCGGGAGGAAATCCTGATCCTTTCACCGCGTTTTACTGTAGCCTGGTATCTTGGCTTATCCTGATCCACATGCAGGCGCTTAATTATAATTACGTACTTTCAAATTTAGCACTTGGTGCGTTAAGTGACACGGGTTTGCAGAAGCAAGTGCAATTCCGTGTTATTACGTATTCGGAGTCCCATTTTTATTTAAAGCAGACAAGTGACTGAAGAAAGTATGTCACGCTTGTGATATTCAAAAGTCAACGATTTTAAAATTGAATTAGCTAAAGTAAAATAATTGAATCATAAGCTGTTTTCATAAGAACGTCTTCTCGAGAGCGACGCTTGTCTTTTTTAATTAAAACAATTAAGTATCGCGTAATCTTACAAATTCGTAATGCGAAAGTTCATGAAAGACGCCAGCGCGACAACGTGTTACGCAACTCTGAAAGAGTATCAATTACAGTAGAACATCGACAATGTGGTTAACAATGAGTGGTCACACGTCCGCCGTTTCTTCGGTTTTCTTTCCACGAGCATGTGAGAATGCTTTTTCATCATCTCGCGAACACAATAGGGCTAATACGCGCCGACGAGGGCGTCCTTGTTGTTCTCCACCTTGGCTGAGTTCCGTTTGCGGGATGACGACCACGACACGACGATGACGATTTCGAGTTGAACAAACCGTGTTGCGATTCAGTGCAGGCTATGAACGCCGGTGACCGTTACCCGACCAGAGAGGCTCAACCGACGGCTGGCTCCGCTGCGTGTCCCATTCGCTGGATATTACAGCAGCCGATCGAAAAGTAACGCGCGATCGGGTTGAGCGTCCCTGGACGCGCCATGTTGCGCCATGCCTGTAAAGTGTGTCAATAGGAGAACAAACAGACAAATGTGCTCCTCGTGACTAACCCACTCACCAAAAGTCGCTTATAAGGTGCCGGCCAACCTGTGGAGACTTCGATGCCCGCTCGGTTATATGTATTTGCGCTGACGGCGAACCTTTTGTCTGGCGAAGGGTTTGCCTTAGATTAGAAGCAAACATAAATGAAGTCATTGGGAAGTACTGCAACTTTAATCGAAGTTAAAGTAATATTGAAAGTATAACGGGCATTGAATAAAAAAATTCCTGCTTTAAACTTTATTAGAAGTTTTATCTAGTTAATTATTTTTCTTTATTATTAATTTGTTATTCAATTAATTTGTCATATCTGCAAAAAGCAAATGATTGTTTATGTACCAATACTTAAATATCCCCATTTTTTAATATTCTTATTTGAAGCGTGTTTGATAATTTTTTGAACGATAACTTTGAATCCATGTTATGGAATCAGGTTGCGATTAAAATTGTTTTTACGGAAAAGATAATGCTCGGCTTATCGTGAGTAATTGTGTCACACGCTATGAAAAACCTACATTCAAAGTATTGATTCAAAGCCGCGGGGCATACGGTTTGTATGATGCGGTAAGAGGCATGATCGTGGCTAACGATACACGCTAAAGAAAACCGTAAAGGTTTAAAGCGCACGAGGAATACGCTGCGCATGAAAAATTCGCCGCGTTGAGGATCATCGGTCGAGGCAGTTCGTTTCTTCCTTTGCAATTTCTCGGTTTGCCTCGCAGCTGGTGCGTGCTACTCGGCGCGGCGAACGGAGGTTAATCCGAACGTCCACGTAATCGCCAGATACCACCTTTTATGCCGACGCAATCACGCGACAGTTCCTTTCTATTGCGCGACGGCGACGGCAGAAAAGTCCCGTAATGCGACGTTCGTCGCCGTGCCGTGCCGGTGGCCCGCAGCTTGTCGCCTCGACAACAAGCTTATCGACTTAGGTAATTAATACCGGCTGGGTGGTGCAGATCGGAATGCGGCACACAAACTTCTTGGGTCTATGCTCGACACCGGAACGCCGGTTCTCGGAAATACTCGTCTAAGGAACAACGAGCGTTGTAGTATTTGCGCGGACGATGAGCGAGACACGTTTACTCTGTGGCAATAGTACTCCGCGAGGAAGATGAAGTGGTGCAGACGTGCGGAAGATTAAGTGGATCGTTGACATTATTACCTCTTTATTTAAAAGTAGATTAAATTAAAGACAGTTAACTGTGGGGGGGGGGGAAGGGTATAGATGTATTATTTTCAGATAAGCATTTTTATTTTATTTTGCTGTCACATTTTACACAAGATATTATTTGATAATTAGCACAAAAACAGATGATAATCGTCGGTTCTGTGCATTTCATTGTCTTCTCCTCGAGTTAAAAATAAATTTTCCGTTAATCGAGTGGCTCGGTCACCTCGTTTGATTAACGAATTCCTATCGCTGTGAAATACTCGGGTAAATTCCCGCCGCGGCATCAAAGTCCCGCATACCGAGACGTGTCGTGCCGTTGGAACCTGCATTGTTGCATTTCTTCCCGACGACATCGCATCGTCGCGACGTCATCGGTAGGGTTTACGACAAAACTTGAGAAGAATAAGGAGTGACCTGGTTGGCCCGAGTTTGCGCCGAGCGAACCGTTGACCGCGCCGGCAAAAACTTGGGGAAAATGGCGGTGCGACCGGTTCGAATCGACTCGCTATCGAGTGGAGGAAGTGCTCCGTCTCGCTTCCACCGCTTTTCCAAGTCGGCTAACTCGTTCTTCTTCCTTCGCGTCGTCGTTATTTATTGTTGTCGTACATCAGCCACCGTTACTGGTCGCGCGCCGCGTAGTCGCGAGAAAAGAGGAGACTTCAATGCCTGATCGGCAATGTCGCGCCAGGTTGAATGCACTAGATGACTAGATCGACTATTCTATCTATTCCATTGACCCATCCTGGATTAAACTGTGAATTTGAATGATTTATTATTAATTGATAAGAATTCTACGTCAAGTTCTATTAGGTGTAACATATCTTATCTAATCTGTGCGTTTAGAATGACATATGTGAATGATAATCTGTTGAAAATAGAATAATACGAATCAGTAGCGTGGCAAAGTGGCAATAGAATCTAGTTCGAAATAAATAAATCTAATTAAGTACACATACCTATATAGCGTAATCCACCTGATCTTATTATCTGAAATATTTCTTTTACGCAACTGTAGAGGAGAAAGAGAGATTTATGGAAAAGATGATATAATATATGATTTTTCTCTTACATTGTTGATAAATTATTTGACTTTTAATAAAATTATGCTAAAAAATTTTTTTATGATAGCATGAACAATAAAATAAATGTTTATTTATTTTTCTAAACAGAAAAAAATGTAGGAAGACTATACGGTCTTTCTCGTTACTGTCGCAGACGTTATCTAGCATCGAGCCGGACGTGTTCTTTCCACGCGTGCATCAGTCATACGTTGCATGGTCGCTGTATGCCGTGTAGGAGACATTTGTGCAGCGTTGCGGTGGAGGCTGTTAACCTTATCCGCGGCGCGGCGTAGCGGCCATTGTCTTCGTTTTCGTGATTACTAGGCAGCGTTACGTACGATACGGCTAGGCTACCCATTTAATAATTGACTGACAGCAAAAGTCAGTCTTCGTACTCGCGCAATACTTGCGTCCTCGTGCGCGCAAGGCGTGTAACTTAAGCCTAAAAAGATTCTTTTTCAGTAAAGAAGGCAGTATTTGAGATATAAAAAAATGTTCAGGAAAGAATTTGATTTGCAATCTAACATTTTAAAGTGTGTCTTGAAACTATTGAAATATTGCTGATCGTAATCTTTATTTCTTAATCTTTGTCTCTATCTTTTTCCTTTTTTTTTCTTCCTCTTTTAATTCTTCTTCTCTTCTTTATATAGGAAAAAATATAAAGTTGCAAGGAGGGATGAATTTCTTATATAATCTAATATTTTAATAAATTAAAATAAATAGATAATTGAGGACTGTTGACAATTTGTCTCATGTTTTCTGGACTTTTGACTATGATCATTAGGCAAAATTTCACTCGGATTTTCTCGTATAAAACACTGGTTTTAGATCATCCAATCCGGAAATACTCATCTGTAGCTCATCAGAGAACGACAGATTATTTTATTTTACTTGTTACCGGATTGTTGAAGTTAGCTCAAACGGGAATGTTTGATAGTATAATTATGTACTTCATTAATAACTAAAGATTATTTACAGATAACTTACGCACACACTAATAATCGCGTTGCATTCTCAATGCTTCCTTTGTCGTTTGTTACTTGTTTATTTTTAATTACTTTATCTATACGGAATTATTAATTTTCATATGAATAAATATGCAAAAACTTCCATGGTGCGTCTCTGGTCTAGATTTATCATTTTCTGTTTTGCTTCTGCGCTGTTTTATGTCATTGTTACCGCTGCGGCGCGGCGCCAGACCTTGTCTGCATCGTAATAGAGCTGCCTTTTACGGCAAGCTCAATTATCTCTAGTTAGACATTGCCCAATTTCGCGTAATATCTTTCAAAATGGCGATCTGTCTCGCCGCGATTTCTAATGCAACGGGAAACCAGGCGTCTGCTGAGATATCGCTGAGGGTTAAACGAGAAATCTTATCGCGCGATATATTCTAATTACGACCTCTTACGACGATTAAATGTCTATTATTACGCGACGCGGAGGAACGCGGCGCGCTTATTTACGATCCATGTTCGCGGATGGGGCGTGTTGGGCTCTCAGCGTATATTGGGATTTCAGGAAACGCGCGATCGCCGATAACTTTTTATATATCTCATCGTTCGTTTTAATTATTAGAAAATTGTGTGCGTATCAATTAACGGTAATTACGGCTGAGAATATTCCGCGCTATGATATCGTTTCGACCGCCGTATCCTGGCGCGTATAGAATTTATCGGGCTCCTCGTTAATACACGGTATACGTCAGTGGAGATCTCTCGGGATGACGTAGTGTATATTAAGCGCGAGATTGCAAGCTAGTGCATACCGGTGGCGGATTAAATTGAACGTCTGATCCTTACCTCGAACGAGATCGAAGTTCTTTATGACGACGCGTAAAAGTTCAGTAAAAGCAGAAGATGGAATTTTATTTGGTTGGTTATTTCTAAAGATGTAATTTCAAAGTAAGCTTAAAGGCGAGCGATACACCCACTTTTAATAGATCAATATCACATAAATATTGCTTGTATAATTTACAGTTTGAAAACTGAGCAGATTATTGCGATATCGTTGCATTGATGTTAAAAATGCGCAGCAGATTTACTCTTAAAATTGACATAAAAGATTTAAAAGGGACGATCTCTTGACAAAATTATATTATTGTGACATTTGTCCAAAGTTCTTTATCTCAAAGCAAGGATCAGATATTCAACTCAATTTGCCAATGTGCGCTCGTTTGTAATCTAAAAATTTAAACCTAGAAATATTATGAAGAGGACGGATCAAACATTGTTTAGACGTTGATGTTTCAAACACACATGATGAACGTAATTGCCAGTGTAACATCTAATAGGATTAATTAATATTTGAACGATATTACCTAAGCCTTTTTCTCACGTTAATTTTTCATTAAATACTTCGGGGAATTATAATTTCCCATTACATTATATCATTTTTCCTTGTAAGGAATAAAGAAGTGAATTGAACGTTTAATGAAAACGGAAGCTGGATTGCACGTATCATGATTATGACCCATGAGAAACTGATACTATGATCCTATCCTCGGTGACCTACGCTAAACGGAGCGTGAACGTCAGCCTGATCGACGACGGTAAAACCATTACCGAGGGCGGCACCAATTTGTTATAAGAGCAAACCGACACGCACATTCGCGCGTACGCGTGTATACGTGAGAGGAAAGGCACTTTAACGGAGAGGACAGCGACTTCCCTATACCCAAGACAGCACATTACGAGCTCACTTGCGCGTTCCCGATCATGATTATTTATTTGGTAGATCTCTTATCTTGGCGCGCGAGCAAATTGCCTGCTTTCTTTGGATCTGGCAAGTGCGTATAAACGTGCTGGATACAAGTGCGTGTCAATAAAATACGTAAAAGAGTGATGTACGTGCGATAAGAGGACACGGTTAACAAATATCCCCAACGGTTATTGATACTTTTCATATCTACATTCTGGTCAATATATACATACATAATGTGGCTCGATATTTTTAAATCTAGATAAATAGTATTTTAGCTTCTTCTTCAGGCTACATATATCTTGTATATTGAATTATCTCATAAATAATGCAGGTTTTTAGAGATATTTTTGCAATAAAACAAAAAATTTGACATTTTAATTTTAATCAAAAATATATTTTTTATTGCTTACAACTTCTTCCCATCTTAATCTTAAAATTTTAATTCTTTAGCGATAAAAATCTTTCAATTTTGAGCTAAAGAATAAATCAAGCTGTCTTTTATACTACATTATTTATGGGATGACACAATATACATTCATTTCTTTTTAATTAAATCATTTCTGTGTTATATCATAATAAATATTATTGTTTGTTATATAATATTTTTCATAAATTATGTGCAATTTTAATTGAAATGGAGGCATAGCACATATATGTGTCAGATAACTATAATTAATAATAATTTTTTTTTAATTTGTCAACATAGAGTGAAGAGATAGCTCTGTATATATTTTGCGAGCTTTCTCTTCGTCGCATTATAATACATATTATAATTATCTTGTAATTATTTTAATATTATTTGCATGCATGTACGGTTTTTTTTTTTTTAATGAAAAGCTAGATAGACGTAGGGATTGCTATTTTGGGTAACAGATAATGAAGGATTGAAGAATTTACTTGTGTCACACTATCTGTTAAAGTTATTTAGTAATAATACATCTGCGCGTGGGTGACTCTCTCGCATCAAGGCCATTTTCGCAACGTCGTCGGATTTCGAAGGCTGGTTTACATGCTTCAGACTTTCATCGCGTTTCTCGTCGCCAGATTGGACCGTGCAGTTGAAAGATATTGCAATAATTAAATTTTCATGGAATATAGTGCAGGATTTAGTGCAGCAATATTAATAGTATTACAAAATTTTTATATAATGTATGCTGTTTTATATGTACAGTATTTTTTAATTATTCGTATTTTTGATAAACAAGCAATGAAAGAAGTTTTTTTTTGACATTATCGTATTACTTGTATCAATATTAAACAATTAATTTCCAAAACAACATTTATTTTACAACGAAATCTCTGCTTTGCGAGATATAACAATATAATTTATAATTGTCGTTTTAATGGTAGGATAGATATAGCTCGATTTTACTCGTATCTCTCTATAAGTAAAAATGTATATTGTCACGCGGTGGTATATTAAATATTCAAGTGCCTACGGTGTCGGTACACCGTATTTATAAATATCCGATACGGTATACTGAACGTTTACGAATAGTACGAAAGCAAGTGTCACTTTACGCGATGCGTGTTACTCGGATGATGCCACGACAATGCGGCGCCGATACGCGCGATGAATTCCTATCGAAATCAGCCCTCGATTCGCCTGCCAAGACGGCATATATCGGCATCAACGCGAGAGCGTGACGACGATACGTCTCTTTGGGCACGCAATAATTAATCGATCCAAAACCCTAACCGATAGCTAACTGGGTCGTGGAAAAACGCAACTCGCCGATACGAGACGCAGTCCAAGCGGTCGATTTACCGAGATAAGTTACCTCGAATAGTTTTACTTTCTCTTGCGAGGAATATCACGAAACGTGAATCATTTCGAGCGTAAAGGCCTATCTAGATGAGCCAATTTTTAGAGTATCTTATATCTTACTATTAGAATATCACAATTTCAAAATTGTGGCTTTTACCTTGCTCTGATATTATAATCTGGATGAAAATTTATCGAAAAATAATCTCTTTAATTACTTAGAGCTCGAGTGCTTTACGTTTCCCTTATAAGGAATCAGCGGAGCCCCATTCGCTTTCGCGAATTTTTGTGTCGGCGATCGCGTGCGTGCGTTACGAGAGGAAAAGGCGTCGATATCGTCGACAGCATTCCGTGCGTTCACGCATATATGTTAGGTCTGGGAATAGACGGGAGCGTGCGCGCGGGTCTCGGGAAAAAAAAAGAGATTGGACTCCGTGGTAATTTGCATGGTGTTTGCATGGCATTAATACGAATGCACGCACGCGGCGTGCCTTCGATCTCGCGCATCGATCGCGCCGGAGCCCGGCCCGACCCAGCTCGGCCCGCCGTCGCCAGCAGCAGAATACGAGAGAGTCGAGAATCGATCTGGAGCGCTCGCATGGCATTTATATACATACACTGTCACTGCGGATCGCTTCGTTCAAAATAGGCGTCCCGCTCACCTGAACGCATTCTCGAGTCTGGGGGTCTATACGCGAGAGGCTACTATCATTCCACTTTTATCTACGGGAGAAAATACTTTCGAATTATATATTTGATTTCTGTTTATTAATTTGTTAATGATTTTGTAGCGCTACATCTTGTTCATATTCGCTACATCTTGTGAATATGAACGGTTGAAGTTAATCGCGTGTGCGCAAGCATGAACTATGGAACACAGATATCCAGACGTCGGATTATTCTATCAATATAAGTTTGTTAAGAAATTTTACATCGATTTGTGTTGGTTGCGTAAAACATTTGAATTAATTTTATCCGGGAATAATCAATAAACATGTCTTAGCGATGAATTATTAATTGAATGCTTAATGGTGTGCGCGTAAAAGCCGCGTGTACGCGGTTCCCAGGAAGTGTTACGAAAATACTTTTGACGGTCCGAAGTCAGGGATCATGAAAGTGGACGAAGAAGGATGGTTGGAAGAAAAGAGACCGAGAAGGAAAGAAGAAGAGAGAAAGACTCTGAGACTGCTTGCGAGGAATGTTTACGCGTGCCGTACGTAACGAATCGCCGAAGAGAGGCCACTTTCATGGAGCGAGGAAAGCCGTCTACCTACATCGTGCGTGGTAGACAGAGGCTACACCTGGGCGACTGTATTTTTTCGTGTGCGACTAGGACAATGGAGAAAGAGAACCTATTTCACATTTTTTCAATTTTTAAATATTATAAAATCTATTTCACTCCCCCCCCTCTCTCTCTTTCTTATGGATCGCTTTATTATCATTTAGGAGTTGAATCTTTTCGTTTAAATAATATTAAGACGAATTATATAGTAAAGGAAAGTGGAAATTAGCATGATATTTAATTTAGAGATTTCTATATAAAATTAGGACAAATTCCAGTAACTCGCGGAGACTGAAAGTATTTCAAGAAGAGATATGTTCTTAGATACCGGAACGTCTGATTAGTCCGACATCAAAGAAAACACGAAGACACACCTAGAACATCTGACTTTCAGACGCGTGCGAGAGCGGCTTGGGTTTCACGAGCCAGGAAACTCGTTCGTTCGTTCGTTTCCTTGCAATGCTTCACGTCGCGAGAGAAGGTAAAAGCGGGGGAAGAGCAGAACCGTGCCATCGTACTTATGGTAAAAACGAGTTAAATAAGGTTCACGAATTTCCTCCGCCATAAGGCGGTCACTCGAGCAAGACCGATCGCCACGCGTCGCTGTATGATATAAACGTGGACCAAATAAGGCCTTCGAATTTTCTCGTAATGAGGGGCTTGGTAGAAGAACCGATTGCGAGTGAAGTTCGGCTGTTAACTAGCTCAGCCTTGACGGGGTATACTTAAAGCAGGGATAGAGAACTCGTCTGGAGAGTCACGCTAGCAAGATTCCAAGGTTGGTCTGACGATCTTGTCGGAAATATACGGAATTTTGATTTATTGCAATTGTACGTGATCCATGAGTGTAGCGGAAATTAAACTGCTAAAAATCATTGAATATCATAAAATAAATATGATAAATTACATGCCACATATATAATGTATGCTCGCACGAAAATTGAAGACGAAGAATATCATAAAAAAATTCCGGTACTGCAATACGTAATTTTAGAATAAAGATTTGATCTTTTTCGTTTGATTTATATGTAAATGTATGTCTTTCTCTCTTGATATTTTCAATACATTGAGGTACATATCTCTAAAGAAATATTTATAAAATTACTATCGGAAATAAAAAGTAAACAATAATGTTTTATTGTGAATCACTGGATGGGCTACATGGATATATTGGACCGGTTCCAACGTTATATACTAAATTAAATTTTATGTGGTACAAAAAATAGTCAAAGTGTGATAACTTTGCCGATATGAATATACTTAACAATTTTTACATACCAGCAAATTGGTATCGAAAAGGTTAATCATCCAGTGACCTTGTACATTGCCGTAACCGATCATTAGCGGCGAATTAATTTCAGCGAAGAATACTCCGCTAATTCCGGCTTACAGTCGAGAGAAGTCATCTCGGCGGTTGCGTTGGCTTAAGTAATTACTCACGCTGGCTGTATATCATCGGCGCGCAATAAATTGTATTTTATTCAGTTTAGTCCGGCGAGACTCGCGAACGCTCGCACGTATATGCTTATAACAACGACCAACGCTCGCACGTAATACGAGGTACGTAATGTACGGCCTATAAAACTGCATTCTTCCGAGGAGCGCGAGACATAAACGCGACCGCGACACGACCGGCTCTTCTCGGAAAGCAACGTCGAGGAACGTTATTAACGCATCCTAATTTTTATTTATGCGAACCTCACGCGTGCTAGACGGTTCTGGTGACAGGACACTTGTCCAACATTTTTTTTAAGACGCCGCATAGCCGACCTAAAAGCAATCTCACTGTGTGTATTAAGGCCATTTCCGCTTCCTGTGTTCAGCGCTCGTCTGATTCTCAGCGGACGCCGCTTACGCATACGGTTATTATATGGAACAAATAAAGAAGATAAAATCAGACGATCATGTTTAACGGTAAATACGAAGTACGAATGCAGATCTCGAAGTGTGATTGTGGCACAAGTGACTTTTCACTAATTCCGCGCCGGACGTAATGAGTTAGAAAAATGCACGGTGTCGGATTATGTACACAACGTTGCGAATATTATTTGAGCCTATTGTAACGGTATATCCATTGCTCAACGATGCATCAGTTATTAATAGTGCTATTTCACATGATTAATGATCATGAGAAAGTCTGGCCTCTCATATCTAAGCATAGGTATTGTTAATATTATTTAATTTGAACACGATATCCTCGATTGCATATTACTCGATAAAGATTGTCATATCACGTTTCTGAGCGTTTCAAAATCTTGTCTCACTTCGATAAGCCTCTGAAAATAGGCGAGCCCGCGAGAAATGGCTGTGGCGAAAACAGCCAAAAAGCGAGTTGTTTCGGGGCGGACGTTTCCTGAATCATCAGGGTTATCATTCTGATTGTTTTCTGATCTTCGATTGTCTCGAATATTCGAGCTGTAACACGAGACGGACGTCTCGTCGAATCTTTGTGAAATCTAAAAATGTAGGTATCTTCTTCAGAGTGAAATCGAGATTCCGATCGAATGGGTATCCAAAGACGAATACCTAATTTCGATATATCGAATGTCAAATATTAAATTGTAACTTTGGTTTTATGTAGGTTTGCATTATTAATTATTATTCGTATTAGAATATGTTTGATTCTAGTCATAATTAAACTGATTTAGTTGAATCTTAAATTAAATTGATCGATATCAATATAATATAGGTAATTTAATTAAATAGGATACTGAAATATTTGTGAAAATTCAGACTTGTAATTTTTTGCAATAATGAGAGTAACATTAATTAATGCCGTGAAAGTCTTGGAGTTATACTTTCGTGTACAGCCTTGCGATTAAATCAGTTGCATATCTTAGATTACGGAAGGAAAAGTTCAGTTTTCTCATAAAAAAGGGTCGCCAGGAACTCACACTCACTGACCTAGGTTCTAAGATGTGTTGGCAGTTGGTCGGTTTGCTCGGTATGAAAGTGATCAGGGGCCTACGATAAAGCTGTAAGTAGGTCAGCTCAGTGGGGCTCAGACTGGTCCCCCGAGATACCATAAAATTTCATTCCATTTTTGCGTCTCGTCGAAAGTCAATCTTGCTTTGTGCGTCCGGCCCTTGTTCTCCTGTGCCAAGCCTACTTCCGCTGGAATCCGTGACCATTTGTTTTGCTCGATTTTGCTTTCCTATCCACCCATCGAACTAATACTGGGTCAGTCGTATTGAAAATTGTCCCGTTACTGAACTCTCTTTCGCAGCAGCCTCTTACGTATTAATTATTGCGTATGATCTCGATTAATGCGCTTTAATTAGGAAGTTTAATTTTTGATCTAATATTAAAGACAACCAAAGTAATAATAAGAAAATTTATCTGGAAAGATATATATATATATATATATATATATATAATACTCAAAATTTTAATTTCCGCAATTAAATAACATAAAAAAATGATATAACTTAATACAGACTAATGGAAATTTATGGCGTAATAACTTCTAATTACATGTTGTAACAATAATCGTTTTGATTCCACGTTTGCGCGCGCGATATTTTCAGATAAATAGGAAAGCCTGATCAATTACTATCTAATTTTTTCTAAAAAATCAGTCTCGCGTTATACAACAACAAATTGCTCATCCATTATCTTAAGAGTGTATGCTCGGTGGGCTAATCGTTTGTATTACGACGTTAGGAGATTCGCCGTGCGCTCTGCGCGGTGGCCAATCAGAAATGCAATCAGCGTTCGTAATTATAACGCGTAATTTGCGATACTTTCGCAACCGCAGCGGGCTCGGCAAATAAATCCTTCTCCGTTCCTCTCTTATTTCCACGCTACGCCAGCAGCCAGCAGTGGCAGCAGTCAGGGGAGGATCCGCGTCTTGCTTCTCGCGTTTCTCCACGACAATGTAAACGTCCTTATTGCCGTCACGCGGAAGACATTCGTGTTTATTCTCTTCCTTTTCATTATCGCAATTTTAGCTTTTGTTGTCCAGCACAAGATTCTTCATTAAGAACCGCAAGTAAATATTTATGTAACGCAGCATGTAATTTTAATAACGAAAGAAATTTTAAAAAGGAAAAAGAGATGTAGAAAACGGAAGAAGTAGAATCTTTGTAGAAAATAGATGAAAGAAAATGAAATAATAGGATATATACTTTAAGAGAAAGGAATTGTGACTGAATTATAATTGAGATTTCAATTTCTACCCTAGAAGCTCTCTTTCTACATAATAGTTGTCTGAACGTTTTAGAACTGTGAAGTTTTATTATTTCTGTGATAAGTATATGATGAAAATAAAAGTGCTCAGATTTTTCGAATACCGATCCGAGGCTGCTCCAGCTTGAAGATCTCTCCGCCGGTCACTTGTTCCGTATGTACTCTAACGCGTTCCGATACGTGCCAATTTCACGCTTCGGAGCCCCCCAGGTCTCCGCCTCCGTCGCCCTACGATTTCTTCTTACCTCCTTCGCGCCGCGGCCGAGCAACATGTTATATTTACCGTCCATTCATTCTATTCCGCGGCCAATTCCGCGGTGCATTATTTCATTTACGCTGTTCTCGCCGCCTTTCGCAACCCGCGCCGGCCGTCTCAATCGAGTGGTCGTGCTAACTTGTCGGAGGATAGATCGCGTATATCGCGCTGTTCATCGGGATTCGCCACTTTCCCAACTATCTTTTCGAAATACAGAACGAGCGGTAGTGATGTTGCACGCACAACGCTTTATAAATCTTGCATCTTGTTGATTTATCGTTGCATCGTCATTCGCTACCGTAAATAGTGTTGTGTTTGTGTATGTGTTTCGTTTGCAAACGCACGTGGTTGCGATAATATTTTCTTTGATAAGTTTCCATTTCTTTCATAATGTCGCAAATATTGCTGCTACACTGAGAAAAAAATATTTAAATCCAAAAAAAATTTATTAGGTGGCTCCTATAAATAGCATATTTACTTACTTTTTACACATATTTATTTAGAATTAGATATTTTTATTTCAATTAAATAAAAATATCTAATTATAAATAAATATGTGTAAAAAGTAAGTATAAATATGCTATTAGGAGCCACCTAATAAATATTTTTTTGGATTAAAATATTTTTTTTCAGTGTACAAATCGCGGATACGTCCGTTTATTTGTTCAAGACTTCTTCATTGAATGATTAAAAAATACTAAGAAAGAAAATGGTTCTTTCTTTAACGTGCTTGCATAATTGTTTTGTAACTACTCGGATTCTTATACAACTTATATAATTTATATTTAATGCATTATGGAATAATATTTAACCGAAAAGCAGAGATCTGTGTTGCGAAGAAATTTGTTTTCAACAAATTGATAGTCGTCGAGAGATCTAAATAGATACCTGTATCTTAAGAAACTTGTGCATACGAAATTAATTTTACATGTCAAGGAAGATAGACCGTTGATATCTAGTTTTCCAAATTTCCTTCGCAACACCGACCGGAGTTACGCATCGTTGCGAAGATCACCGGTGCGATCGACTGCCAACGGAGGATGCTGTGCCGCAATATCTCCGCCGCAGGAAGCACCGAGGCGCGACTCGAGCGAGATAAATCTGCGGCGATCCGTAATTGCGGAGAGAGAGATAGAGAGAGAGAAGAGGACCATTATTCGCTTTCGTGTCGTTCGATCGTACGCGTGCCGATCGCGGCAATTTCACGCTTCGCGTCATCGAACTTCGCTCCCGGGATCGCCTTCTCGGGATACCCTACGAGGTATCCCTTCTCGCAAAAGGCGATCCGTTACCAGCTTTCGACGAACCTGTCGAGAGTGGTCATCTGCCGGCGTTGTCTCACCCGACCTTTTCCATCCGTTGCCGCTCTCGCGCCGATCTCGCGCTTCGTCGCTTCCATGTGCGCGGCGTCGATAACCGTTCCTCTCGAGAACCGTTATCGGCCCGACCTAACCATCACCTATCGAGATCATTCGACTTCACTGCGGCATTTGTGAAAACGAAGTTCCAAGACCCGCTGGTGCATTTCGGTGGTCCGCGACACAGAGAGGAGCGGCGGACGATGCGCGACGACTAATTGGCTGTTGAGAGGAGAATCTCTTTGAGTCCTGAATAATTCTCTGTTTAATAGTCAATCAGCTACTGAAGTTTCGAGTATGGTCTATGGGAAAGTTAATGTGTCTCGGCCTTCATGTTAGCTTTCATTTTTCCAGCTTGCTCTGGCTTTGACGCTGATCTCTTTACTTATCGATCTTTTTTTTTTCCACGGAGTCGATATTTTCTACGGAATATATGTCATTTTATTTGCATCTGTATGTTACATTATTTTATTATTTTATATTAACAGATATGTGGTGGCATATCAATGAATACAAAATTATATACTTTATCTATATATAAGATAGTATATCTCGTATATAGGAGCGAGAGAAACGACATGACAAACAAAGAAAAAAATATGCCTCGTTGAAAATGAGGACTGATATTCATTGATAGTTATTCTAGGAGTTGAAAGTAGAAGGAAAGAAACGTTGCAGCCGCGATACATACGTTTTCGCTTTAAAGTATGTGATGTTATTAGTCAAATAAAAAGTAGCGCTTACTTTCTATTACTTATTTGCTTAAATTATAAGACGATAATTTAAATGTCTTGAAAATTAAAATAATGTCTCACGTCTGAGATAATTATTTATTTAACAATCATGATAATATATATCGTTAAAACATAATGACTAAATAATTTTGTCGGTAGAAAACATTGCGATTTCACATTCGTTCCACTGTCACAATTACCTCGATTAGTTATTGTATATTTAAGAACATTAGTCATATATTTTCTATATCGATCATAACAGAAATTATGTTAAAAAGATAATCAACAAGATATAGAAAGAACATATGCTAAATCATAATTCAAATCCGTAAAATTCTCCTTTTTCAAATAAGTATATCTTTGAATTTGGCAGATTTAATTGTATAAGGATTTGAAATTGCTTTTCAAATAAGGAAAATATAAATCAATTTTATATTGCATCTAATTTATGATTCTGTTTATAATTTAATACATTTTAGTAAAATTTGTCACTTATATTTCTTTGCTTCTGAGTTCTCTGGTTAAGGGAAAATAAATCAACTTTATATTGTACCTAATTTATGATTTTACTTATAATTTAATACGTTTTCGTAAAATTTGTTACTTATATTTCTTTTCTTTCGAGTGATTAATGTGAGCTGTTGTTTCGAACAAATGTTAAAGCTGGATTTATATGCAAGTTAAATGATCTACAGAGTTTATTGTATTTAAAACAATGAATACATTTTTCTTATCAAGAATTTGATACAGGAGAATTTTTTAAATCTACTTCTGACGTTTTTGGTACGTTATGGCAATTCTACTTCCAGTTCTTTATACACGTTATACGCAGGCAGCTAACTGCGAATGCGCGACGCGACATTGCTCAGATAAAAATCACTGTACGCCGCGACGCTGCATGACGATGAGTGTCAGTCGGTGCGGATTAACAGTATTCGGAGTATGTTGTTCACGTTGTCCTTCGAGAAGCGTGTTAACCTACATTAACGGCATGCCGCATGTCGCGCGTTTTCTTCCGGAGGATGAGTCGTGCGGAGACTTCGGTCGGACTTTCGTAATCCGTAGATCTTGCTCGTGGAAAGTGACGAAGGACGAAATCATTTCCCTCGATCTCTCCTGTCACCTGTAATTACCATATTCTGCCTGGAATCCCGCTTTGTAGTAATATCAATTTTTGTTACTTTTATGTGGACACGGGAATAAATAATTAGTGGTTGCGAATTACTTTGCGATTTCATACTTTCCCCTAAAGAAATTTAAATTCGCGTTTCAACAATTGTTCTTGAATTAAAGTTGTTGATAATTAAACATTTTTTTTCTGCGTTGAAATTTAAAGAACATTGGGATTTTAAATCTATTAAATAAGTAAAGGTAAGAGAGAAGTAATATAAGGAAGATGCGCAAAATAGTAATATATCTTTCAACCATCGATTGCAATTTTCTATTTTAACTTCAACATAAATGATAAACGATGTTTCTTTCGCGATAGTTTACGTTCTGGCAATATAATAATTTACGTTATTGCAATATAAGCTGGCATCGTCGAATGAAAGGTTGACACGTTTTTATCTCTGTATACAATTTGCGTCAATGATTACTCCGTTAGAGAACATAATTAGCATGCATACGACAAGGCTAAAAGATGATCGCACGACATGGATAACCCGAGAATTATCTGAGATGAGAATCCAAGTGGTTGTGAATTTTTATATTCACGGCGGAAGAAAATCTCTATCGTTATGTAAATAATGGCGCGATTTTTTATAGTTCTAGGACATCTGACTTCACATTTCTCGTCATTATTGTCAAGATAAATTATGTTATGATGATCTAACTAAAATTATAGTAATATTTATCAATTTATATTTGCATTCTTCTCGCTTTCCGTAGTCTGAGAATCGGCACAGCTCTGCCTCTGTACACTGAAAAAAGGTTTTAGTTATAATAACCAAGGCTTGGTGAAATAGCTTCAATAACTAAAGGGTTTTAGTGATTATGACGAAATAATGTTAACAAATTTGGTTAACATTAACCAAATATTTTGTCATAATCACTAAACCCTTTAGTTGAAGCTATTTCACCAAGCCTTGGTTATTATAACCAAAACTTTTTTTCAGTGTGTTGTCGTTCCCAGATTTTGATGCATCGAAAATTCGATTGCCATTCAAAAAGTCTGGGAGAAAAATGTCTCGTTACGTAAACTTATAAGATTTTGCACGACGTTGATTTGCTCAATGTTTCGGCTAGGCCCGCGCGCCACTGATTGCCGTACGGTAACGACATAATTGTCCGTTATGCGCGATTTCCTCGACTATTACTTTTCACCGCGGCGATTTATCGGCGATGTACAACGAGCTGTGCACACCGTGCGAATACACGTGCCTCCGGCTCGCGGCTTACACGGTCGAGGAAATGCGCGGTCTTTCGGTTTTACGGTGAATTACATCATCATTGCATCGTCCAATCGTTGGTTACTTGTGACGCACGATCGCAACGTCATTACCGCGCCAAACCACGTATACAGGATGGTCCACTGTCATTTCTATCACTCATTGATAGCAAACCTTTCGAAGAATTTTCAGAAGCAATTTATTTCTAGCGAAAGTTTAATAATAATTCTTTTCCTGGAGAGTTTTCTAATTTTCAAGTTAATATTTGATCAATTAATAAAAAAATTAAAATAACCAAGCTTTAATTACTTTCTTTGGGTAGACTTCCGAAAACGGCCCCCCTCCGATTTCGATGAAACTTTGTGAAAAGCTTCGTTTTGAGTTAAAATGAAAGCCCTTAAAAGGAATTTTGGCGACTCCTATGATAAAGCCATTTTTTTAGATAAAATGATAAAAAATATAGGAAAATCTTCGTAATTCTACAGGATGTTATAAATTGAATATATACTGTTTGTATTCAATGATTTAATGTTTTTATTATATACTTACAGCAGAATACATAAATAATATGCTTTGTAATATATTACACTTTCCACGCGAACCGAGGTTCACGCACACCCCCTCGTGCTTTCGGGGGAGGTGCGGTAGTCCCGAAATGGTTCACGCATACACTTTCCACGCGAACCGAGGTTCACGCACACCCCCCCCGTGCTTTCGGGGGAGGTGCGGTAGTACCGAAATAGTTCACGCATACACTTTCCACGCGAACCGAGGTTCACGCACACCCCCCCCGTGCTTTCGGGGGAGGTGCGGTAGTCCCGAAATAGTTCACGCATACACTTTCCACGCGAACCGAGGTTCACGCACACCCCCCCGTGCTTTCGGGGGAGGTGTGGTAGTCCCGAAATAGTTCACGCATACAAACAGTATATATTCAATTTATAACATCCTGTAGAATTACGAAGATTTTCCTATATTTTTTATCATTTTATCTAAAAAAATGGCTTTATCATAGGAGTCGCCAAAATTCCTTTTAAGGGCTTTCATTTTGACCCAAAACGAAGCTTTTCACAAAGTTTCATCGAAATCGGAGGGGGGCCGTTTTCGGAAGTTTATCCCTTTCTTTAATTTTTGATGTTACGTAACTTTGCAATGACATTATAAAATTTATATGAATATATGAAAAAAATTGATTCTGAATTTTTTCAATTACTTATCAGTTAAGAAATGCGATACTTCTAACTTTGTCATTGTATACACTGTATTTATCGGATCGTTATTTTCATTTAATGTGAGTATCAGGAATAGCGTGATCCGGATCAGTTTTGCTCCGCAATGCGTAATTATGGGCTTCAAGCTGGTCTATTTTTTGCAGACGAGGGGGCCGCGACAGATGGAAAGTATCGACGGCGATTTCGAGGCCTTGATGATAGCCCGGTATTATTTAGTTCGTTTTGCAATGTCTACTCCCTTCGGCTGTTTCTCCTGTTGCCTTGCCTCGGTGTTAGATCTTAGACGTACCGTATCATTACGAAAGCGAATGGCCGATCATTGTCTTTCGGCGAGTCGCGCACTCCCCGTTATGGAGTCGCTGCTCCTCTTTGTTCGTTTTCAGTTTTGCAATTCATGAAACGCGATTCGCATTCATTCGTGTGTAGCTTGAATAATACAGTCATTTGTGTTCCACGTGTGGGAACATATTGAATGCTTACTTAAATGTTAGAAATGTAAAAAAGAAAATATTAGAAATATAAAAAAGTTTAATAGAAAAATCTATACACTCAGAGAAATGGACAGTTTGTTCAAAAATTAACAAATGGATAATCCGATATTTTTAGTTGGAATTATGAAAAGCCGATCAAGATTAGAATAATGTCCAATCAGTGATAGCCGGATATCATTGATAATTGATCGGCTATTCATAAAATATCGGATTATCCATTTGTTAATTTTTGAACAAACTGTCCATTTCTCTGAGTGTAATTATCACCGATATTTATCACCTACCATACTACAAGTTTATAATTGTCATATAAATTGTGTGATAAATCGATGTCAATTGCTGTTTCACGCGATTAAACGCCTTCCTACTGAATTTAATGAGTATCTCGCGGTTTCTTCTTCCCGATATCGCGCAAAAATAGCTCCGACAGATCGGTTTTTACGCCCGTCTCGTTATTACCCGTGTGTTTACTCATACATCACGAGCGGCCGGTGGTACATCGACGAGCAAGAATCTCGGGAATGCATTCCACGGTCGTAACGCGTCGGCTCGGTCGGTGGCTTCGCTGCAGACATCTTTATTTGAGCTGCGTGCGTATACGAATGAAGTTCGTGCAGGGCCGCGCTCGTGGGGAAACAACGGGTTTTTCCACGAACTGTATAATAGCGAATTTCACAGATTAGAGCCGTAACGTAAATTTAAAATACGCTCTGCGGTTAATACAGATTTGCAACGGAAATTTAACAAGAACGAGTGATGCCGCATTGGCGTGACTTTGACCATGAATACCGTAGGAATCTGCACTTGCACTTCTATTCTTGTTTATAATTATAGAGATCTAAATGAATAAAAGTTAAATGAAGATTGCTTCCAGAATTTCGTCGGACAGGTTGTATTTATCGTTAAATGCAGCATGCATTATGACGCATTTAATGATAATTCATCATTAGATGCTCGCAGTCGCGATCGTTTTTTCTTTTCGAACAGTTATCTGCTCCATGATAGTCTCTCGCTCTGTTAATTAAATCATGCTACCGAGTCACTCGTACATTGCGTTCCCTCGTTTGTGGAATTAATTTGTGGGGCTTGTTTGCATCGACTGTTAGTCACAGACCGCTGAGTGCATTTATACTCTTATTTACAATCTTCCTTTGTCCAATAACGATATACATATATGGATCCAGAGATTCACATGACTCGTCTTTTTCTGACTTCCTATATTTTAATCATCTAAATATATGGATTTTCTGTTTGTCTTAAATATTTCGAAGCTAGCGGGTGATGTGTATTGTTTTCCATATATGAGGGAATAATACAATTAGCTAATACATTATTTATAAAATTTCCTGTTATTTTATTGATAAGTTTGTTTTCTTCTACTTTTGGCTTTTGGACGGATCATAAGTGAGGGAAGTTTTTAAATAGAATAGTAATTTTGGATAACCGATAGCAGGCTTATAATATAATATATATGGTTACGTAAGATTTTTTAAATATAAATATTGATATCTATGTTGATTTATTAAACAATATATTATGATTGAAATTGAGTTTGCGTTCTGTATTTTCCTCGGTATTTTCAAAGTGATTTGTAACTACAAATAACATGGTTACGTGTTTTTTTTTATTATTCGTACTTAATATTCATATTCTAAATTTTGTATTTATGCGTTTATGTGCGTCATATATTGCTGATGTGAAGAAATAACTTTAAAAGTATATATATTGTATCTAAGACTATAGAGTTAGATGTATCTGTGTAATCTGTGTATCTGTGAAATGAAATAATAAATTAAAAATACGAAATTTTAATTTAAGAGCAGAGCAAGCTATAAAAAATAACAACTACACGCATTGTCTTGGCTGAATAAAGTGATAAAATCTGCACGAACGAAATGTCACGTCATGAATGTTGGCGCTTTGGTGGAAATGAATTGACAAAAATAAGAAATACATATAAAAAATAAATGACAATTACACATGTTATATGAGTGCCTAGCCAAGCATAGAATTAGCGAGCTATACTAGTCTGTGCTCCGATGCACGTAACATCGAAGCCCGTAACTCCAGCGAATTAACATTTCCTGGACGCTTTCTAGGTCCGGCCGACCGAATATCTCGTCTGGCGCGACGAAAATTGTGCAATCGTGATCTCCTGGCGAGAGAAATTGCACGGTACTATTGTCAGGTGCCGTAATTTATCGCGATGATTATGCAAGGAAGTGCCGTTTTGCTACTGTCGAACCCGAACTCATCATTTCGTCGTTGTAACGTAGATTTCGCTATAATTTTAATTCAATCAGCATCGTACCTAAATATAGCTTTCTGAAATGCAAGTACAGTTAAACATGGCACAGAATAGAGATTTATTTATGCTTTGGGACGATATCTCTTACGGATATCAACAAAAGATAGAAAGAAAATAATATTAATTTTATATAAAGCTCCTTATAAAGCAATAGTGCGTTTTATATTCTGTTAATCTCATATTGAAAAGTTTGTTTGAATGTTTCTAGTTTATATTAGACGTTTTTGATTAAAAACCCGATATGTATTATTTCTGTATTAAGAGATGCGACAACATTGATGATTATACCAGCAGCATGATTAAAGGAGACAATTTTTCCACTTGTCGGTTACAGATTCGCCACGACTTGAGAATGCGAGATTGTGCGAAAGGCAGAGAGGCGCGGAATGCTGGTGCTGCGAAGACACTGAGGTCTGCGACCATCGCGGGAAATGACCATGACGAGCGTGGCTGTCGCCCCGGGTAGCCTCGGCGCACCTCCAGCTATGCTCAACCCCAAGATGTATCATCTGCAACAGGGTCTCAGCCCGACGTCCGGCTCGCCCACCTCCGGCAAGGTAAGCCCCCGAAAATCGTTCGCCCGAGAATCCGTGATCGATGTCCGATCAGTCCGATATCTGTGGAGTCTCGCGCGATACGCGATACGCGAGAGAGCGTGTCTGATGCGAGACGCTCTTACGGCGGCGTTTTACGTAACGGGACACAACCGAGGTTGGAATCGTGGAACCTCATCCGCGGTTGGTCATTAGATACAGCCATTGTGGCAAGCTGTAGCTGGATTCTTAAGGAGAGCTTTCTTCTGGTATCGCATTTCTCCGCGTAGTCTAATTGTTACTTGCAGCAACGTCAGACCCGAACGGCTCTCTTCTTACGAAGTCTTCGTACGAAGGAAAGGCCAACGATTTTTTTTTTCGAAACATTTTGCGCGGGGCAAAAACGCTTTTACGTAACAAGAGTGTGGCGTATAATTTGTTAGACAAAGAGCACTTGTGCGGCAAGTATTTAGAAGGAGAGTCAATATCATGGTGCGTTATGGTTTTTATTTGCAAGAAGCAAGATCTGATCATTTTACGGATGTTTACAACAACATGCGGAGAAAGAGCACGATGCACGGGCCGTGCTGGCGTGTCAAAATAGGGAAAGTGCACTCGGATAGGTTAATTACTGGGTATAAGCCGCTTGCATAACGCGGGGATGAATGAACGTGACGTGGTTGCCTATCTCTTGGATCGCAGATTTTTTTTGTACCTACACTCTCCTTTTGCCTTTATCCTTTCCATTTCGTTCCGCGTACCGCGTTACTCTTGAGCAACATTGACGTTGATAGACGTCAACGTATAGATAAGATAATAATTCAATCCGACATGTGTCATTGTTATCTCTTCATTATAAAATTAGCAAAGTTTCATATTTAATAAGATAAAGCTAAAAATTGCATCGCCTATTAAATGGTTGTTCTATTCATAATTTATTTTTACTCGAAAGTCGCAAAAGTAATTGATGTTTTTATAAAGCTTATAAAACACGAGAGGATAGAAAAGAGAAAGATCTTTCCTTCAGATGTACATTTTCTTTTACGTAATCGTGATAGCTATTGCAAATTTCTCCATCAGATACGTACATACAGTCGCGTTGATGTCTCATTCAAAGTATTTGCGAGGCTTTTGATGTGAAGTGGAATGTAAAGGCAGAAATAAACACATCTCCAAGAGCAGCCCGGATCTGTTGCAATAAGCAATATTATGATGTACGTTACGCTTGCTGACCATAAGTACTTTCCATAACGACGTGACACTTTATTGGACGCTTAATTGCCACGCATCCTCGTGCATCGATAAGCAATTTAGTGCTACGATTGCCACGCTAATGATTTTTACCATAAGCCGGGAATTGAATCGCTTGAGAAGCGTGAATTGACGTTCACGTTTTACGACGATCGGGGAATTGCACGCGAAGTGCCGCTTAACACTTGCCTCGATAGACAGTCTGTCGGACCATCACTTGACAGTTGAAAAACTTACGGCTTGCGGGTTTGCGGTTTGGATTTCTATATTCCTGCTCTTACGTTACGTACTATGTTCTTGAACAGAATTTATGGTGGAGTTTGTAGTATTTGTGTGGTATATATTGTGATGTTTATTTTATTTCCATTAAGAAAAATATGTTAAATCGTTAAACATTTGACTGAGAAAGAATCTTTCTCTAAAAATCAAATGTCCCGAATGTTTAATTATAATAAAATGTCAGAAATGTCTATTAATTATTTTTTAATATCGGCGTCGATTTATGTAAAATTAAAAACAAGTTAAAACAAAATGCCAGATTGTTTTGTAATATATATAATTTCTACCTCTTTTTTCACTTTATACATATATATATATAAATATGTAGAACAAAATATAGAAAAGTGAGAGTATTTGTTAGCTATTTCTAAAATTATTCTTCTCTACTATCACTTTATTATCTACATTATAATCGTAGAAGCTATCTTCCGCTTTGTAATGCTTGTCGATAATTTTGAAACGTTAAACGATTTATATTTTAACTATATACAATTGAACCTGATATATCATGTTATGAAATACATGTCATGAAAGAGGAAAGTAGAGAACCCGAAGAGGGAAACTTGGCGCGACATAAAACCAGAAATCCTGAAACAGAAAACGTTT
Source organism: Temnothorax longispinosus (assembly GCF_030848805.1). Classification (NCBI taxonomy): domain Eukaryota; kingdom Metazoa; phylum Arthropoda; class Insecta; order Hymenoptera; family Formicidae; genus Temnothorax; species Temnothorax longispinosus. The sequence goes on from NC_092361.1 coordinate 15,229,351, forward strand.
TGCGAAGGACGGCTATCACAATGACGTAAGGGAGGCTACGTGCTTCGGCTCTTCTGTCGCTTGGACAATGGCTCGCCTGGTTTTATGTTAAAACCAGTCGTCGCCGATTATGTTATCGAATACTTCGTATTCACGTCGTCTTGGTCGCGATACGCTATACTTTTCCCTAGGGTTTGCCTTTCTTAGCTACAATCTCGAGTGTCGGTTTAGTTGCTGACAAAGTGCCGGTTGATACTAATCGCGATATATGCATTCTCCGTAAATTACATAATTAGTGCAATTTACATATATTATATTTTTTAATAGACCGTATATGATTCTTTCCCTACCAAGCAACAATGTCATATTATTACGTAGTTATATCATGATTGCAGTGAACAAAATATAATTTTTGAAATAAAATATTGTAAAGATGCGATTGATATCGATTAACAAATTAATAAGCTGTTATAATTGCATAAATTATCAAGACAAGTTTAAGTTTTTTGAAATATATGTTATTATATATAGGTAGATGTATTTAAAAGTTTTTAAAAGTATTTAAAAGTATTTAGTAATTAAAAAAAAATATGTGCTAAATGATTGATAAAAATGATATAGTCACAGTAAACGAAAACGCGCGTGGACTCTGTTACATTTACTCGCGTTGATTTATAGCGGTGCATTTATAAGTAATGCAAGAGGATTTATAAGTATCATTACTTGGTGCTTGTAAGTATCATTGCTTTCTACCGCATCGACAAGTGTTACGAATGGGAATAAATTTGCGCAATTCCGCGAGTAATCCCGCACGCTTATGCCGTCTGCTCGCCGCGGAGAGTGATACACGGATCGAACATTTGCGAAGGTAAGAGGAACGAACTTTACGGTCGTTCGCGTATAAATCATCGCTTTCGTTGCACGTACATGCGCTGTAATTACGCACTACACGGATTATCTAATTACCTTGTTTACGAGACTGCCTAAAAATAAGTTTCATGATTTTAAGTAGCTACGAAAACATGTAATTGACAACATTGCGCTATTTACATTATGTTCAATCAAGATTCTTTTCTTAGTAAAAATTTTCTTAATATATTACGCGAATATTCACACTGAATAGCGTGGGATACTTTGGTTATATATTATTTTATCTTCCGCGATGTAGCCTTTATTTTGCAATCAAGTCATTATAACAAGCTGGACAATAATATATATCGTAAAAACTATTCTTTCGACTTGATTCATCCATTCTGACTATTTTATCTTTGAGATTTAATTGGATAATCGAGAGAAACGAGAGAAATTGGATAATCGTAAAGAAACGAATTGGAAATTGTGCGCAAAGCGATAACAAGATATATTGTTGCACGCGTATTGCGAAATGTTATTTTAATAACAGCTGGCATAACATTTCCTCTTCGTTAAAGCGCTAACGAGAAGTATCGTCATCGTAAATTTAACGTTTAAGTGGGACGATCCTCGTTTCATCTTTACATCACGCGCGGTCTTCATTTTGAAAGTAATGACCATATTGAAAATAGGCAGCAATGATTGTCAATAATTTGACAGGCATGTTTTATGCACATGTGAAAATACGGAACCAATGATAATAGAATGGGTTTTTAAGAATTTGCCGATTCACTAAATTATATGCTTCTTTTTTTTATGGGCAACTACGCTTGGCTCGTTAGCCATTCTGTAATTCAGGATTTGGCGATTCTGCTATGCTGCGTGACCGGTAATAGTTTATATAACTATTCGAGCATGGTAAGTACGTGGATTTCTCACAGGCGCGTGACTTTCCATGCTCCTTCGAGCGTTCGCCGTTCTTGCGTGCTGGAGCAACTGGTTTAGTTAGTATTTGGCCCACATCGCTACGAGGAACTTTCGAGACTTTATTCCCCCGCAATTTCTTGCCTTCGATCGTGACTTTATCTATCTCGGATCGATAGAACAATGAAGTTTCTTGACTTTTAAACGAAGATAGAAATCATTACTTTATATACGTTATACATATATGTATCATAGCTTTTTCTTCATATCTTTTAGCGAAATCCTCTATACTTCATATATTCTTATATATAAATATTAATTTTAATTATGGAAATTATATAGAATGCAACAAATTTTTCTATTTTTGACATTTATATTACAATTAAATATGAATGTGACATCCTGTATGAATAAAAGAGTACTTATGTCGGTATTATGTGAGACTAAAACGTCTGCTGCACTTTTCAATCTACGAAATGTGCAATTTTTCTTTTTACGAACGTCATAAAGCATAAAGCGAGATTTTATTTGACTTTCATATATAAATTCTTGTATTATATTGCAACTAACAAGGGGACCTTCAGGCTAACGGATTTTTGTTTTTTTTTTGTACTTACTGTACTTGAGGGTCATCACCCGGACATCAATTTCCCAAAGTATTAAGGCGCGCTTTTCAGAAAAACTCGAGAAAATCGACTTTGAAGAATTCCGAGCGCGTTATATGTACATAGAATTTTAATTTTAATGTAAAATTTATCAAATCATATTTAATCATGGTTTTTAATAAAAAACTTACATCTTCTTATTTTGAATTGCCACTCGCTTGAAACATCGTACTTTATATTCAAGTAATTTTGAAATTGAATACTTATAATAAATTAAAATTTTGGTACAAAAATGAAAACGTCAGGTAGGAAATAAAATACTTTTATATTTTTGAAAATTACGAGAAAATACAGCGCAAAAATGATATTAATAAAAATATTGTTTAATTTTTAATTATTAATTATTAATTTTTAATTATTAAACAATATTTTTATTAATATTATTTTTGCGCTGTATTTTCTCGTAATTTTCAAAAATATAAAAGTATTTTATTTCCTACTTGACGTTTTTCATTTTTGTATCAAAATTTTAATTTATCATAAGTATAAAATATATTGTATACAGTCGTTTTACTGTAAAACGACTGTATACAATATGTTTTATACTATATATTTCATATCATATAATTCACTTTTAAAAATTAAACAATATTTTTATTAATATCATTTTTGCGCTGTATTTTCTCGTAATTTTCAAAAATATAAAAGTATTTTATTTCCTACCTGACGTTTTCATTTTTGTACCAAAATTTTAATTTATTATAAATATTCGATTTCAAAATTACTTGAATATAAAGTACGATGTTTCAAGCGAGTGGCAATTCAAAATAAGAAGATGTAAGTTTTTTATTGAAAACCATGATTAAATATGATTTGATAAATTTTACATTAAAATTAAAATTCTATGTACATATAACGCGCTCGGAATTCTTCAAAGTCGATTTTCTCGAGTTTTTCTGAAAAGCGCGCCTTAATACTTTGGGAAATTGATGTCCGGGTGATGACCCTCAAGTACAGTAAGTACAAAAAAAAACAAAAATCCGTTAGCCTGAAGGTCCCCTCGTAAGACCAGATTAAGAAGAAATTTTTGTGCGTAATGTAGCGTAATTATTTTGCGCGTAAAACTGTACACGGTTATATACTATTTTATCTTCTGCAATGCCGTCTTTATTTTGCAACCAAGTCATTATAATAAACTGAACAATAATATAATTATCGTATAAACTATTCTTTCAACTTGTTTCATTCATTTGATTTATTCATTTTATCTGTAAGATATAATTTGGTATAAATATCTAATATTACACAAAAGAGATTTTATTCACATTAAAAAAATAATTAACTTTTCAAATACTTTACAATAATTTTTTTACTCTTACAATTGTACTCCTTACATTATTTGTACTCTTATAATTGTAATACTTACATTTTATTAGAAGAGGAGTACAGTAAACATACAAGAAAAGAAGATAGATTCTTGCATGTGTTAAAGATATTGTAAAATAATCTGTAGCACTAGTAAGTATACATGTTTACGTAAAAGATAAAGGTCTCGATATAAGAATAAGATAAGTTTAGGATTTGTAACATTTATTAGATAACCTTTCGTGCGCAGTGGACCGGAAACAAATTATACTGTTTCCATCAATTTCCATGATGGTTAATGACCATTAGCCCATAATTCAATAGATTTTCTGCATCTTTTCAACAATGGAAATAGGAAGTGATGGAAGATAAAGGAGTTTTACTCAACTTTAACTAATGATGTTTATAGAAACGGTTTATATAAACGATTAAGAGTCGTTGGATTTATTCGCTTGACCAAACGAGCGCACTCGAAGAGTTTTCACGCACAATCCGATTTCCCCAGTGTTTCCTTATCTAATCTTTCCATTGGCATCGCAGATTATACAGGTGTCAGATCGTCATCGCATTCGCTGGCGCGTATCGTCTTCAATCTTTGACATCCCCGTCCGCCATCGTCGCCGCAACAGGTTCTTTGCGAGGTGAAAATTTTGCCGTCGCCGCAGGCCGCCGAGCGTGTCACTTTCCTTTCCTTGACGTAATTTTCGCGCAAAAATAGTTAGATCCCATCTCGTATCGATCCATACTTCTCCTCTCCAATCGCGGCTAATAAGCGCCTTTTAATCGTTCCCGCGGTTACGCAGGATGTTTTGCGTCATCGCGGAAGATTCGGTGTGCGTAACGATAATCGGGAGATGCGATCGATCGTTATATCGACAGCCGGGCTGCGTTTATCTCAATGTTGCTTAACCAGATCGACAGGATTTCTTCTTCTTGTCAGAGAAGATGAAGTTTATCTACACTCTGATATCTGTAATTGATAACTTTATATTATATATATACATATATATATATATATATATATATATATATATATATATATATATTTAGCACAGCTTTTTAATTTTTCATATAATACTTGATTGTATAAATTATAAATGAAATTATTGCAGTATCTTTAGACACGTAATACTAAGTGGAATATTTTTGAATATTACATGATTTTTCGTTGCTTATATTCTAGTATCAGATAGGTATTTATCGCGAAATGGGAATCTTCATGGACTTTATAATTTCTACACCTATATCCTCTATACGAATAATAATACCCTTATTGCACTGCGAGATGTTACGAAAATGATTTACGCGTGTATCGAAACAGTCGAGATACCGTATACCTGCCGTATAGCCGGCGTCATAATAACGCGTTGAATTTTAGCGTACACGCCGGTGCACGGTTGTGCAACGCAGAGACGCACCGGTGGAGTCACAAGGATGATGCATCCGCAGTGCATCTACCGTGACCCCGGGATGCGCATGCACACGCGGTCGGCTTAGCTACAAGATCGCGTGCGATAGTGTCTCGCGCGCGTACGCAACTATCCCTGCAATACCTTTAATATAATAAATAAGCAAATATATGTATATGCACACACATGCATATATATTTGTGTATAAGTTGCAGAATTGTAAATTGTAGAAAGTTCATAATTAATTCAGTGTTAGGTATGTATACTAATTATATCTAGAATTATTATGATTATCCGGATTATCCATCAATGTATATAGTGTTATTTTACAAATGGTACGTGTACTTTTAGAATACATTAATTAATTTATTTAATGCGCCTATAGATACTTAATATCTTAGATATAACAAATAAGATAATTAAATATCGTCTTCATACTTGGACAGGATACGTGATTAACAGTATCAAGCAGTTTTATTAAAAGTTAATAATATCCTTTACGTAATCAACTGATCTATAAAGAAATTGACTAGTAAATAATTTCAATAATATTGAAAATGTTTGTTACGATATGTACACGTGTAATACGAAGTAGAGATCGTCTAAGAAACAATGCTATCTAGTTGCATAATTACGTCGCTGCAGCGTTTAATTCAGTCGCAAAATATCGTTCGCGCCGTTAGTCATCTGTACTGAGAAGTGATAATTTGCATAATTAATAACAAGTGACACGTGACGTATATTTTTCTCAAATTGAAAGGAATAAAAGCGGTTGATAGTTGCGAATACGAGGCATTATTTTGTGCATGATCTTCTCGAAATAAAAGCGTATTTTTCCAGCAACAATCCATGTACTTGTGAATGTCATTTCTTTCATTGGTCAGCCATCCTCGAAGTTATGCTTTGTTCTGCGACGCGTGAAAAACAACTCATGCACTTAGCATCACAGTATTGCATGCAGCGACAAGCATATGTTTGAGCTATTTCGCGTTGTGACAATATTTCCTATATGTCCTTATTTGCTGTATTTCTTTCATGCATAAATACCTTAATGCATAAATACTTGACATTAATTTTATTTTTTATAATAATTTAATTTTTAACATTATTAATATTAATAAATGAAAATAAATGCAAATTCAAGCAAAAAATTAATTTAAGTTAATCGAAAAGTAAGATTTTATTATTTGACTTTATTATTTGAAACTTATTACGCCGCAATTAGATATTAATTATTTAAAATTCAAAAGGCATCTCAGTATCCTTTAAAAGAAAAAATTTTGAATTATTTAAGGAGCTGAAAGAAATGCGATGTAGTTTTAAGAGAAGCTTCACAATTCCGAAGAGTATTCGGTTTTTCTCACGCGAGATCAATGAAGGGTTAAATCAACGAAGCCACGATATTTCCGAGGCGGAACATCTGGCCTGCCAGAACATAAAGCCGGGACTCTCGCATCCACCTTTTTCTTTCTCTCCACGCAGCGAGTCTGGCGAGTCCCGCGGTAACAGGCGGAATGAAACTGTTACCGCAGTTGCGACTGGTATTATGGACTATTGCTTTTTGCACAATTGGTATGAGCGAGCCGATGATATTAAAGTGGGGGACAGGAGCATACCTGCTTGCCATACCTCCGGGAAAGATAATGTCACGTTTGCGCGTGGAGGAGGAATAGATAATTTCTCAAACACTCTGCGAGTCATCGACCTGTGCCTGCCATGGTGTATCGATATTCGAGCCGGAAAGGTACGCTTACTTGAGCGTGACAGACGCGTTTCCATCCGGAAAGGTAATTGTCGACACTGAACGCATTTTAAGGCGACTTCTCGTGATACGTGACGCTAAAGCACAAGACATGGTTCATTAATGAGAGACATTACATTATCAAAGATACCTTAAAACATTTTTCCCTAAAACCGAGAATAGAATTTTCTCACAAAGTAAGACTTTTGTGTGAAGAAAAAAATCTATACGGCATGTTTATATTAGAAGCATTTAGAGAAGCATTCTAGTGTCTTTCATATTGTATTGTAATCATTAGCGGGAAACTGATAGTTAATACCATGCAAAATAAAACATCGTGGAATCTTAATGCTATAAATTGAATGATTGACGCACAAATAAGTTCATAAATACTAAGATTTATTTTCATCAATTGGATGACTCGAAAATGTTATTATCTTGCAAGTGAGTTATGGGAGAAACAACGTTAAGAATCGAATGGCGTGTGACCAGTAGTACCATAGCTGTTAATTAGCAAGAGGGGGAGTTTACTTTTCCCCCATGACCACCGTCCGTATCGAGATGACCTCGGGAGATGAGTAGCTAAAATGCACGCGAGTGCTCTTTCACCTGTCCCTTTTTATTCGTTTTCCCCGCCGCCTCCTTTTCCTCCTCCATCTGATGCCTCCTCCTTTCGCAAGAACCATCGCCGATTTTCCCTTCGCAATGCGTTTTTTTTTTAATACGCCGCGTTTCTCATCCTTCGAATCGCCTTCGGAACGCGTTGCCGTATGAATTAACGTATCTTATCAAAAGCGAGATCTCATGTTCTTTCAAGGGTACTTGATGCCTATTTCATGCTCTTCTTCATTCAGCCAAGTTAAACGCGTCGGCCAGCGTACGCTGGTAAACATCGTGAATTGACGAAGAGAAAAATCGGAAGGAATCTCAGATATCCCGTGCCTTTTTATATTTCAAAGGAGAAAAATACATAGATTGGATTGCTTTCCCAAGACTCTTTAACGCTCCGTGATCGATTAGATACGGAGCGTTAAAGCTTGGCAGCAATTCGATCCGTTTGATATCTTTGTGTGCCTCAGTATTTCTCTTTTTTAAAGATAAAATACGTAGGTGATTGACCCATAATGTTTTTCCTTTAGGGAAACGAATGGGCCAAAAAAATTGAGAGATAGTCCATTTTGCGATTTTGTACATTAAATTACATCCTTGTTTTTTTTTTATTCTTACATTTTATGCTTACATCGTGTATTCGTTATCTCAAGTACTCTACGAAATACTATGTAATAAGTGGCATATTCCTTCCCTGAATCTTGTACGCACGCTGGTGTACGGTGTACGTTTCAGTGAAAACATTTTATCTCGTGCTCTCTCTCGAGAGTCGGTTGTAGACTAACATCGAAGAAGAGCCGGTCGCGAGAGAGGCGCATCTGAAGATACACTCGAACCGGTAGTCTCTGCATGGAGGAAGTAGTCTTGAAGCTTTCATTATGAAAAGGTTTATAAGGCTATGTTTATTGTACTAACAAGATATTATACAAAGAAGATATAAATCGTGATCGGAAGAACCGGATCGTAGTATATATAATCATGAGAGAAATATGTCTAACAAGATTATGATTTATCATGATAGTCACGATATATCCGAATAAATATTTATTTTGCATAGTTAGCAAATCTTTGCGCACCTTAATGCGGAAGATTTCTGTACGTTTTGAAAATATTTTCAGTGAGAAGCTCATGTATATGTTCTGTAAATTAGAAAAAATTGTTTTTAACGTTTTGGAAAAATTGAAAAATTTAATTTATAAGAATAGTGCTCTATTCCATTCACAAGAGACATTCTAGCTTAAAAGAATACACACGAATAAGGTATAAAAAATAATTATACTAAAAATTATATTTCTTATTGAAACGCATAATATCATTTTCGTTTCTTACTGCCACAAGACAAATTTCTCGTTCGATCCGATTCAAGATCGATTTCGTCAGCCACGCCCGTTTTCGCTTTGCACCTGTGAGCACTTGTATGCAGACACGATGACCCGCGTCTATGTGTACTCGCCTGCATATACGAGCTGCTCGCTCATACGCTAGTTTACTTTCTGTTTTTCGACTGGTCGGCCGGCTCTTACGTGAGCTTGTGGGACAAGATTTTTACGAAAGTCCCGCATGGACGAGAAAGTAAAGTGCACCTCGTTGTTCGCCCTCAAGGCAACCGGCTGCCCCATTTTCCGACCTTATGCGCTTCATACGCTTCATACATGGTGTTGCTTTGTTGTTACGAGCACGAGAAACGTGATCAAAGTTGAAAAAATACAGAACAAATCACTTTTTGGCACTGTGTGAGTTAAGTAAATTATTTAAGGATGTTTCTTACAGGATGTTTGATAAAAATTTGTTAATACACCTAATTATAATTATCTGCATACGTTTGTTATACATTTTATGCAAAATAAAAAATTATTTCATGCTTAATATAGCGCCAATATCATATATTTATGAAAAAAACTTTCTTATTTCACAATTTTATTATATGGATTATGCTGTTTTGCACTTTACGGTTTCGATAGCGTTTGTTAATTGCCACTATTTTACGCATTCTTGAACTTACAATTGTGTTCGGTTTCGGTATGCTTTTTATCATTCATATAAATTAACTCGATCTACAGTTTTTATAACCAATATGTTAAAGAACTGATTTACAACTCACACTTTCACTATATACTTACCTTCACATATCAAATCACTTATGAAAAAATTATTGTTTTACCATTCTAAGGCCTAAGATAAAAAACGTTGCGCTTATACCGTTACACTTTTAACAAATAAATAATTGGTAAAAAATTTTCCCTCTTCGCAGTCACTAAATCGTTATAATCTACTAATGATACGAGCATGCTTAATGTCGATATTGTTGAGAAACGTAGATGAAGACATTGAAGACACTTGAGCGCGAAAACCGTTATATCAGCAGGTGCGATTCCATGCGGTACCAAATGCAAATTATGCCCAGGTGTGAGACAGAAAACACATCGTGACGTTCTTTGTGGCAAATGTTATTTCTAACATTTTTCTTCTCAAAATTTTTAAATAAATTTTCAGGACTAGATTTATAAGAAAAACTTATACTGAACGGTAAACGATCTTTTTTGAGAGACATATATTTCGAAAACTCATAATTTCTCGTCAGCAAGCAGAATTGCAGTCCTTCCGCTTGCTTTTCGCAATTGCATAAAGAAAAAAAGAGGTCGAGTGCATATCGCGTACTTAGACCTTCTCAGCAGATCGCAGATTAAATTTGGCCTCCAAGCACGCGTGTTGCCAACAAATCGACGCGCTTCGCGCTCTCGGTTGAGATGTAGTTCTCGTTTCGCGTGTACGTATATATATATTCCTACGTTGCACTAGCGAACTTATCCGCGAAAAATACATGGATTAGAGATAAGCGCACGGGAAATGTAATTATAAAGCGCGGACTGAACGGATAACAGATTAATTGAATGGATTAGATTAAGAAAATTTCGCGAGGCACGTAAAGATAACAATATCCTCCAACGTAACATTGGTCGTCCCGTTCGTCCACGGGAACCTACTTCGATTTAATCGTCGCGCGCGATCTTTCTCTTTTGTTAACCCACGCGCGCGCGCGCGTTAACCGTTTGATCGCCGCGGGATTTTGGAGAGCGCGAGTCCGCAGAATCCCATTCCGAACAAACGCGTAACGGTGTGTACGGCGTCGCTCGGCGAAATTGCATCGTGCCTTTTCCCTTCGCGGGGATTGCAATCTCACGAGGTGTTATCCAACACAATTCACGGAGAGAGTTTTTTTTTCCAGCAATTTTTACAACCAGGCAATCGGCGCCAATTTTGCGCGAAACTTGTTATCGCATCCGATCGCGACTACGTGCACTGCTATTTTTTTTTGTTTCATGCGCAGGTTTCCTCGAAGGACTCCGTGCGCCGCAGAAATATGGCACGGCAGTTCTCCTCGACGACCGGACAAGTCGCTGGAGAGAACAGTTCTCCAGTTTCTCTGTCTTATCCCTCTTCCACGGCGCACTCCAAGCCGGTCTGTCGCTGACTTTTTCGCTCGCGCTTAGACGCGCTTAGACACGAGCCGGACTTCTTGTATTTTCTCGCCTTTCTCGAGACGCGTTTCTATCTTTCTTTGTCCTTCTCCATATTTCGCTCGTGGGCAGTTTTTCGTACATTAGACGCAACGGGACAGGCCTCGCTTCGTGCCAAACATCCATTTCCAAGGGAAGTGATTTTAACAAGGGAAGTGATTTCATACAGCAATTTCAGTTGGTCGTTGACTTTTTTGGCATGTGCTATTTCTAGTTTTGCCGTCATCGTCATTCTCCTCGGTGATTTTCTTATCTCTCTTGCGATATAATGCTTCGTCAAGGAAATTTATATTGCGACGAAAACACGTAATTGAAGGAAAAATTTATTTTTATTTTCTCACAGATAAAATTATATTGCTTGTACTACAAAGAGTTAATAATACTTAAAAATAGGGAATAAATTATTGTTTGAAAATATTCAAATATATTAAAAATGGAGTAATACATGTAATTCGTAAAACTCATTATTCGAGAATTCCCATTTCCCTGAAAATATACATTAATAAATTACCTATTCATTTGCGATAAACGAACATACCTGTACGTATACTTGTACAAATACTATAGCCTCTTTCCTCGCGCGCGCTTTTAATCTCCTTCTCTCTTTCTCTCTCGCGAGAGGACTCAACATCACAAGCGCGGGATGTATATGCGCGACGTTATCTCTCCGATTTCTCTAAGGGGGAAACGAATTTAAATTGCCGATTGCAAGCGATTCCTACCGTCGTTCACTTTCCCTGAAACGCGCTTGCCTTCTGTCTATACGGCTTTTATCTTCTTCTCGCCTTCCTCGTTTTTTCTCCTGCCATGGCTTCTTCCACGTCGTGGCTCTTTGTGCCTATCCACCGGAGCTCTCGCATCGCGAACGTCCTCTCCGTTCTTCCTTCTTCGGAGAACGCAATGCGGCTGACGAGCAGCGATTTACGGAAGGGACTCGCGATTCGCGAGGCTTCTGGATGTGAAGAGGCCCGACGGGGAGCGGGAGATCGAGTGTATCTTGGCCGTACGTGCCGTTAAAGCGAAATCGAAACGACAGATCTGTCAATCGATCCTCATCACAGCGATTCCCGTTGCGGATAAAATCATGCGAACGAGAGTGACACGTCGGCTCGAAGAAAGTCCGTGCAATCTACATTTTGTTCTTGCGTTTTTCCGCGTTGCGGCCACAAGATTAATGCATAATACGAGAATTCGCTTTCGCTGGTGCGATAAGCCGCGATAAGGCGTGCCGCATTGATTATGTGTACATGGGAAGTTTATCATCAGTGACTGGGTTAACTGAAAAATCATCGCGCATCGAGCAGGTTGTCTTTTAGTTGATGCTAATTATTATCTTCGAACATGGAATATTTTCGATACATTAAAGATGCTTCTAAATATTATTAATAATTTTATTATTCTAAATATTAAAAAATATTTTCTTCTTCCAATTGGAAATATTATCTACCATTAGTGCCACCAACAAATCTAGATACAGAATACTATTTAATCTGAAAATATGTTTCAACGTCACTATATAAACTTATACCAAAGATTCTCCTCACTTCATATAAGAGATAAAATATTTTCACGTAAAGATATATATATTTCTGGAACTGGACGCACACGTGTTGTCAAGTTTCCAGTGATATGCATCGGAATTTCGTTTCTTCGGGCGTAAATACCGATGTCGTATGCATGCCGTGGCTACGGCCGTATACCTTCAGCAAACAGCCCGAAGAAGGAAGAATGATGGTCGGGACAGTGACAGAGGCAACAATGGCTCCTCTGTTTTGTGTTCCGGATGAATATAACTCTGGCTATTCAGGGGAAAGAGAATGTCGCGTGTTCTCCGTATCCAGGAAGTTATTATAGGCGCGCGGTATCGACGGACCGAACGGACCAGAGAGTCAGCGGAATGATGCATCCGTAATTACTGATAGTCGCTTATTGTAGGACTGCCGCAAATTACACGACACACGTAGCTAGCAGGTACATTCGGACGTTTCTTACGATGGGACTTATTGCGGGACTTCCAATTTCATTCCGGCAGCCAAGGAAACAAGCGTAATCACACGTCGATAAAAAGTATGTCAAATATAGTATTACGTTAGGAAAGATGAATGGAGATTACGCTTCCGTTTATATACATAAAAAGTGACGGGAGATTGACGATTATCAAAAATGCACATATTTATCAGGGAAAATTATGCTGTCATATCCTGATGTAGCGTAGAAATTCTCACGTTGTGACAAAACTATCATATGCGAATGTAATATTCATAAATTCGTCAGTTATTCTATTTCAAGACTTGTTAGGACTATGACGTGACTCTCGAGACTTAGGACATGATTATAATTGCCATGCGAACATCACAATAAGCACCATATCTTTCTCTACCTTTTTATTTACTATAGAGAAGCGGAAGTGATAATTGACGAAGAAAAAGGGAAAATCGAAAAGGGAAGTAATCAGCTCGCGCACGATATTAAATAACTGTATATTGTAATTATGTTAAAATCGACGCTTCTCGGATATTATGAGAGAGAGAGAAAGAGAGGGCACGATATTTTTAATACGATAAATAATATAAATATGATTGATGTTCCTTCATCGACCTAACTCTTCATTTATCATCCCCGCTCAATTGCCTTTCCCTCTTGACTGATCGCAGAGCTACGATACGCTGAGCAAGGGCAAGAAGTCGTGGAGCGTGCGGCTGGGTCTGTCGCGGCAGCACCATAACCCCGGGGATGACCCCGGCAAGGGTGGCTGGGGCACCATAAGCGGCGGCAGCGTGCTCTCCCGCCAGATGATCTACAGCGGCGATCCGTGGCTGTACGGCACGGTCAGATCGTCACGGCTCGCCGGGCATGACCCGCCGCGACCCTTCCTGACACCGCCGCCACCGCCCGGCGCGGCGCCGTTGCTCGTGGTATGTTCCTGCCCGGAGTTCCTCGCCGGGACCGTAAGGAAGCTCGGCAGCTGTCGCAAGTGCGGCGGCCACCGGGTGGCCGGTCTGCCCATCGGAGGTACTTGCCGGCTGCCACCGCCGTCCTCGAGGTCCCGGCCGAGCCTCGCCGGTAAGTAAATTGCACAGCCTCGCTTATTCTACTACTTCCGATTATTCCGCGTCCTCGGACACCAACGGACACAACTGTTTTTCGCAATATATATAGTTCTCCGTTCTCTTTTCTGATTAATCTACATCCTTGGCAACTTCGCGGAGATCATTCTTTTTACCTTCGATACTTTTGCGAGTGATATCAGTATATTATTCAGTATTCGTACGATACGTAGGATGGCTTTCTCATGTATGATGCTAGGACGCGTTTAGAGAAAGAGATGTCTACGAAGTGGAACCTCCCGCTGCGTGTCGTAAAGTTATGAGGGTATTTGTTCCGAACTCGAGAGATAAGCGAGGGCGGGATGTAAGAGCTCCTGCCTCCTGTCGTGCCGCCGATGATGTTCATGCTCTAATTGTACGCGTTCTTCGTATTAGAGATTTTCTCCTTGCTCGCGTTCGAGATAGCGTGCATGCGGCGAAGCGCAGAAAGTTCTCGGCCGCGGGCAAGATAACTGAATTTTATTCAGCGACGATGCTCCTATATACCCACTTTAGTTTGCATTTAAATCGTTTTAGACTAGATTATATCTTTTTACTCGCCGGGAGAGACGCTTTGAGACGCGCGGTGTACTACAAACGATACCTGGCGTTAGAAATGTAGAGCAGCAACCTTTCGCGATTGAGGCAATTGATACTTTATACTCGAATGCTTTCCGCGATGGCAATTCTTTCTGCTATTATGTGAAATGTAAACGTGGATCTATCATCTGATTACCCGCATTACATTTTTCATTGGAATTCGATGGTAAATAGAGATAACAAACAGTTAAGAGAATTTATATATAGCGTACATTATATTTTTTTTTCTACATACAATTTATATATTTTTTTAAAATGTTTATTATGACAGATGAAAAAGGTATTTGTTATATATTGTTAATATTAAATATGAAAATATTCAGTCTACTAGCAAGTTCATATATACAAGTTCATACATATAGCGTGCTAAATCGTAAATCTTAAGAGATTAAGGACGTTTAAATTCCAGTAGAGACGCGCCTTTCTTGAGAGTATAATTTCTCTGATATCCATATTCAGCCAACCAAAATCAACGTCGTCAGAAATTTCATTATTCGCGTTCGGATCTGGAGATCTAGGTCGGCGCAACAAGTCGAGTCGAAACGGTTGTGGGACGATTTTCTCTCGCGAATACAACGGTTAAACCTATTTGTTAGGCGTGCTGAGGACCGCTATCGACGATCCGTACGACCAGATGCGGCGGAACCGGCTGGTGGAGCCGAGATCGCGGGCGCGCAGCATCTCGCCGCATCGACCATCCTCGCAGCGAGATTCCAGGAGCCAGAGCATGGTCTCGCGGGCCGCCGCCGCCGCCGCCGCCGCCGCCGCCGCCGCCGCCGCGAAGGAGCGGAAGGGCTTGACCGAGGGCTCGTCGTTGTCATCGTCGTCCAGATCCGAGTGGTTCGACAAGGAGCCGAGCGCGGTTGTGAGCTACGACGATCGTAAATCGCGACCCAGTTTCATCAGCGGCGGTGGCGCGTCCTCGAACGATTGGATGCTGCACGAAACTCCGGAAAGTCACTCGCGAACTCATTCCGCTGCGACGACGTCCGCCAAGCTGACTCGCGTCTCGAAGAAGCCAACTAGGGAAACGAATCAAAGGAGGAATGGCCAGGACGAATGGAAGAACGGGACAACAACGCCAATTGCGGACTCGCGGAAGAGCATCCTCGAGTGCGACGTGAATCCGTATTTGTTACTAAAAAAGCAGAAGGACGAGGACGATCTGAGCGACGATCTGTCAGATAACGCGCTAGAGCAGGACGATCTCAGAACACATTCGTCCAGTCGTTCACTGTTCGATCCGTCGAAAGTGAAGTCGATCGAGAGGATACCGAATAGGAGTGCCGTAGCGGCGATCGGTGGTCAACGGATCAGAGTGTTCAACGAGAGGCCCAGAGAGATATCGGACGACGACGACGACCTGCCACCGCCGATCACTAGGATCCCGATACCGAAGGTATCGCCAAAGAGACCGCCGAGACGATTGAAAGAGGCCCGGCAGACGCTGAAGAGCATCCTGAAGCGCGGCCGAGTGATCGAGAGCAAGAGAAAGAACGTGCTCTTCAACGTCGACAACGTGATATTCGCACCCGAGAAGCCGTCCGAGGCGACGCGACTCTCGTGGAGTAGGATTGGCAGAATCGCCAATTGCGGCAAGGAGCAGCGAGATAACAGTCCCGAGCCGAAAGAGGGACGCGAGGAGGCGCCGATTGTGCCGCAGGAGCAACAGGAGAAACACAACTTCATCACGATCCCGAACATCAGGGACCCGAAGGTGGACAGGGTCAGGTACAAGGAGCCGAGAATCGTGCCGGAAGTAAAGAAAACCGCGCCGCCCGGGCCCGACAGGATCAAGATAGACAAGTTTGTCCCGTCCAGGAAGTTCGATCGTTCTGCCGCGTTCAAGAAGCAAGACAAGATCGGTAGTAGCGAGCCGCGATCCTCACTTGACAACTCGCTATCCTCTTCGAGGATCAACGTTCCCAGGGAGCAGGAGAGGATATTACCGGAGGAGAGGAGAGAGAATTTGTCGGACGAGAGAAACGTCAGGCTCGAGGACGAGACCGAGCTGGAGATCGAGATCGAGGAGCTGAAGGACCGTCTGCCGTGTATCGCCGTGGACGAGAAGGATCTGATCCTAAAGTCCGAAGGTAAGATTCTTCTGGCTTGTTATGAAATCTTTAAATCTCAGTCGCATGTATAATCAACTTATTATAGCTGTATCTTAGTCAAGCCCAGGCTAACAAAGTTTCATTAACATAATTCCATTATTCTATTTATGAAATGTGCATCCTGTCCTGCGTTAAATTTAGGAAAAACAGAGAAAGGTGTTGCCCATTTTAGAAATAAAATTTCGTTCGATCTTTGAAAGATTTTATTATGAAATCATAAATAGAAATCATAACATTATTATAAAATGATCTTATATGCATTTTGAGAAAGAGAAAACATAATCTGACTTTTGGGTTCTTTTTCTCTTTTATCTTTTGGGATACTGGGAAAATTTTTTTCATGCTTTATCATTCGACATGCGATGGAGCATGCTATAAATTATTTATTTATATATATTATCTATTCATAATTATTGTGAGATGTTTCATGCACAAGATTACATAATTTAAACATGTATCATTTCTTCGATTATAGATAGTTGCGTCACGGTTAACATTATGTCGTCTTTTATTTATTTTCACGTATACTGACTATAATCTTCTAATAGTATATACGCGAGATAATATTGATGGCGTTAAACGTTTCACGGTGATGTTCCCGGACATATAATCTATTTCTCGAAATAATCACAGATTTTTATAATAACATAACTGTTATCTCAGAGTCGCATTAGTAGCTATTAATAATATAGAAGTAAATTAATGATCAATCTCTCTACGATGATAACTATAACTGGTCCGCTTATGATCTCTGACGGGGCCAGTTCGCCCCGAGGCTGGCGCGCTCATAGTCATCTAGGGGTTACTCTCACATGTGGAAATTAGCGGCTTAAAAGTACAGCGCGGCTGTTTCATATTGCGGATAGGGATCTTTGTCCATCGCGGATCGATAATCTTACACTCATCAACGCTTATCGTGTTATCATCGATTACGATCCTCTTCTCCTCCTAGCTATTATGCTAATACATGTGATTAATGACCGTTGTGGTTGACACAACTTATCAGACTATCCCTGAACTTTTGAAAAAATTACGCGTTCAAGGATAACGACTGGCGTACGCTCCTTCTTAACGGTATATACAGTTTTGATTTCGAGAATTTTAAAGATCAGCAAATTCTCTGTAATTTGTGATACCGGCGACGCGATTTCTTTCGAGGAAATACAAGTGAAAATACGTATGTGTACAATAAATACGCAAGTTTTTTCTTCATTTCGCGTAGATCGCCATAGATAATGATCGTTTCTATTAGTTATGTGAATGGCCGTGGATGTTTATCATGCGTAAAGTTTGGCAAGTTAACACGAAAGCGAATTAATGAATACTGGCTGGAAGGCGCGACTGAAATCTGCGGGTAACCGTCCTTAAGACGGCTTTGTCGCTGACAAGAGGAGAAAGGTTATAGCAGATCCTGACGACCCTGAGTCTTATCCCCGGGCTGTTTGGCTCGCTTAAAAGTCGCCTAAAGAAGCCTCGCGAGTTGTGTCTGGAGCATTCGAAAGTGCATAAGGTCAGGGCTAGCTGGCATCAAGCTGACAAATTATCCTGGCTATTTATTTCAAAAGTACAGTCTGTGCCTAGCAGTGTTACATATTTAAAAAAAATGCTCACTGCGTCTATATACACATATATATAGCATGCACAAAACGACCTATCCTCTTTAAAAATCTCAACACGCGAACATTTACTAAGTTGGTCGTAAAATTTATGTTAATTTATTTTTCATCCGTCCGTCGTCGTCCGCAACGGATAGCAACCGATATTTTTTTGCAGAGAAGACACTTTTTGCCACCCATTCGTATATTGGTGAAGCAGAACCGCTTCTCTTAATTTTCTCGAATGAGGGCATTAAATTGAGTGTTTATAATTTTTACCCAAGAATTATCTGTTAAATTATTTTAAACAAATGGTGTCGTCGCGTATTTATTACAAAGCGATATTCTATGTCGGCATTATCGTGCTGCGGGCTCGCGTTTTCCGAGCACTCGCGATGAAAGAGAGAGAGAGGGAGAGGGGGAGAAAGAGAGACAGAGGCCGCGAAAGTAGACGCGTGAGAAAGATACGAAACGATCGGGGACAATGCGAGCGACGGTTGTCCGCCTTATACGGAACGACGTGTAGATATTTATCGGCACTGGTGGCGGCCCGCCGCCGCCGGCGCGTATCGTAAACGCCTCGCCGAGAGAGGAGGAGGAATAGTTACATACTAATTCGATCGGTGACCATCCGACTCGATTCCGTCTATTTTTTCGAGAGAAAAGGCGTATTTCCTGGTTACGAGATCGGTATAAACGCGATCTCGCTGATCGCATCGAGCGCGCTCGCACGTGCTTCCGATAACAAAGTGCATCACGTAGCGCCGATTTGCGAGACTAGCGTGAATTCCGGAGCCGCGGAAGTTCGCTTCGCGATTGAAAATATAATTTTGTGAAAGTCTCGTGGCTTCCGACTGAGTGTGAAATAATTTCCATCGGCAATTTCTTTCGCTACTTCAAGATACGTTGTTGTTTTATTATTGCATCAAGATTATATCGAGTGCGATATCTTGTTGAAATAGAAAGAAAAGCTTAGATTTAGATAATTAGTTCCAGCGCTAAGTGATGAAAATCGATTAGAATATACACTCTTTTTTTCTTTTTTTGCAAAAAAAAAAAAAGATACATTTCTTATCTATCATGCATATATCTAACAATGAGACTTAATTCGCGAGTCTCCGTTGATTTTCCACGTTGCTATTGCGGCGCAATTAGATCTTTCTCGAAAAGTGCTTCGGAACCAGGTCTGACTCGTTCACGACGTGACGAGCGGATTCGAGAATGTAGAGCTCGCGGTGCAAATTGAGTCTGCACGCGGACGTGAGATAAGACGTGACGGGAAAAAAGTCGTGTGAATTAACTCGGATGATTGGCAGTAACGTCGAAGTGCTGAAATGTGCCGCGCCGGCCGATTTGTACGCGGCTCGTTTGAGCGCCGGTCTCGACAGAAAAAAAAAAGAGAGTTACGTGAATCCGTTCTATTAATAGAACGAGCGTTGCGTGTGTTAACGATTCCGCCGCGCGTCTCTTTAACACGCGTCATGTTAATTATTATTGCGATTAATTGATATTCCGCGCGCGATCTTCGCCCGTCGTCATAAGTCACGTTCGATGCTCAACAGCGATTATAATAGTAGTGGTATCGCAAAGTATACATATATTGTACGTATTATGGTGCAATGGTAATTGTACGATGTTACGTGCGCATAACGATCATGCCGATGCACTTTTTGGAGCCTGATGTATTTGCTCGCGATACGTCGACTGATCGAGGCGAGTTAACATGTAGCTCAGCAGTTCATGCTTCAATAATCGAGCACGGCAGTAAAGTTCAAGATATAGCTGACAGTTTCTCTCGGAGAGACGTTGAGAGTCATTCACGTCATAGAATATATAATGAGACTAAAGCCCCGTTGCGCCAATATTGGATAGCGTTGATCCCGATTAACTAGACGTCTCTTTTATGTACATTTCTACCAATGTAGATTAATTTTAATTAAGTTTAATTTACTTTTTATCTTTGTCTAACTTTTAGAACTAGAAAAAGATAAAAAGTAAGTTAAACCAAGATTAACTAAGAAATTAACCTGCATTGGGTAGAAATGGACATTAGACACAGAACCGTCGAATAATTTATGTCAATTTATTAAGTATCTTCAGAAAATTAGGCGCAAAAAAGCGACTTTATTTACAAGTATGCAAGGAACATGTAACATATTACAGTTGTTTTCGTAATTTGGTTTCTCTAACAATCAATTCTTTGCGGTTACATTCTTAATTACAAAATTTATATAACTTGACTTTCTTTTTAAATATTATGTAATTTATTCCGTTATAAAGAAATAAAAATCAAATTTATAATAAAAATAAAACTTGATTTGCATGAAAGATGTAAATGTAAAACTATTTCTGAAAATTTATTTTTCTTTCATATTTTACGTTTGATCCGACGTCGATGACTGCTCGTGAAATGCACTTGCGAACCTTTATACTCGCGGCAGTGTGTGTAACGGAGAATAAAACAGATAGCCTACGATGACTTCCCGTGATCGTGTTTCCGGTGTAAATGTACTGTGCGACAACACGTTAGATAACTGCGGGCGAGCGAGCGACCGAGACGCCTCGTAGGCCTGGTGGATCAAGGTTTTCTCTCCTCTTTGCACTTTCTTTGCATGCGTTTTGTTATTTTTATCGCTTCCATACTAATACAAATCATTAATCTTACGAAGAAAGTTATTAAGTGCACCTTTTTTGAAAGTAATAATTTATTATGTTACGACAATTACAGTTAATTATATTTGAGATGTAAATTAAAATTACAAACCGTTTAAAAAATATTAAAAACAAAAAATATTAAATCTTCCAATTTAAAAAAATTACAAGATAATTTAATATTAAACAATTTTTTTATTTTTAAAATAAGTTTAAATTTTTAATCGCGGAAAAGGAGGAAATTTTTAATCGCGGCAGGAATTAAGTGGCTTTTCATTTCTTTTTCAAGAATGGATATTGATATTCGGCGCATATAATACTCTTATTGTTAGTAGATTCTCTAAAAGATAAAGTATCTCCATTCATTGCTTTGTACGATCTATCTCTGTTCTTCCTTCATGGCGCGTTTTAATTAGTTACTTCCAGTCTACTTTCTAAGCTCAGACACGAGCGAACTCAGACACGTTCGAATTATAAAATCTAAACGCCGATTTCTTTTCCCAAGCAAGAATCTTTTTACACCCGTTTCTCCTCCCGCGCGGACGGTTCGAACGATCTTCATGCAAGCGCGCGATGCATATCGCGGTTTATTTTCGTTCAGTTTCACGTTCTGTATTGCGCGTATACGGTAATTCAATAGCAATGTAATAACTCAATGACGATGATTTACAGGGCATTGTTTTCGTCACTCTCTTTCCACTTTGAAAATTAATAACTGCAGGATAATCTTCCCGTAATTAAATTTGCAGCTTGTCTGTCGCATTATTCGGATCATTTCAAAATATATATGCAAATTAAAATTCTTATTTGCGGTTTTGTTACTATTAATTAACAATTTGATTGTGAATATAATCTTGGACACAATTTTCTTAATATGTTAGAATTATCAATTAGACAAATATAAAAATGGAATGAGTCAGACGAAAGCTAATATTTTAACATACATTTCGTATCGCAGTTGGATCAATACGCATATAGGATTCCATGATGCAACATAATGAAATATAATTAAAAGAAGAAAATAGGATTAAACGTAAGTGAACAAAATGGATGCGTGAAAAAGTTTTTCCCGATGAACACTTGATAGATTTCAGAGACACTATCGATCATGCATATAAGCACACAGACTGCGCCAGCCACGTGCTGCGCCTGTAATGGATGCACCTGATCGTGCAGCTCGTGGGGAACCTTGACTCATTCGCGCCGTCGTTGTTTACCCACGGGCCTCATAAATCATCGGTTCGTTCCCTTGATCCGTGCGCGCACGGTCCAGAACCATGTAATTATATGCTTTTTAGAGATCTCTCACGTTTTCACTCGTTCGCGCCGACGACGATGAGGCGGCCTTGCGGCTCGATAAACCCTTCTTCACACCGCGGACGATTCACGGTCCGTACATCATCAGCGATCTTCTTCATTCGCTTTGCACACGGTGGCGTAAATTCTCTCGCGCGAACAAGGAACCTCGTCGTTCATCGTTCATCTCGTGCTTTTCTTTCGTAGAAGAGAGGCTCGTTCCAGTAAGAATGTTTCAGAACAATACAATATTCTTTGAAGCATAGCACCTCTCTTTCTTACTTTGTTTGCCACTTTTTCCTAACCCATTGTTTACATTTTCTACATATAAATGCTCGTTCTTTTTGCGATCGCCTTATTTGCCGGATAATTGCTTGAAACTCGGGAAAAGAGGTGCGCGGAACATTATCTTTTTTCTCGCGTCTTTCCTTAGCGAACTTTGAGCTAAGGAATTTTAGATATCGTCATTTTAAATATCGAGCCCTTATAGAAATTTAATACTGTAAGTGATTTTTTGGCTAGTGATTAATCATTTAAAAGCACTATTAAAAGCACTATTAACAGTGCTTTTAATAGTGCTTTTAAGTGATTAATTACTAGCCAAAAAATCATTTACAGTATTAAATTTCTATAAGGGAGATTGTAATCTATATCAATACTATATTAATAATACATTAGATTTTAGCTTTTTAATAAAAAAATTAGGTATTGTATTATATAATTAATTATATTTAAAATATTATTATACAAAACTCTATGGTATGATAAACGAAAAATAAGATAGGCGCATTTATACTATTTTCGAAAGCATTTTATGAGGCATCTGTACTGGCGTCAAATTTGATGCTGATGATCAACATGGTTAAATCCGCACAAATAAGGCTCATCAACTGTTGCGGCACAATGTTTAGTTTCGCAAAACCTCGTAGCGGCGGCAGCTCATCTTTTCTTTTGCGTGCGTGAGATTGATCCAAGCCATAAAGCCATAAACGAGGCGGATCGGCGATTTGCGCAATCGCTTTTGCGGCCGGATAATCGCACGCGCGTCTCAGAAATTCCTGGCTGCCGCCATAAAGTAGAGCAGCTGTGGAAAAACCGTTGAATTTTCTCGCGGCGAGAAATTCTGAGCTCATTTATTCGCGTATACGTATACTATCAAAAATTAGTGCACTTTCGCCAGTCTCGTTAGAAATGCGTATTAAAAGAAGTCTGCTTCGATGATGGTTTTGTTTTAAGAGGTTAGTATGCCCTGGAATAAAAAAGATCAATTTTTTTATTGGCTTAAAAAATTCTTTGAGCCCTCTAGGGCCGGTATTCATAATCAGATCTTATTTCAAGACCGTCTTAAGTAATATCTTAAGATGCTAATACGGCTCTGTGATTGGTTAATAACATCTTAAGATTGTACTTAAGATGGTCTTAAATATAAGAACCGACTATGAATACCGGCCTAGAATAAGGGACAAAAGGTCTCATATCTGCCAGAAATCGTTTTCATTGAAATTTCGAGCTTTTATACCCAAGCGCTCCGGAGTGCTCCGAAACGCCTACCTGCGGCAAATCGTTACCTGCTCGGCGGGTACAGCGTAATGATTTATCATTCAATTTTGAACTTCTCTAATACATGAACGACACCAACAGATGTCGTTAGAAGTACTTTATAGTCAGTCAGAAGCATTTTCAACAGACAGCACGCCAGTATTGCATCATTTTATAGCCATAGTTTCGAACAGCTGTCGTCATTTCGCCGTTTCCCGCGTGGTCGAACGTATCGTGGAAAGTTAAAAATTGTCGAAAAATGAAGCGTACGCATTCTGGCAAAAAGGGTTCACGTGAAAATCCTGGACGACCTTCAAGAAGTAAAAAAAGATCGCCGCCACCGAATCGACATTCGTTCGAGAGCGAAACCGCGTCGACGAGTGCTTCCGCGAAAAAATTACAAAGTGACTTAGAGGAAGTGCAAGTGCATGTAAATGCTGGCTACGGATACCGTTTGATTGTGTTTTTAACATTTTTTTCAACGTTGAGTGAAATGGTGAAATGCAAAGAGTGCGGTGGAAATATCACGTTTTCTGAATCAAGTATTCGCGGACTTGGATTCAAGTTGGTTGTCAATTGCGTTAAATGTGAACCACGCTACATCCTCTCTTGTCCGCTCATAAAAACCGCGTACGAAGTCAACAGGCGTATCGTTTTCGCTATGAGACTCCTTGGAATGGGTTACGATGGCATTAAAAAGTTCTGTGGCATAATGGACCTCCCGAAAATCTTCACCAAAAGCGTTTATTATGATGTGATGAGTAATATTCATTGTGCGTCGAAAGCCGTTGCCACTAAACTGTTTTCTGCAGCCGCTGCTGAAGAAAAACAGTTGACGGAAAATGCCGAAAATGGAGCCGAATCGAGAGGGTTAACAGTTTCTGGCGACGGAACATGGAGGAAATGCAGCTTTTCGTCGCTGCAAGGCGTGACAACTGTGATCGGCTCTTACACTGGAAAAGTGCTTGACCTCGTGGTGAAATGCTCGTATTGTAAACAGTGCGAGTATTGGAAATCAAAAGTAGAAACATCGGAATTCGAGGAATGGTCGGAAACTCATGCAAAGGAGTGCAGTGCCAATCACAACGAAAGTGCCGGAAAAATGGAGGTAGACGCTGCCATAGAAATATTCAAAAGATCGGAGGAATTGTACAACGTGAAATATTCTTCGTATGTCGGTGATGGAGACTGCAAAACATTTAAAGGAATTATCGAATCTCATCCGTATGGCGACGATTTTAGTATAATAAAAAAAGAATGTGTTGGCCATGTACAAAAACGAATGGGGGCGAGGCTTCGGAAATTGAAAAAAGATAAAGGACTCGACGTAAGAGGCAAACTGACTGCGAAACTTATTGACGAGCTGAGCGTTTATTACGGATTGGCAATACGAAGACACGCAAATTCCGCGGAGGACATGAAGAAGGAAATCTGGGCAACATTGAAACATAAATCGTCGACCGATGCAAAACCACAGCACGATAGCTGTCCGCCTGGGAAAGACAGCTGGTGCACCTGGCAGCAAGCAAAAGCGGAGGATAAACTCGCCGATTACAAACATAAACCGGCTATCGCCAATGATGTTGTAAAGGCCGTCACTCCCATATACAAAGAGCTTAGCAACGACATTTTGTTATCGCGATGTGTCGGCGGATTCACACGAAACAACGAGAGTCTCAACGCTATGATATGGTCGTTTGATCCGAAACGAGTGTTTAGTGGCGCAAAAACTGTTGAAGTGGCATCGTATTTTGCAGCAAGCATCTTCAATCACGGCTACGAGAGTATCCTGCAAATGATGAGCGTCCTGAATTTGCAAATTGGGCCAAATGCCGTTGAAATGTGCAACAAAGCAGATGAGTTCAGAATTTCGGTTGCTTGAAGCGGTCGTTCGAGACCTCCAAAGAAGGACGAATTGAGAGAAGAACAGCACGATCGGCTCTCGAAGATAATTTTCGCGAGCAGGAAGGTTCACTGTATGACGCAGGAATGGCTGATTAACGGTAAGACGCTTAAAATGCAATTTTTCACTAAAAAAACTAGTACCAAAACTTTAAACGCGTTTTCCTCAAAACTATGTTTTTCAAAACGGTGTACACGATATCTCGAGTTCTAATCGATGAATCGACTTGAAATTTTGCACACATATTCTATGGAATAGTAGTTTCGGAATGACGGACGATTTTATCATTATAATATTTTGTTCAATAATTATTAATAACAATAACATGTCATTTGGGTCCAAAAATGCAGTGAAAAATTCAGGAATTTTTTTCTTGACGCCAAAAACGAGGAGAGAAAAAAAGCTCCGTCATTCCGAAGACAATACAATATAGTTAATGACCATATTTTTTTTTGTTTCAAACCACCCACATTTCAAAGCATAGTTGCGCGTGAAGGAGTGCCTCATCGCCATTTTGAAATTTTTTTACACCAAAAAATTTGTACATGTTCTTGAAACCCTAATAAAGATAATGAAAAAAAAATTATTCATGTATTACCGATATTTTGTCTGAAATTAATTCCTGAAAATTCGCCTGTTTCAGGGCATACTAACCCCTTAACTTTGCGCTGAGATTGGCACCGCAACGAATCGAGCTTGAATGAAATATAATGAAAAAAATCGAAGAAGAGATTCTTGTTCGAATAACATTTGATAATACTTGGTAAAACGATCTTTAAAAAAAAATACCTGTTATGATTTTAAGTATTAGTAAAAGTATCAAGTAAAATATAAATTATAAAATATAAAATATAAAATATAAAATATAAAATATAAAAATTTGTAACAGTAGGTATTAAGTAAAATATGAAGTATTATTAATATAGAAGATTTTAATTCTCTACAGATAAAAATGTAGATATTTTCCAAATTCTAATCTGAAATAGATACACGTGATGGAAAATAGCACAATTGTATTAAAATTATTTCGAATCGTTAAAAGATAAAAGCACATTAGCACGTTAATTTCATTGGAATTTCTTGCTTCTTATTAGAATGTATAATGCGATTGTTTTACTAGAAAGAATAAGTATTGAATGTACTTTCCTTCTGCGAATGCAGTTATACATTATTATGAAGCGATACTACCGCAAATCTGCTAAGAAGTAGGCATAAAACTTTCTCAGACACGCGTAAATTTTGGTATCAAATCGCCGAGCGTACTTTTCATGGGTATCCAATTCCAGCTTCATACTTCTCTTCATGCTTCACATCTGCGGTTTTCCTTCCGGGGAATTTGAGCGTTACGAACGTTCTTCAGACCCGAACGGAAATTCTCACTTTATACAAAAGGAGAAGAAATGCCTCTATTTTATTAATACAAAATGCAAAAACTAGAAGAAGAAATTAACTGCATTAAATGATATAGATTGTTTATTATTTTATAATCCGAGTTTGAGAATTGTAGAATTGTTATTATAAGTATAATATGCATTAGTTCGATTTTATCAAATTTTGTAGATAAATATGTTAAAGAGATCTGCTAGATAAGAAAATTATCCGTTTCATTGGAAATAATATCAACAATATGGTTCTAATTTTCGCAGTAATCTATTCGAGTAATACGGGATTTGTTTTTGTAATTGGAAATAATTGCGCTATTAAGGTACTTTCGAATTCATAACAAGAATACAGACTAATATATTTTTTTAAAACCAAACATCTGAAAAGGAGAGCGTATATATTTTACGTACTAATTACGTCTAGCTTTTACTTTTTGATATGTCAGATTTTATATGTTGCATGTTTTGATACAGAATTACATTATAAGTACGTATATTAACCGTAACACATTATTTCTTTCTTGATACTGAATAATTTTTGTGTTTAAACCTAATTACATTAAAAGATATGCAAATGTATTCATATACACAATTTAAATTTCACATCGCCGTTATTTCCTTTAATTACCAATTGATTCCTTCTCGATCGCTGCCCGCAGAGAACTCAAGAAAATCCTTGACGCGGAGTCAAAGCGACCGGTCGTTCAGTAAACCGGAGATCTCGGCGGGTGACATCCTCTTCTCGGATACGATGCGACTCAGTCTCAGCAAAAAGATCAAGGAGTCCTCGTCATCGCCATCGTCCTCATCGCCCACGTGCGCAGTTTCGCGCGAGGATGTCGAGGAGAATTCGCCGAGAAGGAAAAGGAAGCCGGAAGAAATCGTGGAAGAAACGGGTGACGAGTTTAAGGAATCCGATCGCGAGATCAAGGTCAGCAAAAACGTTGAGGAAATTCCCGGGAAGACTGCCGATAATGCCGAGAAGGAGGCTGAACCGCCGCCAGACGCGCGCAGCGATATTTCCGACGTGAGCAACGAGCATTTCCGTATGATGAGACCTACGAGCTGGTCTCCGCCGCCCGGTAGGCAGAGACATCGCTTCAAGATCGGTGACTCTAGCGCGGATCCGGACGAGAGTCCCTCCAACTTGATCAGGGATCATCGGCGAACGATCTCCTCGGCGTCGACGGCATCGTGGAACTCGACGAGCTCCTACGGATCCTCGAAGATCGAGATTAACTCGCCCGAGAGCAACGTCTGTAAGATCACGGTGAGTCCGCGCTCGTCGCCGCTCGTACATCGGCTGCAGATCGGTCCGGATTCCGGCGCGAAAGGCGCCAGAAGAACGTCCATCCTTATCAACGGCGATCAAAATACAAACGCGGAACTGACGCCGGGTAACAAAGTGACTATCAGCGTCGGTGGGGAGGATAGCGTGTGCAATCCGACGGTGATCTCCGTGAACTCGGAGAATCCGCCGAAGGTCCAGAACTCCGTGGAGAATCGCACTCTGGTGATACTTCAGAACTACAAATCGAACATCGTGGTCGAGTCGGCGAATGACGATTCGCGTTCCAAACAGATCGAGAAGAATAGTCACATCGTCGAGAATGGCGAGATTAATCTGAAGACAAACGGCGAAGTACCAACGCCGTCCAGCGATGATATCTCTTCGTCGTGTCGACACGCGGAACAGCCGGCGACGAATTTCGAGAAACAGAAGAGGCTGAGTGTTGAGATTAAATCTTCCAATTCTAATCAGTCCTCGAGATTTTACACATTGGACGAAAGAACGGCGCGGCCGGAGTCCAAGACGCGGTTCAAAGACCCCGAGAATTCTTCTAAACTGTCCGGCCTGTCCAAGGAGGCTCTGATCTCTAAGCTGCTCGAAGATTCCCTACGAAAGGCTCGCGAGAACGGTGAAATTCTGGACGAGGACAGCGGCCAGGCCATCCTGAAGATCCTAAAGCAAAGCTTGCTGAAGAGCAAAGAGTACGAGAGTTCGGAGTCTACTCTGGAAGCGAATTATTCGCGTTCGTCCAGCTTGAATTCAGATGGCGATTTCATCTCGACGAATCTCTTCCTCGAGGAGAATCCGTACGAGGTGATCAAGGAGCCGATCTACGAGGAGATACCCGACGAGCCGCCACCGTTACCCCTAAGTCCGCCACCCACGGAGGATTATATCAAAGAAAGAATCTACTTCGGAGACGTCGAATACTATAAGAAAGTTACGCCGGGCCAATTTCTCGGTCCCTATCTGTCCGAGGAAGTTTTCAAGAAGTCCAACTCGGAGGATCTGACCGAGACTTATTTATCCAAGAGTCCCGAAGATTTCTTCAAGAAAATGTCGACGTCGCCCGAGGACGAGAATAACATCTCCACCAAATTCGAATTGTTGAGCTTCCTAATGGATTCCAAGGACCGCGCGCGTCCCGCGGAGGAGGACGAGGACGAAGACGAGGACGAGGAGGACGATGCCGAGGGAGACCTGGAGGCGCTGTACGAGCAGAAGGAGACCAGCCTAGGCGACCTCAGTTCCAAGAGTTCGCAGATCTCCAACGTTTCCGACAGCAGTGAGGAATGCAACATTATCCTAACGAGCTCACCGGAGGCGTTGAAGGTAAGTTCGAACCTAACCGATCAGGAGGGGGAGGGGGGCTAAGTAAGATTCGGGTAAACCTTTTTTCGAGGCCTCGAAAGTGCAGACATGCATGCCAGTTAATGTGGGATTCTAATCGGCGCTTCTTATCACTTTCGCAGTCGAGAACGGTCGACATAGAGAGAACCGACAGTGGGGTCGGATCTGAGAGCAGCCAAGCCAGTAGCACTCGCTGTGTCGCGAGGCGCTGGAGGACGGGCAAAGTTTCCTCCTCCGGCCCGGGGAGCCTCCTTGGTGGAATGCCGCAGGTGATTTCCGGCGCCACGAAGCTGTGCGAGGACTGCGAGCAGCGGCTGGACCCCCTGATAACAGACAGGTGTGCCTGAGTGACTTGAAGCCGGGAATCGAAACCGTTATAGTTTTGATGCGTTTGATATCCGGTGCTACTGATACGGAAAACCGTTTCGGTATACATATCTTGATGGACAACCCGCTCTCGCATTTTAGCGTCGCGTCTTTATAGTTTTACATCCCGCGCGAGTCGCCGGACGCGTAAATGAACGTAAACGGACTACGGATAGCTTCTCCGTTTCTAAGAAACTCGTTCTTAATGCATCCCGACGTCCTAAATCGTACGCTGTTATCACTCGGAGCCGGATTCGAGCAGATAGCGCTCGATGATCCGGAGAGAGGATATAACGGTCCGGAGTCCTCGCTAAAGCGTATCTTCCACGGCTTGTGCGACCGAGTTTCGACCGTGAGAGATTCGGTTTACTGCGAGCTCTCCGCGCGGGATTCGCTCGATTCGCCTCTGAACTATAAAATCCACGAACAAAGTGCCGTTCTGCGTTCCGGCCTCCCAGGAGCAATCCCGCGGATCGAGGAACGAATGCCGTTTCGCCACGGTCGCGAACTTTTCAACAGGCGATCTACCTGCGCGTTCGTCGCAGCGATCCGTATACCGATCCTCTCCGCGTGAGAAATCAATCGAGAAAACGTCTTATCTCAAATTATTACATCCACTTCCAGAAACGCGAGCTTTCTGATTAACACGTCTCTCAACGTGTCTGTATTCTGTATCTGTATATTATTTTTATTGGAGCAAGGCTATTGAACGCGTTTATAATTCGCTCGACTAGATTACGCGGGGGAGACAGTGGGCCACTTTCTACTGCCATCGATTTTATTTGCCCGAGAGCGAAAGTGTCGTTATCGAGGAGCGCAGTTGACGCTTGATGAATGGATAATGCAATATGCGTCTGGTCGCAAGTTCCGACAGCCACTTTCATCCGCGATCGTAGATTATACGTACAAATTCGTAGCAGCCGCGAGCTCCCGTATTCGATTCGCCTTCGCTTTCATCTGACGTTAACAAAAAAAATCTCTTTTAATAACACAGTATAAACTTCCTTATAACGTTCGTGTTGTCGCGGCGTCGCGCGCGCAAATATTTTTATTTTTCTTGTTTTTTTTCAGCGGTGTGGTTTATGCGCCTTTCGTGTGCAGGAAGTGCTCGAAGAAGCGCGCAGAACGGAAAGAGATTATCACGGAAATCGTGGAAACCGAGCAGAAGTACGGCAGAGATCTGCAGATCATACTCGAGGAGTTCCACCGGCCGATGTTAAGAGCGGGCCTTCTCACGTCGGAACAACTGTCGGCGATCTTCCTGAACGTCGAGGAGCTGCTCGAGCACAATCTCGTTTTAGCCGAGAAATTGAAGGATAGCGTGGAACTCGCTCAGGTAAAGAACTCATGCAAAAAATACGTATATGTCGATTCTTTTAATCACGTTTAATCACGAGCTCCGTATTCGATTCGCCTTCACTTTCATCTGACGTTAACAAAAAATTTTCTTTTAACAATATATAAATTCCTTATATTCAAAAGTTCACGTTGCGACGCCTGATTTTCTCGATCGCGTAGGAATCCGGGGACGAGGATCTCTTGACGGTGGACGTGGGTAAGATCTTCCTCGAGTCGGAAAGGATGCTCCACGCTTTCGAGAGCTACTGCACGCGTCAAGGCGGCGCTAGTTTGTTACTGCAAAATTTAGAGAAGGAGAAGGAGCTTCTTCGCATCTTCCTCAGGGTTTCCCAAATGGAAAACACGGTTTTGCGAAGGATGAATCTGAACTCTTTTTTAATGGTATAACGTCACGCAATTCTTTGACTTAATTTTTTTTACTCAGGAATGAAGGATATAAATCATTCGTAATTTCGTGCATCATTATTTTTCAGGTTCCTGTCCAAAGAGTTACGAAGTATCCTCTGCTTCTGGCACGTTTGCTCAAAGCGACACCTTCTGTTCGATCTGACATCCAAGAAGCGAAGAAGAGGCTTAAGCAAGCTCAAACGAACATCGAGCTACATTTGGAACACATGAATGCTGTAAGAGTATATTGCGCTGTATAAGTATAATACATAGCTAAAAATAAATGCGTACTTTATTTAATCAATAGGAGGCAAAGGATGTTACATCGACAAAATTGTGGAGGAGAATATCGATTATTCAGAATGGCAGACGGTCCATCGGTGAGCAGGATATGGTCAATATTAAGCTGAGAAAGGTGTGTATATTTAAGTTGCTTTTATCTTTTACTTGTTTAACTCTAAAGTATAAATTAATTTTCTAATCATACCGTTAACATTTACAAAATTTATGTTAGATGGCCGTCGAGATCTTGGAATGGGCACACGAGGAAGCTAGGTTTGTCCTTGAAGGACGTCTTCTAGTGGCGCAACCGACTGATAATAATTGGAGACGCGGTCGAACTGTTAAACTCGCACCTGTTACTGCCATGCTCGTCACAAATGGCAAGGTAAATATATATACGTGTCTTTAAAAATCTCTTGCAGAACAATTTTGTGCGTAAATATAAATGCCATTTTTATTTTCAGCCGAATGCCGAGTATCCCGAATTTAACGACGACTCGCTCTTTCCAAAGCACATAGGTATCAAGGAAGCTACCCTACTTCTGGTCAAAGAGAAGCTTGGACGATATTCTTTACTACGAGTGAGTCATCGCATATTTCATGTTTGTAATTTTCTTATTGCCCCGTAATGAGATTAATCATGCAAATCTGTTTTTTTTCCCATTTCAGGAGCCACTGTACCTCGATAAATGCATAGTATGTTGTGAAACAGATCTCGAAGATTATTTCGAAGTACAGGAATTGTCTTCTAAAGAAACGTTTATATTTAAGGTAAGATATTAACTTAATTTCTTTTCAAGTGCAGATCGAGACAATGGATTTTAATTGCGAAGAAAATTATTGGCATTGGTAAGAATGGTATGATAAACTAATTTATTACAGGCCGAGGACGGCGCGAGAACAAAAAGATGGTGCAGAACGTTACAGGCTCACGCGCAGTCCCTTGGTGCTTGGCGTAAACGTCGAGGGGCCCTTCCTAATATCATGATCTGCGGCGTAGCGAGAAATTAACGGCTTAGTTGTAATAGGCACGTATGTAACGCGATTATCGTATCCATTTAACACATTCTTAAGCGACACTAAAGTTCTTCGACAGTGCGAAGAAGTCTAAGCGATTGCATAAAGAGTACATGTACATGATCTCCAGATGAATTAGTAATGATTTATTGCGGAGAGAGAACGCTAGACCAAAGGATTTCCTCGGCTCGTTGACACGCGACCGTCGACGAGCGACACGAAAGTCTAGTTCTTACCGAATTCAAGGTATAACCATCTGTGTTCGGTTGTTACAGTACGTTGCAGAAACTTGAGTTTCCTACGACACTGTAAAATAAAATGCTACGTGGCCTCGAGAGCCGCGCATAATTCCATCGATTCCTAATGAATAATTTTAAGTACACATATAATATATATGTCTGCATATATATAGGACTATTTAATATTAATGATTAAACCTTTCAAAAAAAGATGCCGAGTAGCTGTGATATTGACCGGTGTATTGGGTATCGTTTTATTTTCGCAGATTATTTACGGATGTTACAAATACTCTATCCGCCACATTTTCCATCCGCGATTCTTCTTACCAGTATCGCTTCTTGCGAAAATGATGTTAATAGAATAGATTTTATTAGATTCGAGGTCATAGGGTTCGCAGATTAATAGCATTGAAGAATTTGCGTGAATCAGCAGCGTCAAGGATACAGGGTGCCGTATACGTTCCGTATAATCGGTGTGCATCGAGAATTTGTAAAACTAGGAATATACTACTTGTTTTCATTCCTCCAATTACTCTCTCCCTCCAAATAACAGTATTTTTACTACGTCTAACACAAGCAAAATGCAAATTGTACATTGTACTATATTTTTATTTAAGAATTAAGCCATACTGTGTATGTATATAAATGTATATTTACAGATTTCCTCACACAGTTCTAACCGAAATTCATTGTATCGAGTTAATCCGCTGCATTACAACCTGCGATTTAATAAAAGTGAAATTTGATGCACGTTTCCGTGTATAAATCGTCCCGCTTAGGTACTCGTTCCTTCTAGCGTCTCCGCACAGTTTCCTTCTAGCGTCTCTGCATAGTTTCCTTCTAGCATCTCTTCACAGTTCTGTACTACAATATCCCTCGTATTTTTTAACGGTAACAAATGCCGAGACGCGCGATAGTTATACAATCCAAGCTCCGGTTGTTTCTCCACCAGATATTTGAAAGCGGTCGCTAGTCTGTCGATATCCGCCACGGTAAGTTGCGTCGGCCTGAGGGTCGGTTCCAAGTCAGCCAATTTGTACATCATCAAACCTAATTCTTTGCGGCGTTCCAATGGGAATAAAGTCCTGTGAGACAAGATAAAAAAAATACTTATTTGTAAAAGTAATTTCGTTTATTTTTATGATGAAGGAAAATCAGAAAGTAAATAAACTTACTCGACGCATCGTATGCTGTACTTCTGTCTGAAACTGAACATGTGCCTCGTTATCATTTCGAAGAATTCAAAATTGTGTTGCGTGCGTGGTTTGACCAACGGCGTAAACGACACCACTCCCACATCGACATCCGGTTTTGGTACGAAAGCTTCGCCTGTAAGTAATGAATTGGAGTGAATCAAGATTCATAAAACAAATCAAGAAAAGCGCCGTTAAACGGTCAGGACTGGATCTCAGATGCCTAATAATATTAATAGTTGAATAATATTACTAGGCATCCAAGAACCAGTCCTGACCGTTCAACGGCGCTTTCCTTGATTTGATTTTATATCATATATACGGTCGTATTTTCCACTTACTTATTGTTCATAAAACAAATTTATGTAATAGAGTAAAATGTACGAGCCGTTGGATTACCAGGTATAATAAAACGAAGTACTGGAAATGTCCAGGTTTGTGCCATTACTGACAGCCTGCATCGTTGGTCTCCCATCGGTGGAGCCACCAAACGTTCCGCTACCTCTTTTTGAAACGTCAACGTCATTTTCGTCCTACCGAACGCCCAAGGTCCGCGCTGTTCGGATATCGCGTGTAGCCACTTAACTATGAGAGCTGTCGACACGCTGAACGGTAAATTGCCTATGATGAAAATATCTGGAGGTTTATCGTTCCAACTCCTCTTTTTCTCCACCGGGAATAGACTCTCTATGTTCGTCTTCATGATATCGTCGTATATTATATCCATCTTCCCATTTATTGCCTCAAATGAATCTGCTATCATATCTAAAGTCGGTTTAAATCTCGTATCTTTTTCCACGACCACCAATCGTTCAGGGACCTTTCTCAAGATAGATCGGGTTAATCCACCCGGGCCGGGACCGACTTCCAGTACGTGGCTGCCGGCGAGTTTTCCCGCCTTCGTTACAATTTTGTCGGTTAAATTTTGGTTCAGAAGAAAATTTTGAGACAAACGTTTTACGGCATTTAAGCGGTACAGTTTCAATATATCTCGTATTGTTGGAAGCGGTGGCAATCGTGGAGCGGACATCTTCAAATCTTATATTACAGACACACTTATGTGAAACAGACGATTTACAAAGTACGATCTCGAGTACGAGGGAAGAAAAAAAAAAGTATCACTTTACAAGCTATCTATTCTACTGTATAAGCAAAAAAATATAAACTTTTTAACACACAATAAGCCGTAAACTTCTTTATTCACATTTCTAAACAAGGTAACGTTTCAAGCAGCCTTCTCAATCGTCTTTTCCGGCATTTCAAAGTCGTCTAAGAATTTTTCCTGCTTAACCGAGTATATTGTATAAGCGTAAATTCCAATAACTAGGAGGCCTAAACCGATAGCGGTACGATTATTAGCTTTACGATATCCCTGTACTCTTATCCCCCTTTGCAAGTTCTGCTCTTCCAAGCGTTTCATATAAACTATATCTGTGGACTTGAGCTTTCCCGCGTCTTTTAGTATGTCAACCTTTGGCATAGCCTCATTTTGTGCAAGTCGATTATCTGTAGATAAAAATGATTAATTTTACTTATGCCGAAGAATACCACGTAAAATATTCAACTTAGATCATTCACCAGGTCCCATTTCCACACACCAGCGTCCTTAATAAATCAGAACAGGTATACGTTCCTTTTCTTGTTATCAGTCCAGCCTCGTCAAAATCTGTTAAACAAAAAAAAGACTGTTGTAAAAATCTTTATTTATACTTGTACAATAAGAAATAGCGCAAAAATAGTAACTCTTAGATAGTTTACATATATATATTTTTGAGATATACTCACATATCACAATTTCAATAATATGTAAATTTAAATATGTAAAAATGTTTCTTATTAAATTATATTAAATTATATATGGGTTGAATAATATTAATAAATTCTTTTTCTACAAAATTATAGAAAAATAACGATTAACTCGAAGAATTTTTATCTAAGATTTTAAGGTTAAGTTAAATCAAGTGTGATTCTATTAATATTTTTCTTTATGTGCGTGACAATTTTTATCAAATATTAATTAAAAGATGCCCTACATATTTGACAATGACATTAAGATGCGCAAATTATACGTACGGTTGAAAAGAATCTTATAATTCAACTTTATCCTCTTTACATTGCAAGATCACACGCAATCTAGCACACCGTGCAATGCAATAATGCAATACCGCCATCGCAGCCGCAGCGGCGATTATGCGCAATACAAGAAAATGACTTCAAGCATCTCCGTTGGTATTATCACGCTTAACATCAATTCGGTTTTATGGAATTGGTCTTATCGTGTATACCTTTATTGATATTTTCTAGATTTAGAATATGAAAAGTAATCCAGAAATGTTAATGAGACATCCGTATAGCACGGTCATACTCTTATCTTCAGCGATTGTCTCATTCATGATTATATAATCGTGGTCTTATTATATAATTACGACCGTCACTGCAATGTATAATTATCGCCAAAAACTTAAATTTAGAAAAATCAATAAAGTAAATATATAATTAGATAAAAAAATGACACTTATCAAATTTTCAAAAACAGAATTTTAGAATTCTATCTGCTAAAATTTGAAATGTCAAATTGTCAAAAGCTCTAAGGGCTAAGTCTTCAAGCTGCCAAAATTTAAACTCTCAAATTGTTAAAACATCAGGCGAACATGATATGAGATAAAAAAAATGGTAGAGATAAAAAACCCGAGCAATTTCAAGAGCTTAAATTATTAAAATATAAAACAGAGTACTATATGTTAATTAAAATATAAAACAAGCTTTACTTTATTGCAATTCATTCTTTCTATAAGATAAATATACCGTCTATTGAAATTAATTAAAAATTTGTAATCATTATTGGCGGGTACTAATATTATTCGATAAAGATTTAATAATCTTTGACTGAATATTATTTTAAATATATCTTTCATATTTTATTAGCGTATAAAAGCTTTCTATTGTTTTATTATAGACTCTCATCTCAATGTAGAAAATGTGCAATTTAATTTATTAGGAAAATGATAAAGCGCGTATATAGCTAGAATAAATATTACGGAAGAGAAAAAGCAGAATTATAAATTATAAAAGAGCCAAGAATAAAATACATAGTTACAAAATAATTTTTCTATTAAGAAATTAAAAAAGCAATATTAACGTAGATGCACACTTTTAGTGACAACTGTAGCTTTAAAAAAATTAAAAATTGTATTTATTTTAGTACATATAATTTATCAAGTAAGTAAATCAGAAATTACCGTAATAAATGGAGGAATTTTTATAAATTTTAAATCTAAAATAAGGAGACCGATTTTTACTTAATTAATGATATTTATTTAATAAAATATCAATATATAACATGATGTAAATGTATTTTTTACGAGTCCATATGAGTGTCAAGATAGAAAATACATCCATTTCCGCGAGCTGATTAATGATATGAGATCCTTGTAGTATAATAGGGTATTGTAGAAAGTAATCTATTCACTGTCAGGCTATATCCGTAAGACTCATCGTCGTCGTCGTCGTCGTCGATCGATCGGCTGCTCCTTTTCGAGAGGAGCCTGACAGTCGTGCGCGCTGCGCTCTCACGTACTCACTCGGTACGTTAATAATGACGTGCACGCGTGGAATTCGATAGATTGCGAGCGATCCGCCACTGAAATTCGACGTACAATCGGTAGCCAGCTCGCGAGTGGATTAGGCGGCTCGGATAAATTTTCAATTGGATCGCTAAACTCTCTTGTCAGTAACTGACGTTGCACGGTTACGCGCTGGCACGGTTCATAACAATTTGACATATTTCACGGGCGGAGAGCACCAGCTGCATCTAATTCCACGCGTCGAAAAGTAAATCGAGAGAGAGAGAGAGAGAGAGAGAGAGAGAGAGAGAGAGAGAGAGAGAGAGAGAGAGAGAGAGAGAGAGATTGTCACGACTTGAAGAGAATTTCGATAATTTGGAAACGTCGATTAAAATTCGATCTTCCAATGTCCATTTCTTCCAATGCAGATTAACTTTGATCTCGGTTTAACTTAACTTCTTATCTTTTTCTAATTCTTAAAACTAGAAAAAGATAAAAAGTAAGTTAAACCAAGATTAAAAGTCATTAAAGTTAATCGGCATCAATAGAAATGGATATTAATATTTGTAGAAATTATCGCGCTATATATCTTGTAACAAATAATTAATTTTGTAAGTGACCAAACGTTATAATCCTTAGAACAATCTTTCTACGTTCACTTTTTTGTTCTAATGAATTTCAAGATAAAGAATTGCGTTTGTGAGAGTTGTAATAAAATATTTAGATAAGAAATTAATTTAAAGTTAATGCCGCACAAGTTGGATGTACGCAAACAATTTCTTTAGAAATTTAGCAGATTCCGAATCTTTTAATGACACGCGCATTTTGTGTGCGCTTTTTTTATTTTGCCCGAACTCGTTGAATTTCCGCTCGCCTTTGTTGCTCGTTAATGAAAATCAATGCTTGGACACTCGTTCAAACGCTCGCGATCCGCCAAATGTCCGGCAGCCAAAATGTTGAACGAGCGCCCGAGTCGAAAGCAACGTTCTCCATTTCGGTTAAATTTACGATCGTGCTCGCTTTAGTTTATGCCGTGTCCCGTTTGCTACTGACTGATTTGTGATCTTGGCGAACGAATTACGTCCACGCACATGTGACATTCGATGTTAAACGTATCTCCCATACTCGTCTTATGCACCGATAAATTCAATTTTTAATCAAGATTTCGCTACCGCTCGAAAGCGTTATCCAAGAGAAATGTATGTTGTTTGTGTAAATCTCACGCACTTCCAATATTTTATATTAAACTTTTTTTTAATATAAAATATTGGAAGTGCGACACAATATCTTCCTATTTTTTTTATCTATCTAGAGAGAACTTCAAATTACCATACAAAATTACCGTAAAAAATGTTCTATTAGATCAAGTGTAAAAGAATTTTTATTACATTTTAGAAACAAACGATCGTTTGTATTTATAGCTTCTCTCTCTCTTTCTCTCTCTCTCGTAATCATTATTATTATAAACAAACTAATACTCATATAATATTTTATTTGCACGATTTTATGCATCTGAAAAACATAGATTGCCTGAGAAAGGAAAATGTATGGCCGATATGCAGATTATGAGAAAAGTACAATCATTGGATAATATTTCAAACTCAATTATTCATAACATAATAGATATATGTGTATCATAACAATACGAATGTGTTAATAGATAGAAGGAACATGTCATCGCTTGAAATAATAATGTGTTGCATATGCCACGTTTCCGCAAGAATGCGCATAGTCACTGCACGATAATTATAATTGAATATGCGATTTGAAATTAATGATTACCGGCGCCGAGCTATTAGTGCGAATTTTATCTCATCTGTTCTCGTCTATTCAACGCGAATGATGCGGTGCCATAATAACGCATCGATTTACGGATTTGCAGTAAAAGCGTATATGTGCACGCATCTATTAACATTTTCAGAATGCTCAACGTTTCGAGATAGCGCGCCGATTATGGGAAGTTTCTGTGTATCGGATTTCTACATCCATTGTCGGCGAACGTATATCATTAACATCCGAATTATCCGAACATAATTTTCGTATATCGCGTTGCGCTACGACAGGTGCTAGGTGGTGGACAGGCCACATATTCACGACTGAATTAATTCGTTTAAAAGGATAGAATCTTCTTCCTTATATCGTTTTATTATTGTAAACGCCATTTCACGTACGCAATCTTTTGGCGCTAAACTTGTCGACGAAACGCTCACCTACAATTAAAAAAATTGATCGCCCACGTATTTTTACTCGATCGCGCTGTTCTCCGGTGTTCTTTATTTCACGAGGTCAACAGGGGATAAAGATTGAATCTCCGAAGTAGAATCGCGTGCTATAGGGTCAGCACGGACCAGCAACAATGTGATAATAACGCGATCGTGCTACTCAATTTCGTCACCATTTTCGATTTTTTCCATTAAATAGGTAAAAACCGTGAGAATTTCGTTTCACTGAGATATCGTTTCTCTTATGCCTTACTGTCAGGAAGAACTGCGAGAATTCTCGTTAACGTAGAGCGTAAGATTTGCGTATGCATGAGAATTTTTGTATTAATAATTCAACGAATATTTCCTTACACAGAGCAACATATTATCGATTTCTCTTAACCAAGTTCGCCAAAGTTAGACGGAAAATGCTTCTCTCGTTTTAGCATACAAAACTGCAAATTTCAAAGTTTAGTTCTTGTGACATATTAATAATTTATCCAGCATCTTCTTTTTAGTTGCGAAACTATATATATGTCAATTGCGAGAAAAATTAAGTCATTCCTTAATAAATTTATATTTCTTAAAATTGAATTTCAGAAGATCCAGACAGAATTTTCGAGGTGTACTTACTTCAAAGATAATATTATTTAGAAGTTAATATTTTTAGGGAGATGAAGTGAAATGTTAAGGAGGTTCGATCATTACTTGTGAGTCAAAAATGCGATTGAAATAAATGTCATTACAGCGATCCCGAATTATATGCAATATTAGTATAATGAATTGTGGATGCTACTTACGTGCTATATTCTTCGTCAATTATTAGTGTATAGAATATTAACAAACATATACTGGGGGTATGAGAGCGTCAACGACTCGGGAATTGCTTATTTGGTCAACATTATAGGTTAGAACTTAGAACTGGTCACTTTGTGACAATAAGCTTTCTATACTCGAAAGCCATCGTAGAGCCTTAATTGAAAAACTAGCATTTGATAGATAAAACATCAAGGATTGTGTAAAGACTTTAAATCGGACTTTACCGTGTGGATTGAAGGCTTTATCGTCACAAAGTTCAGGTCCCAGCGTAGAATAAGCGATCATTATCGAGCCTCCTTAAGGGGATCCTGCAGCCGTATGATTTACCGACATTATCATTAATCGATGGATCTTTTAATTGGCTTTACAGAATTGCAAGTTTTTGGTCTAGAATTAAAGTCCGCACAAAAATCTAGGGTGGAAAACGCGATTTTATATCAAAAGCACCAAAAAATTAAAAATATTACTTATTGGGGCACATACACAGCTGTCACCTGACGACAATATTTGCTTAAAACAAAAATTCTACAGTTTATACGTACATAATGTTTATCATCCACCCTTGGGAAAACATGTAGGAATAATATCGTGTAAGTAGAAGTAAGATTCAATGCGTACAAAAAAAGATCCATCTAATAATTATTTTAGTAATGCAAATACGGATGCAGGATGACAAGAAGAGCAGCAACAGTAGTTGCCGGATCTTGCGTAAGATGGCGAGCAATCGAAAAAAGGACAGATGTCATTTCGTTAGACAAAGACAGATATAGGGAAAACAAAATTAGAAAGGTTGACATTATCGACATCGAGGAAGTTCGCCAGTCACTGCAGGATCTCCTTTTCTCTAGGAAAGACGAATATTTTTTCTACTGTTTTATTACTGCTTATGAAGCAAATCGGATTGCGAAAAAAAATTGACGTTCCGACCTTCCATTCTTCATAGCTTGTCAGAAAATAATTAATAATATTTTATGCATATCATCCTGCATATCAAAATGAATGAGTAGGATTATCCTTATTGAAAAATCAAAGATACATGTATACTAAATCTATATAGTTTCTTCTTAATTAAATTCCTATGATATTTACATTTCGATATTATGCATTAAATTACTCTGAAATTTATTGTATAAATTAACATAAATTACATCTGTACTACGATTAAAATATTTTACACGATAAATTATGACTCTATTAAGGATGCTATTAACCCCAAATGGCGTATTATATAATTGCGAGAGGAACAATGCGGTTCGCAATCTTCCTATTGAACGTAGCAGATGAGATAAAGTATATCATTAATTAAATAAGTAATTGATTACTAGCGCGATATATGTATAATTAACTAAATTATTAAATGGCCAATTAATTGCCTCGCAATTACTACACCGTCTCTCATGCATATGATATAGCAAAAATCCTCAATTACGTGCGCGTCCACGTTTAGCTACAAGCATAATATGATACCCATAATGTTATATTCCATTAGAATATATAGAATATTTTTTGCCGGATGTGGAGCAACGGTTTCATGTTTCCATTAAACTCGGCTAGTATCACTCACACGCAAAAGCAGACCTGCGAAATGATTCACGACGAAGTTTCCACTGCCCGCAGAATCGAATTACGAAAGTTCACCGAAGGTAGCGATATACGCTCCGGATATCATCGCCTTCGGGAGAGAGGAAGGAGAAAAGGGAGAGGGATAGGGTTAGGAAATCTTGATTCAATTTTTTTCATCCTCGGTTGATTATTATCCGATCCGAATCGTAGAAACGTATAATAAGCTTTTCGGATATAAAACCGAGAAATTCTCTCCTTCCGAAAGTTTGTAACAAAATTATTCCCAGCAGCTGGGAAGGCAGTCTATTTTATCTCGTTTATGGTACTGTCGTTCTTAAAGTCTACGATTTCGCAAAGATCCGGACAAAGATCGACTTCGGAAGCCATCGGCGAATAAGAGAGAATCGGAAGGATTCTCGAGCGCGATGTGCTGGAAGGCGTGATTTATCTCCTACGGTTTTCCAATATGGAAATTTTCTAACATTGGAAGAGATCCATTCTGTGGCATTAGTATATATCGCTTTAATATATCAGTACATTTTAATAACTGACGTAATGATATACGGAATAAACCTCTTTTATGCATGCATTAAGACGGACATGACATCAATTTTCATTTTTTTATCTTTATAAAATATTAGATCTCTGAATACACATTGAGTTATCTATTTCTTGAATTTTTCGTTCAAAGAACACTAAACTTTAGAACGAAAAAGAAGAATTTGGTCCATTTTTTCAAGGTATTAATTCGATATTCTGCATAATTCCATTCTTACATCTTCCCCGAAAGTAATGTACGCAAATGCTCCGCGCGTTGAAGGAAGAGACTTCAGACTCTCCGATTCCGAATTCATCGCATATGTCTTATGCAGCTCGAAAGGTTCCATAGAAGTTACCCACGATGTGAAAGAAACTGCTTCCTCGTCGTCGTTACAGCGGTGTCCCGAGACGGGCGACGATATGGAGAACGTATAAGTGGCACTACGGCGTATCGAGCGCAAAGTGGATCCGTGTATTTCGAAAGGACGGGAAGAATGAGAAACGACGAGACTTCACAACCGAAGAGAGAGCGGCGGCTGCGGCGGCACGGCAGGATACTCCCGACTCCCGGCGGAGAGACGTCGCGTCGCTTCGTCGACGGCGGATTTCATGCCGCGGGACGATATTTTTTATTTATGAGGCCCGTTAACGCACCGAACCGAAGCTCCGAAGCCAAAGCCCTCGGCCAATATCTATGATAATGCGCGATATCGTGTGACACGGATTTCGACGACGACGACGACGACGATGAAACGTGCCTGTATCACGGAACCGCACGTGCGTACCGTGCGGATTCATGAAGAGAGTGTCATCGATTTCGATTATGGCAATTGTCGTGCAATATATGTGTATCTAATTATAACAATTATTTATTAATGCAATATATTCTATCAATTAACATAATATCTAAATTTATAACAATTTGAATCTTTCGTCCGTAAGACTTTTCATCCCATAATTACAAGCACGGTCAAGAGACACGCCGTTTCCTCGTCAGAAAGTCAGA
This sequence comes from Temnothorax longispinosus, assembly GCF_030848805.1. Lineage (NCBI taxonomy): Eukaryota > Metazoa > Arthropoda > Insecta > Hymenoptera > Formicidae > Temnothorax > Temnothorax longispinosus. Next base: position 15,273,696 of record NC_092361.1, read on the forward strand.
AGTCGAAGACGGAAGAGTTATCGAGTTAATTAAGTATAGAGAATGGTAACTGAGAACAAACGTTCGTTTATTATTCATCGAAAATAATTATTATTCACTATTTTGTGCAGTTATAATATTTCATTAACTGAGATTACTGTTATAACGACTTGTTACCAGACATAATTATTATAATATCTAGTTACGTCAATAGCGATTGTTTTATCAATATTGTATCGTTGATTCTTTCGAAAATAATTATTACTCACTATCTTGCGAGGGGTGCAGTTATAATATTTCATTAATTGAGATTACGGTTTATACTGTTATAATAATGATTTGTTATCAGATACAATTATTATAATAATTATCTAGTTACGTTAATAGTGATTGTTTGATCAATGTTGTATCGTTGGTTCTTAAAAATATGTTAATAGCGCGAATATAAATTGCCTTATTTTTTTTAATAACCATGACTTTTGACTAAAATTTAAACCCTTAGGGGGCGTGCACGTATCAGTTGCCATGCTAAAGTTTATCGTCGCTAACCATCGAATTCTAATCTTACTCTGGCATTATGATATCGTGTTCAATGCCATAAGATATCGAATGTATAATCCATTAAAAGTACAACGACATAAATCACAACGGTGTTATTAAGTTCTACAGGCGACTGTTATATCCTTATATCTACTTAAAAGTAGTAAAATAATAGAAATTTGAAACGATACGTAAAACAAGAAAATAATGAAACAGCGAAGCGTTTAATAATCGTTTATAAAAATGCAGACGAGGAAGATATTTCATTACTTATTTGTATTCTTGAAATTAATTACTTCTTAAGATTTTTTTAATCGCCATATCATAAATAACAAAATATCAATGTCGCAATCTTCGTGTTGGGAAAAATTCGAGTCCAATTGGATCAAAGAATCTGTGCAGGAGAGAAAATATTAAAAAACCATTGTATGCATTCCTTATATATTTTTTATTGTCGTTATTACTTTCAGATTATAGCTATTGATAAAATTTAACAAGTTTTAATATATTTTTCATATACTTCGTTATTAATCATTTTTCCAAATCAACGTTGACCATATTTTTCATGCGCGAGAACACGTGTCGCTTACGTCAAATCAATCTCCATTACCACGCGCCCGGAAGTCCCTTGACTTTTCCTGTACCTGTACAAGGGTGAATAAAGACAAGATTCGCAGAGTCCAACACGCGAGCCACTCGAGCTTCCGCACGGAAGTTTCCGTGCCAATGTCAAAAGTATTCTTAACTCGCGTCCAGAAATCGAGTCGTTGTCTTTGAGAATTTCACGCGCCGGCTCAATCGCGACATTAAAATTGAACGGCACGTGTCGAATGGCGTAAAATTGTTCGTCCCCAATTTCCAGTGATTTTCTGTCGGGTTCGCAGAAATCCGATAGCTGGCAGGACGTACTAATAAGCCGCGCGACCTGGTTTCGAGAGAATAAAAAAAGATCTTCAAGAGAAATCCATTTTTGTGTAACGTTTTTTTGACAAACTTTATTAATTAAGACGTATTTTAAGACTTAGGTATTTCATATATTACATGAAAGAATAATTTTTTTTTCGTCGTCTTCATTTTAATTGCGATAATAATAAAGACACGGTGGAAAATTTTTTAGGAACCGTGCGATTGTACTGCATTAATAAGTTGTATCAGGCGCAAGTTACTGAAAATTTGTGTAACGGATTACTCCCCTTGGCGCTTCCATCTTATTATACAACTTACAAAAGGATTAAAGAGATTTTCCGAGGATGATTGTGATTTAATCAGTTTTTGCTGCGATATAATACGCAGCTGCTCGCGCTGATGAGAGAAATTACGTAAGCGTAGTGAGTGTTTCGTAGTACCTTGTCGCTATATTAATTCTTCATTGTACACAGCTTACAGCAATGATCTATGAATATGTAGTTTCAATGTAAAAATATCTCAAAATCTTTTATTTGGTGAGATATTAAAAATGTGCTATTTATTCGAATATTTTATTTGCTGTTAATAAATAAAAGTCGATAGATTATGTAATAAGCTTCTTGTAGTTTGTATCAACCAAGGGAATTATATATATATATATATATATATATATATATATATATATATATATATATATATATATATATATATAATCTGAAAGATTAAATTGTAATTTCTGAGAAAAAAATGAAAAAAGATGGAGAGAGGAAAAAGAGAGAGAAAAAGAGGAAATATGAATTTGCGCGAATTTTTGTCAAGGTGAATAGTGAATGCGCAGGTAAGTCAAGGTGATCAGCGCAAGGTGCTGTTTGCAATGTAAACTGGCGCACGCTAGTTGAAATAGCTGACGGACGCTGTGGTAGATTGTATAAATAACCGTTTTTTCAATACTATATACACTGCGTGCGTTGTGTTATGCGAGTTTGGAAACTTCAATTGCTCGCAACTTATTGTACATTGCAATTGTTTGATGCAGTGATCGTATCATAAGTATTAAAAAGAGAGACGTAAGCATCGCGAGTTTTAATTAAAAAGAAATCATATCAAATTCATATTAAAAATTAAATTTATTAAATCCGGTGAAGTTATTTCTTTAAAAAAAGCTCAATACTGTCTCGAGAGTGTAGCAGTGAAAAATTATGCTGCAACTTGCATTTAAATATATTATTTTAGACTTCCAAGTGAATCTCCAGGAGATTTAAATTTCAAAAGGCTCCTGACGTAAATTAATCGTATATCTTCAAAATAATCGACTTGAAGTAACAACGACTGCTACTTCGAGCGTTACAATTTTGCCTAATTGGATTTACAAAATCTTGATTTACAAAATTAATGGACTTACGTTTTTGAAGCGACCGATTCAGATGTTCTTATCGCTCGCGGACGCGGAGCGTCGTAGTGCAGAATTAATTCAACGATACTCCAACGGGAGGAGACGTTGTTGGGAGCGCGCGGGAGGGTTTCCTCATTACTCGGATGCGCCGTCCTTATCCTCCGCTCTCTTAATTTCTCATCTCCTGGACGGAAAATGCGAGGCGCCGGAAGCGAGACGACGAGGTGTTCTCGCAGCTGCCGGAAGAAGCTGCGACGTGGTATGCGACGCGGACGGTTAGCACGCGACGCTATTAGAGCCTTAACAGAGAAGCGGGTAAACGCCCCCGCCTTCGTGTAATCACATAGTTACTACAATTTCCGCGATAATCCGCGGCCGGATTATCGCGCGAGCACCATCCGGGTACACGAGCTTGGAGATGCGGGCCCGCATTTATAATGCGTCGCACGGCGGCGAGAGCGTGGGATGTGCAGGGCAACTCCGATACTTCTTTTTTCCCCACCGCGTCGGGCTATATGGAAGATTGAATTTCACCCCGTGACAGCTCCGTGTGTTAAGAACGCGCGCGACCCCATTATCCCCGCGATATTTGCCGTGTCGTCAAAATTGCCTGATTAGGAGCGAAAAGCTCTCTCTCTCTCTCTCTCTTTCTCTCTCTCTCTCGGTGGCTCCCGCGCATAGTTTATTCATTGGACGCCGTCGCCTGCCCGGGATTTCCTTCAGTCATTCGCACGTGAAAAAAATCTCGGTTGCGCAGCACGCGTCCAAGATTCGAGTCAAGATCCTGAAGAGGCATCCTTGCCTCGATGGGGAAAACAAAACGAATAAGAAAAGAATTTATTCGATTGCACGGAACAGCGAAATATTGTACTTACAAATATTTGCGCGCGGCAAAATTTTATGTATTACAATTGGTAGTGCTATTGGATTGAGAAACGAATAGTTATATCGCACTGTAAAAAAATCTGGTTTGTTCATTTTCCACCAGAAAACACTGGTTGAATCTACCAGAATCTGGTTGAATTAATATAGAAATTCTGGTTCCATTAATTGGAAAAATCTCTTTCGTTCATTTTCCACCAGACGTCCTAATTAATTCAATCAAAGTTTTTTCTCAGTACGTAACATTTTGAAAGTATATGCTGTGGAAATTACACGCTGTGTGATGTTACGAGATAACATTCGCAAATTGATATAATTATGAAACCATGAAAGTGAAATAGTTGAGCGGAGACAGTTGGAATAATATTTGATTGTAAAATTCAACTCACATATCCGCTCGAAATAAATGTTGCACGGCGACGTTGGGCTCGCGTAAAATCAAGAGTAATTAATTCACGTAGTAATAAAGTAGAATAATTATACCTCTCTGGGTTAGCGGCGGGTGCATTGTTTCTGAAAATTCATCGCGTTACGTACGGAAACGCGTACAAGTTTTATGCCCGAATTAAGGATTATAGCGGGACAGAATTTCCGGCTAAATTTTCGAAAGCCACTCTCGCACGAATCTCGCACGGTTTTCGAATAGATTATTATCGGCTGCGAGATAATGACGTATATACTGTGTTAATAAAAAAAAGTGTTTTATTACAATCTCCTTATGAAAATAAAGACCCACATTAACGTGTCGAATAAAATTCTTTTTCCAGCAAGGACCATGTGATTTACTGCAGTTTTCGTTGTGAAAAGAGGCGCGTAATGCACACGATATCTATAATCCCTGTTAAAAGAGAAAAATTTCAAAGAATTCAATTCGATTATTGTCCATAATGTACGACCCTGAAAGTTCGACTTGGAATCGAGGTTTCTATTAATCCGACGGATAAAACCGTGATGCTAGTTCTTGACCGATGAAGTTGTGTGCTGCAGTCGCTGGGTATCGAATTAATGGAAAAAGTTTCGCGCGCCGGGAAAATTGTTGCCATAAGTCGGCGAGCGAGAAATGGAAAACTGGAATTCTCACCGAACCTTTTTCTTTTTCCAATTAATCCAGACGATCGCGCAGATGATTCGCGATTGATTCGCGGTTTGCATATCGTTCGTCCGTGAATTTACTTCGAATAAGGGGTGGGATCGGCGGAATACCGGATTTTCCATTGTCATGGCGAGTATCACTAATCGTCTCAGTGCCTCGTGTATAATACGAATAGTTGGACGCAACTATAAGATCCGCTCGCTGCATCGAGCGCGCTTCCGCGCTTTTGGCTCACGAGCTCGCGAAACACCGTGCATATACACACCCCCGAATAGGAAACTGTTCTCTATGGTCCGCGCAAGTTTCCGCGCACAAGGGATTAATTCGCGACCGTTGTTTGAAGGGGTTCCCTTTGTAATTCTCGGGGCTAGAAAATGCGATACGTTATACCGGGAACAATGTTTAATGTTCTCTGTAAAGTGAACGGTATGATCTCTATGATGTCTCGGTACGCGAAGTTGAAATAATGTGAAAAGAATGAAAAGTATATTTCTTTGATGCTTAAAATATACCTATATTTCGTATATTTATTGTTTCGTAGGATTCTTATTTATTTCAAAAGTTTTTGGTTTAATGAGAACTTCTTGCGCAACTTCGATCCTTTCAAGCTGCTGATTTAAATTGTAATTAATTTGGATAGCATATATGAAGATTTCTACCAACGTTCCGTACAGCAAACTTTCCGGACGATTCATTACTGCAATGCTTTGAGATTAGCACAAGGCGATAAGGTGAACGAGAAGCGCAAATTATATTTCATAATGAATCTACATGTTTACTTTTCTGCTTTAAGGTTCGTATTTTTAACTGTACAGTTAAGAAGTAAAAATGTATAGAATAAGACAGATATGTAATCTTAAGTTTGACGTCACAAATATCGAATTAACTCTCAAGATCCTTTTAAACTGTATTACTTCTCAAAACTGGTTTTAACGAGTCTCTCGGTGGAAACGCGATTATAAATACGGGCCTAAGTTCACCAACGAAGTTTTGCGGCTTGAATAATATTTCGCAATGCCGCGCGTACTTTGCAATCTTCAAAGATATTCTCGTATCGTAAGAACTTAACGATGGTGCCAGAATTCAAAGAACAATCAAGACTCACAGTGCACGAATTCTTTTAAGCGAATTGCACCGAAGATGAAAGATGAAAGAGGATTCCTCAACGCGGCGTGGCATTCCTTTGTTGTCGATGTAAATTGTTAAAAACACAATTTCTCTCCAATTACTGGACAAATATAGATATCCAAGTTGGCGGATACCCAGAAACTCAGTGGAACATCTTCTCACAAGATTCGTGGAGGCAAAAGTAAGATCGTTAACACTCTCTATCTTCCAACGTTTCGAACTTTAATCTAATATTTTGAAAGACTCGAAGAAGCAAAGTTGCTTGTACACACAATTTGTACTTAATATCGCAAAGAATACAGTATTAAATGTTTTTCACAATATGTTCATAGACACACGTAAATTTGTTAAAATTTAACATACTTACTAAAAATTCCACTTTATCAAATAAAATAAATCTGCTTGAAATTGCTCTAAAAATGCGGGGAAAAAAGCCGGGAATAAAAATATATCATTATGTATCAGTACGAAGAGCAGTAGGGTGTACACTCTCCCCCTCACACCCTTCCGTTCCAAATAGGTAACAAGCGTCGTCGTCAGAAATCTAGTTTTATCGCGAGATGCTTTTCCAACCTCACCTGGATCTCCATAACTTTCCGCGCTGTTCGACACGCCGAAGCGTCGTCCTTCTTCCCTGTTTCATCCACCCTCCCTCGCGCCCTCGATCGTGCCGGTACTCTATTCCGACACCCTCGACGTATAATAACCGAAGTGTCCCGAAACGCGCGCGCTGTTCGTCGCCTGCGCATCGCGAGATATCCACGTCGCACCCCCTTCGGACAGTCCGCGACGAAGGAAGGAACGAAAGGGGCTGCAGGTTAACGGAAAGGGGAGGGAGGGCAGGAACACTAGGGAGGCACGAGCCCGACCTGAGCCACAGGAAACTTCCTCTCCGCGCGCACGAAATCGATCAGATAGTGACGCTCGCGTGACGTCTTGTCAGGATCCACTCCGCAGGCTCTCCTCCTGCGGTATTCACGTGGCTAATGAGGGTGTCGTGAAGCATATATATATAGGGAAATACCTTAGGTTTCACCCCCGGAGACAGAATTCCTTGATATATTCAAAGTCAATTTCGAGTCGAATTTGCCCCTTGCGAAAATATCAAAGCGGTAGTTCAAAGTTTCTGATTCTCAAAAGAATTTTAAAGAATTGCATTTTTTTATGTATCGTGTTATGTATACTAAAGTTATTAGGACGTTTCAGTGAAAAATACTCAGAGGAGAGCCTCACTGCACACAGTTTTCGCAAACTTGGATTTTTCAGCGGCGAAGCCGCTTGCTCTCGATCGGCTAATCGGTCTGACACACGAGGTTCCTTAGACGATACGTTTATCTTTGTTCTCCAGCGTGTGCAGTTTCCTCGTACAACCGCGTTGCGAAGGATTTATCTCGATATAGAATTACGTCTTGAAGAGATATTTACGAGTAATGCTTTAAGAGCATTACGTTTTCCCGTTTCGAATGACATAACATGCGTATATACGACATGTCGCAATTAATCGCGAAACGAAGTTAAGATTCAGCGATGCAACTCAATTTCCAGCATTTCCGATTAAACATATCGACGACGAAGCTACGTTGTTTATTCAGAGGTACGCGACTTGCATATGCAGCCCCGGCAGTAATATTGCGTATGATTCCAGCGCGCGCAGCGCACCGACGAGCACGCTGTCAAAATTGCACGATTTCGTACGTCGATTTGTTTCAGCGCTTTTACGTATGCATGTCGCATCTATTTACGTATTCTGCTGCAACTCGGTATCATTTAATATTCCCGATCCTCGGATTAAGTGATAACGCAGATTTATATCCTCCACCTATTTCTCACTCATCCCTCAGCGAGCACTTGCGTATGGTTAATCGCTTGAAATCGCGCGATACGCAAGTACGCGAAACATATTCGTTGAGATAAGTCGAATTTTAATTGTGAAATATTAATAAGAGTCTATATTAATAAGAAACAACAATTAGAAATACAATTGACAACTGTGTGACAAAACGTTGAAAAAACATTTGTTAAGAAAGACATATCTATCACATATCAGCATGTAATGTATGCTACTAAATCCAAATTTTTCGCAACCAATTATTTGTGTGCAATTAGCAGAAAATCCGAGCGCAAGAAATTTAGAAATTTCCACGATGACAATTTCTGTTTAAAGATAGATGCGTATAAAGAGATTTGCCTTTTTATTGCCTCTTTTTTCCCCTCACATCCCTCTTGTGCCAAAGTGTCGACTTCTCTTCCCGCGTCCTTTCCATTGAGCCGACAGCGAACATCATATCCATTCACCACCCGAGTCAGATCAACGTGATGTACGATCTCCCTCAAGACCGGATGCGAGAGGTGATTACGCAGTAGTCGAGATCGACGTACGCATCGACGACGCACGCTCGTCCTGGTATACGCGGCGTCTTCGTCTCGTCCTTCGTCCTGCATCGGTCGTGGAGGCAAAAGCTTCTTGCCCCTAACCCTCGAAGAGGGTAAAGGGGCGCGAGCTTGCGCCCTGAGCTGCTCGTCGAGGACGAGCTCCAGGACGAGGGGGGCGCGAAGAGGAGGGGCGGACGGAGTGGCGTCAGGTGGGGTTGAGAGGTGAGCTTTTTCGGGGGAGGACGCGTTCGTTCGCTGTAGAACGTGGCTGGTGCAGAGGGTTGTCGCGGCACACTGACAGCAAGGTGGAAAAGTGGGAGAGGAAAGCAGGGGGAAAGGTGAGGCACAGAGTGGTGGCGGTTCTCCGGTGGGAGAAACGGTGGACCCGGGCAGTGCAAGCCGGGCTGCCTGCCCGACGATACGGTCGCTCTGTTGGGGGTGTCGCGGTAATTTGTCTCTTTTTTTTTCTCTCTGCACGCGCAGGCTGAGCTTGGTATCCCGCTCGTACGAGATACGTCGGTTTCCCTTCTCTCTTTCTCTCTCTTCTCTTCTCTCTTTCGGGCGCTTCCGGCGTGCATCAGTCGGGCCGTGTCTTATCGGGAGGGGAAAAGTGGGCGCCGCTACCTGTGTCAAGACAATACCGGAGAGCACGTGCATCCGTGCGAAAGGGAGCCGAAGAGCGTGCTCGAGGGATCGTACACGCATCCCCTCTTGGAAGCTCGTGCCGCTGGACAAGTAACAGGTTGGTGTTATAGCAACGTCTTTAGAAGCGAGCGATCGCGATCGATCTGTGCGGGGATGCTCGTGTACGCGGCAAAGAGCGATTTAACTACTATCACTCCGTTTTCGATGATTTGCGAATAATTTGCGGATATAAACATACTAAAAATTTTAGGAATCAAGAACGTAGGCAAGTAACAGTTGGTGACGATGATGTTCGGAAGTACTTATACCTAAGAGAGGTATACGTGACGTATGCACGCATCTAAGTATCTAAAATACCAAGCTGTCGCTTAAATCATGCTTTGGCCAGTCACTTTTTATGTACGCTAATTGATTACGAACCATCTTGGAGACAAATGCGTACAGGATTTGAGAGTGACGGTCGCGCGAGATAGTGCATAATCTGTGTAAAGGTGGCGAGGCACGTAGTAGTTTCGGTGATCAATATTCAGGTGTGAACTCGTTATAACTTGCGACGATATAGGTAGTACAGGTTTAGGTAGGATCAGACCAGAAGATATGTTCGAGAGCATCGATAATGACGCTCGGTCGCTCATAAAAAAAAATAATTACGAGCAAGAAGCCCGATCATTTTGCTCGTCTAAAATATATTTTCAACCCTGACGGCCATTTTGTAAATTTTATGCGGCTTATAACATATTTCGAAATGAGAAAATAATGCATTTAAGTCCTACGTGCAGCGCATTATAATATATAAAAATCACTTTATCTATAATATTATCATAATTTATTCTCGTTCTTTTTCATCCTTATGCATAAAATTTATTTGTCATGAAAGAACAAGGAACCGAGGAAGTCAATAGATCTTTAAATAGATCTTTAAATAACTTTCCGTAGTTTTGTAATTTTCATTTTGCAAAATACAGAATTTAAGATGGATAAAATGAAAAAGGATAAATTCTGCGATCATAAATGTGCTTTTTCAATCAAATTTCAAATGTTATTCTAATTATTCTAATTATTAACCGTGACTAAGTAACAGGTTGACGGCAGTAAATCGCAATTTTGCGCCTCGTAGACGTCAATATCCGATAACGATCGATTTGCTGCGAAATGCAGCCGTTTGCTTTCCGGGACGGTTAATTAGGTGATCGATGACAAGCGACGGATGACGCTTGGCGGTTTCCGCGGTCGGTCTCGGAGCCGCGCCAACTTGTTATAAGTTGGCGAGTTTCCGTGCCTAAGTAACAGGTTGCCTCGGTCGCAGATTAGAGCGGAGATTTGTTTCGTGTCAGTCTCCGTTGAGCGCGAGTATATACGATACGTAATTAAGTTACACGCGTAACAGGCGAGGGCAGGGTCGAGCTCGGAGAGCTCGGAGCTACTCCTATATAGTCGTCCTTCTCAGCCGGGATCACGCCGCTCCATCTGCGTCGCGCTGCGTATTTTATGTCTTTCTTAACGACGTGCGATCGAGTTCGCTCGATCCAAACCGTTAATCTTCCCGTAAATTGGGAGTCTTTAAGCGCATTTGAGTAACAGGTTGGCGCACTCAAATCCGACGTTAGGTCTAACAAGACAGTAGTTGCGACTATAACGTTAGGTTTATTAAGACAGTAGTTGCGACGCTTCGTGACTATAATTGCATGAACTGCGCGGCGGTTTGTGCAATTAGCGCGGACACGAGGGTTAACACCGTTCGAAAGGATTTGCAGGTAGTTTTGCATTAAACAACGTGTTAAATATCGCATACATTTTGTATTAATATAACAAATACACGTTTTATCGCTTAAATATGCGTACTTAATTACAATTTGTTATCATTATCGTCGAATGTAAAGAAAGTTTATTTTATCACGGTTCTCGTCGTATATTTCGAAAACGCGCACAGAATAATTTATTGTAGAAATAATTATTTTAAATATCCCATGAGAAATTATATTTCAATATTAAATCGGGGATATCGTCACATTTTACTTACGTATATATAATTATATTTGCTTATATATTGATTGTCTTTTTTAGACACATGACCTTAAAGAGCTTAAAGCTTGCACACTTGGAGCTTACACACGTAGAGCGTTCTACAGCTATCTCTATGAAACTTTTCTTGTTTCCTGCGCCATCCTATTATGACGCTTATTGTCCTTATTGTGACGACATAAGAAGCGGAACTTCTTTACGTGATCCTGTGTGAACTTACGGCCTGAATACGAAGAGTGTTATCTAACTTATACGTGATGCCGAGATATTATAGCGATGACGGTATTATCTTGATCCATTGTCTCTCGTTTATACAATAACGATTCCGCGCTCTTTATTTTCCCGATCGGTTGTTCTCCGAGAATTTAACGGCAAATGAAGCAAATCTGAGTAGTCGGGGAAATGCACGTCGATAACGCAATATCAATTCCAATATGACTCGGGAAGATTCCTACGGATAGACTCCTGTGACAGATAATGACTTGCATCTTTCATGGATCCGGTCGCTTAATAAAGCGACATCCGAGAAGTTTTTCGTTCGAAAATTTTTCTGTTTTAATCCAAACAATTTTAGATGAGCAATTTAGGTAAAATGAATAGCTAATATTACAACTGCAAACGCACGCGAAATTTTATTATCGCTAAATTTCCGTCGAAAAATGACGTTTCCGCAAGTTTAATTAAAACGTCAGTTACCACGCGCCGTGTGAAAATGATCGCGTCGGTGAATTATGAAAAAAAATCAACGAAACCGCATTTCGCGATTGTTGAATAACGGTTGAGGTCGAACGAATCTGTGTTTGCGACGAGAGAGAACTAGAACCTTTTTCTCGCGCGTTTAATTCGTGTTTGTAATATTTCAAATTTTACATTCGCTCATCCATACACGACCGTAAAAATAATAATGTTAACAAATGTATATATAAAATAAATTATGAAGTACATACGAGGAAGTCATTGACATGACATATTTTGGTAGACAGTAATATCTAGTATTGTCAATTGAAATTATATTTTATAGGTACTTTCAATTTCGAGCGAAGTATTATTGATTAAAATGGGAGCAGTTGCTCTCAACGGAGCTATATGTTAGAGTGAAAGTCGCGTAGTCATCGTGACCGAATTTTTGAAGCGGCAGCGGTTTCGTTATTGGTAAGTCAATAGCGCGGCTTCAATAAGCGATGTTAACGTGGCCATCACACAGCCAATCGAGAACCAATAAATTCGACGTAACACACAGAGCGCAGCCGTTGGCGAGATGCCAATGAAACCGGCGCGTGGTATCCTCACAAAGGTAATGTTTCCGCGGCGCGCGGCGCCTTTTCTCATTTCGCAAATTGGCTTCCGGATCGCGATTCAAACCCGCGAGGCTTCGCGCTCTCTCGCCGCAGCCGCATATCTCCCGGGAGATTGCACGCGCAACTTCACGCGGGCCTTATGGAATTTTCTCATCGACCCAAAAAGCCAGTCCGAGTGGCGGCGGCGCTTTTACGTCAGCGCGGGGGAATATAAAAGATCGTCGAAATATTTCCCGTCACTTTTCAGATTTCCGTCGGGCGCTGTTACCGCTCGGAAACGAAGTGTCGACACACACAGGACTTATTCCGAATGGGCGCAAGCTTTCTTATTTACGGTCGCGCGTTCGCGCGCACACGAGTTATCGAATCTCTCGAAACTCTGCGAATCTGCGAATTGCTCCGCGCAGTGAAAATATTGAACTCTCGCAGAACTTGTAATTTTTCCCTGTAACTTTTGAAAATTGGACAGGGTTGCATGATTGTGTTCAGGCATAAAAATGTTAACTTCGCTCGGATGTCGCGTGGAAATCAAACGAGAAATAACGGAAATAACGGATTTTTCAAAGTGGACGAGAGAAAAATTGGAACACTGAGAAAAATAAGTGATCGGACAATTGTTCGAAAATTAACAAACGAGTAATTCGATAACTTTCAATCGGAATTTTAAAAAGCCGATCAAGGCCAAAATAATGTCCGGTCAATGATATCCAGATATCATTGATATTAATTAGATATCATTAATCGGACATTATTTTGGCCCTGATCGGCTTTTTATAATTTCGATTAAAAGTTATCGGATTACCCGTTTGTTAATTTTCGAACGATTGTCCAATCATTTAAACCTGGATTTTTTCTCAGTGAACATTGAACTCTCCGTCAGCAATCATTTTTTTTACTAACACCGTCAGCAAACACTGAGTGGGCTTTTAGTCCATCCTATGTTATTTTTTATGTTCTAGGCTTTCAAAAAATCCAAAAAAATTCCGAGTTACTTGCCAACGTCTCTACTACATCCAATAGGTTTTAAAGCCAAATATTAAGTTCAATTGCTTATACAAAGTGGAATACAAATAAGAAAAAAAATGGTATTAACTTTTTTGCTTAGAAATAAATTTTTATTGTAAAAAACTGTTAGTTATAGCTATTCTCTCGCTTCCATTTCCTTTCATATATTATCTCACGGAAAAACGTCTGCGATTTTGGAAACTTAACGACTCGTGTGGCATAACGATTGAGTTGCCTTGAAAGTTGAGCCGCAACAACAATGATACTCAAGCATATTTTGAAGAAGCAAGAAGAATAGTACCGATTTATGTGAAACGAGGTCGGTCAAACACCGCTATGAATCTCACCTCGGATCTCGTTTTTCAAGGCCCTTTGAATGGAAGAAGGTCAGGGTTGGGTGTCACCGTTAAAAATACAAGCAATTTCCATCCAAGTGCATCGCTTTCGAGAAAGATTCGATGCAAACGAACGCAACACGACTGGCTTTGACTTCGATTTTGTTTAACTTGCTGTGTAACTTGTTTAGTTAACATGTTTTAGAGATACACGGCAATATCTCAATTCTGAATTTCAAAGAGTTGGAGTAAACTAATGAAGTTTACATATAATTTTAGAACTGTCTCCTAAATCATGTTTTACAGATTTTGTACATAGTATAGTATATTCCAACTGTATAGTTATTATAATGTATTTTATATAAATGTATTTTATTTAAATATATTTTTAAGCGCGCTGTATTTTAAAATATATCAAAGCATGGACGAATATTTTTTAGATCCATAATTTAAAAACTTTTTACAGAATTCTCAGTCAACTCACATAAAAACAAAAAGATAAATAAAAGAATTAAGAAAATTACAGAGAGAGAACGCTATGTAAGTCTTATTTTGTTCCAAAATATCATTAGCAATCCGCACATCTCGGTTTCACATATTTGTTCTTTAAAAGCAATAAATGCAATACGATCAATAAGAAAATTTATTCCGCACACGGATCCCGATCGCAAGTAGCATAACTGCCTAGAGCATCCGTCAATTTCGAGCGGGCACGTTTTATGTACGCTACAAATCAAATTACACACACACACACACACACACACACACACACAATGAGATGTATTCCAAATACGTGTTCTCAGCTATATATAAACTAATCGCAGTATCGCAAAATTCAATAAATTTGACGAAATTCCTTTCAAGTAAAACTCCTTTCCGAGTGTTAGCTAAGAAATTAAACTGTAGGTACTTATATTCGATCAGTTGGCACACGCAACAGCACGAGACGCTGAAAGACACGCGTAATTGGTTTTGTCAAAAGACACGACGCTTATAGAGCTACGCGGATTAATTTGACTTGCGTCAACGTCAAAAGCTGACACACGTGACGCTCGGTTTCGCCTTCTCGCGTTCGCTATTCAATTTCGTTTGTTCCTTGTCGACGAACATCCGCGCGCGGTCGTGCTCTGGCACATATACCTAAAGAAAGATAACACTCGGTATTGCCTAAATGCGCACTACGCTTTCCCCGTCCATTCTTCTTTTTTTTTCTCTCTCTAGATTCGCGATCGCTCCAAAGAAGCATTGTCTCACGCAATTCTTCTGAAAGCATCGCGATGGATATTGCGAGGAACGGCGGGGGCGGCGCCGCGGCGCGTGCTGCTCGCACAGCTCGTCTTACCCTTAATAAACCACACACGACCGCCCCAGTCCTTGTATCCTTTTGTTCCTCCGCCCGCACTATCTCTCTTGCGGTAGACGAACACATGAAAAATTCAAGCATCTCCGGTCTTCTCGGATCTTCATAGGTTGATAATATGCCGCGCATGGTTATTGCTATCCTTTTGAGCGAAGTATCAGTTTTGATTGCGTGTGGGAGTTAATTAACGTTGCGAGGGATAACAAGGAATTTTAGGTGTAATAATGTTGTGGTAATAAAGTTTGCACCATACATATATGATTCCCTCTGTGAGTGGACGATAACGCGATGGCGGCCATGTTATGTTATCTTTTCCCTTTACGTAGATTTAATTATTATGCGAGGTCCCCCTAACGCATTTTCTGGATAAGAAAATGTTTTGCGTTAAAAACAATCAAAAATATGTGTTCGAGTTTTGATCGGGACGTCGAAAAAATTTCATAAACTCATCCTGAAAATCATTTTAATTTCAAATAAATTTTAATTTCGAGGCAAATCGAGCTTCACGCCATTTGTTAAATCTCCGAAGCTTTTAAAGTTTATAAAACACTTTAAGCTTGTGAACTGAAGTTAATTAAAAATTTCATAACTTTGGATTTTTCCTGATTTATACATTTAATTTCTAATAGGTAAGTGATCTTACTCGAAAACGGTTTACGAACTTGTTGAAAATGAATGTTCTACGATATTTCGATTCGCCCTTATCAAATGAGACAGATTTGTATACATTTCAAAAGTTCATGTATGTCGGATGAAGAGATACGTGTATCGATTTGCATATGCCTATCCTCGGAACGCTTCAGCGATTATCCTACAAAGAAAGTGTGTCAACTGCACGTCTCGAAATTCCCTTTTTATCGTATATGTCATCGAGCTGCCACGTTCCGGCTTACGCTCGGATTGTGCGGTTTTATTCGTGCATAAAACGGATACGGTACCACGCGTATAACGTCACTATATAATCCAAACAGCGCAGTTAAAGAGTTAATTCCAAAGTATTATACGCGGTCTCGTTTGCGAAACTACCCCGTAACTACTTCCTTACATTCACTGTGCGAAAATTGCAATTGTGATAGTTAACTTGTTTATTATTGCACATTTCGTTCTACCTATCAAAATCTTTTTAGGTAGCGCCACGCGTTCTCTAATTTTTCAATATACTCCTTATAGTGTTTACAATTTTTATTAATTATTTTAAAAGGCGATTGATTTTTAGGAAAAGACGAGAATGCTACAAGAGTTTTAATAATAGCAAGAACCAATGTTCTAAAGGCTAAACGATAGATTTCTGTGCTGATCGAACTTTTGTCGCGTTCTATCCCTAACAATTGGCGCAATCATGATTTCATAATTGGTTTATACGCGCTTTTTAATACTCGAAACGCTACTTGAAAAGCGAGATATCGCACGTACCGCTGGCGAATGAAAAAAAAAACAGTAGATCCTCTTTTACAGCAGCGAATATTCGTTCGCAGCGATACCTATTCGGCAAATAGCAAGTGCCCTCGCATCGATTTTTGTACCATCGTTGTTTATTACGCGCTCGCGTTTCATACAGTGTAATTGCTTTGTATTGCGCGGCGCTTTATATCCGCTAATGAAGATTAATAAATAATAAATGTTCAGCGAGAGAAACTGTGTAGTATACCATCCGACCAAGTATCACGTATGATTGATGATGCAATACGACTATTATTTGATATGCTTACACTGGAGAAAATACAGTGGAAATATAGTGGCAAATTTAATTTTGAAACAGAGCAATTTTCCAGAGAAATGAATAATAGAAATAATATATTTAAAATTTTTTTTTTGCAGTACCGATATTTTTTATACTTTTTGAACGTTCTGTATTAAATTAAGAGATTTGCAAGTCTAATCTAATATCTTTGTACATGTGTGTGTGTATGAACTGCTATTGCGTTTTACCAGGTTCTGCAACTTTTTCTCGTCGGAATTCATGAATATACGAGAATTACCCGTTATAAAAAAAAATTTATAAAGTCTAATACAAAATATAAGTTTCCTATTTCTTTTCATATTATACGAAGGATGTAATTTACATCTTGACGAAAGACCAATGCAGATAAAGTACATAATTAATGACCCAGCGTTCGCAATCCTCTTTCGAGATTGTAACCGGTTGCTGTGTCGCGGAGTAATTTAACTTTTTTAAGATAAGTTGCTTAAAGGAATCTGATAGATGTGCGAGACAAATCGTAATCGCGTGCGCTTGCAGTTTATAATGAGGTCGCCATCGTAGCTTAAATTAACGTTTCTCGTAAACCGAAGAGCGAATGAGTGCCATGAATAGGTAAATCTCGAATTTACATCTATACAATTCATATCGCAGGCGAGTGACATACGCAGCACGTCTCTTTAACAAGCTATTAGGCGTTTATGCTTTGTATTATACTAAATTTGCATGTTGAACAGATTTGGCTTTTGTTCTCCGATTTCATTGAATTTCGGCTTTTTGCCGCTGAAGCCAATTCTCTCTCATACCGAGTCCGTCGTGCGCGCATTTTTTCCGATCGTCGCGAATACCTCGTTCTTGGTGCGCGAAATTGATTACGTTTTAATCGGATTATAGCTAGAAGCGCAAAACTGAATGACGTAATAAATACTACTTTATGGACGCTCGTTGAATTAAGTATCGTTGAAATTTCGGATTAGCATAAAGTACTCCGTTGCGATACCTACTCGATAAATTTAATATACTAAAATCAAATTTACAAACAAAAAAAAAAGACAGGATTATTCATATGTTATTAATACTAATGTAGCAAAGTTTACGCGTAATTCAATTCAATATCCTCTCTAAAAATTTACCTAATTAATTCGCGTCAGCTTTAATTATTTGCCATTTTTGTATAACTTTTTGTAAAACCTTGTGTAAGATAAATAATTCACACAGCCACGTTTGAGATAATTAAAAAATGTCTGTCATGTACAGTCTGCATTCTTGTCGCTGAGATTATGTCGAGCGGAACTCGACTTTTTCGGATTGCGCAATCGCATGTTGATTCTGAAAAGAATCGTTGCATTGAAAAGCGAAATCACAACGATTATTTGCGTTCAGACAGCGTATGATTAAAAAAGCGAGGAAAGAAATCGTTGCCACGGATATATCGCGCTGAAAAGAGAAGACTTGTTCCTTGTTCCGGGACGCCATTAACGATAAAACCATGGCTGTGCTACGATTATTTAAACTGTTATTAATGATTATTTTACACATAAATTTTACATTCATATAAATATCATTGAGATTAAAGGATCAGTCTAATTTGTATAAGATTTATGGTCTTAACAGCCGCAATTTATCATTTGTCGTCATAAAACGTATTGTCGGGCAAATCTTTGTCCCGCCGAATAATATCTTAAACTCGTAGACTTCCCCAGCTTACTGTAGGTGGTAAATTTATGAGATCGTAGAAAACGCTCCAGCGAGCTCTGGCGTCGGTTGGCACTATTACCATCGTGCTGATCCATGATATTCCCGAATTAATTTTATGTAAATTACCGTGCGGCATCGCAAGTTGCGATCTCCGGTATTTGATGGTGTCCGCCGGTGGGATCATGTAACTCGCGTCGCGCCATAACGTTACAAATATAAACTGTCATATTCGAATTAATAAAAACGTTCGTGACATCATAGCGTAATACGTTGAATTATTATTAATATAATTTAATATGACTATCCGTATAAAATAATTTAAACATCTCAAATTTTAGAGGCCAATAAGTTGACCTGTTTTTAAAAATGCTTTTTTTAAATGACTTTTTAAAAACACAGTACTATCAAAATTAAACAGTAAAAATAATACTGTAAGCAAATTGAATAAAATAAGTCCTCTCTCTTTCTCTTCTTATTTAAATATAATTGTCTTTTAAAAAATGTACCAACATTTCTTTTACTTCATTATTAATAATTAAAAGCTTATTATGGTTAGTATTCTAAAGTAAAATTATATTCTTTTTAATTTATAGTACTCGACTAGTTTAAATTATTATTTTATGCTGCGCATTCTCGTGTATTTAACTTCACTCGCAGGTTTTTTATTAAATTCGCAGAAATTATGGTTTTGTGAGTTCGCGCACTTGTCGTTCGTCAAGCCACCCCTGAAAATTACCACAGGTAATTTCCGTGCTGGGTGTGCATCGTCCTGGTTATTTACCGCAAGAAGGTCATCGGTTGACCCAGTTTTCCGATCCGGGACATACGCGCGATCACGCGTTTCTTCTCTCGCTTTCCTCCGCGCATCCGATCTCGCTCCGTTGTCCGCCACGAGTCGGTTCTAAGAACGTCAATTACGCGTCAGAAGCCAGGATTAAATCGAATAAAAATGCAATTACCGCGACACCGTGCGTTTATTGCGAGTGGCATTAAAACGGATAGCAAATGAAACGAGGAGAAACAAGTGGCTGTGGTTGGCTCACGCTTCTCGTGAGTATTGAACGAAGTGCTTAAAAAAAGATTAAACAATAGTCTCGATAACTTGTTAGAAATAAGAGTGCGATATATCGATAATTGTGTAAAATCAGAACATGCAACGGAACAAACGTTTTATTGAAATTTTTATTAATAGTTATTTTTATCGAAGTTTTTGTTATGCGTGTAACTTTAATTAAGCATGTTCGTGTCCATCGCGAATTGTCGTATATTTTACAGATTGTATCTCCGCAGTATTTCACACATTTTTATGTTTGTTATTATTTCAATTAACTGTTAATATAATTATTTTTTAACATCTTTTACATTACTTAATTTATCTACATAATATGATCTCGGTGCGAAATAGATATATATATAGAGGGGTAAAAACTACAGTGGTGTAAGTCAAATTTTTAAAAATGTTTTCTTGTCTGCATAGATGCAATTTATATATTGTACAGATTGCATCTATGCACACAAGGAAATATTTTTAAAAATTTGACCACTTTACACCACTGTGGTTTTTACCCCTCCATATATATTTTAAACCATCTTTATTTTTTAATTAAAATTTTTCAATTAAAACTAACGAGTTGAAATCATTATTTATTTCTATAATTTTCTATGATTTTCGATTTATTGTAGTTCAACAGTGTAATATATTTTGCGCTAAAAAATATTTCCTGGCAAGCAAAATGATAAACTTATGAGTCATAGTAATAAGTAAGCTACATATTTTTATTCAAATTGGATCTTAATATATATTAACCAAATTAAATTTAAAATTGCCTGGACAATACACACGCGATACATTTATATCAATTACACAATATATTTATACCAATTTTTAATTTTTGTTAATATTATAACATAATAATGGAAAATAAATTTAGAAGCAACAATAGATCAAACTATCTTCAATTATTTTTCCGCCAAAGTATTGTTATATTTTATTATTAAAGTGTAATATTCCAAGTCGAATTACACTGCAAGAATTAATATCATTATGTTATACGTATTATTATATATTTTCAGCTTCTGTAGATAATAACAATCTTACGATTATTGGAACTATTTTAGCGTGTATATTGGATTTGCTTTAACGTGGACGGTGCATTATTGTCAACACCATTGTTTCGCAGGATGCAACAAGGCCGTGACGAGTGCCCCAGTTTCGCATTTCAAGGCGCATGATTACTTATTCCCCTCGGAGCGTCGATCGATACGCACAGACGACGAGCCCCATCTCCGAAAATATATTGATGTGTCATTAAGTCATTATCGACGTACCGTTGATCAATTACAATGAAACGTGCGATTGCACGTTCAATTGTAAATTGGGCACATTTATGTCGCCATTTGATTGTCGAGTAAAGAGAGAATGGTCGACCTAAATCTTGCTCGCGCGCGGCGCGCGGCGTGGCGCGGCGGTTCGTTTAGAGAACGTTATCTATTCCTTTCCTCCTTCCTCCGGCCGTCAACTTAGAAAATGATATTTATGTGACTATTAGCACTCCTAAATCACACGCGAAGAGCGGAAGAACGGCCAAAGAAAACTTTTCAACGAACTACCGCAAAGAGATAGTCTCTTCTAAAATACTTGCGAGTAGATAAGGCACTTTCACGTGAATTTATCCCGTAAATTCTTTAAGCAGCAGTTTATTCGAATTAAAGGTGTAAATGCAGACATTACAATATATATCATCAGTTTAAAACTTGAGAGAGATAATAAGAAAGATGTATCAACACAAAGAGCTAAAAAAGCGTTGAATGACATCACTCATATTCGAACTACAAATAACACCAGTTTTATATCTTTTAAGTCAGTTGAGTATCCAAGTAGGCAAATGTCACGCGCATATAAGAAGTTCTATCGAGCATGTTCGATAGAAGAAGAGTTCTATCATGTTTATTGCATTTTTCCGAGAAAAATATCTCAAAGGTGGGAAGAAGTCGCGCCCAGGGCGCGTAAGTTGTTTGGTAAGACGATACGTTTTTTTTTTCAAACTGCTTTCTAGGATAAAAGAGCACGAGGATGAAAGAGGAACCCTCCTTTCCGGATCATTGAAGGATAAAAATATGAGACTATCATCTCCCAGTCCTAATTGTCTTCTCTAATGGTCCTCGTAGGCATATAATTTTCCATTTATTTGAAGCCAAACCGAAGGTAAAAGTCATTAAAATTAGTAAAGACATTAAATCAGTGTTCAAGTTAAGAATAATGAGAGCTGATAAAACGTGTAAGAAAAAAATTGCAAATGTTCAGACAGAAATTAAGCGCTTCAAAATTTTTATATGCAACGGACAGTGCGCCGCACCGATATTTGATTTTATGGCTTCTTCTATATACTTTTACGTATAATTTTCAAACATAACTGTAAGTCCATAATTATCTGATTAATCAAGTTAATTGTTGTTTTTGATAGAATGTTCTACTTGATAGTAAGAAAAAAGAATGAATTTTTGAAGCATTACTGGAATAAATTATCTAAAATTTTAACGTGACACATTTGATATACAGACACGAATCGGTCGATATCGAAAATGAACTTTTATTAGCTCTTTTTGCTGTCGCGACTCAGAATTTATCATCTTCATACAAGCCTGTACAAAATGAGTAAACGAAATGTACGTAATATAGAATGAGTTTGCGTGTTCGCAATTTCGAACATCTGTAGCTAGAACGATCCATAAGCATGCAGACCTAAAATTCATTTGCTCCCTTCTACTTTCATTTATTGTTCGCTGAGAAGAATGACATAATTCAAATAACTTATATTGATAATATTGCATTAATAATTGTGCTCTCTTGATTTTTTTTTTAACAACATACTAATTGTAAGATTCTAGAAAAAAATAATTCTCATACTTAATTAAATATACCTATTAACTCTTTATCTCATTTAATTAGATCCCAAAAAATTAATTCGCAAAACACTATCAGTCGTTTATAAAATTTTTATAACATTAATTTAAAAATATTAATTTCTTGATATTTTAAGAAAAAGATTCCAGATCGATTAAATAATCTATAATTAAAATCTATAATTATAATCGTTTATATATGTATAATTATTATTAATTTCTGATTTATTAATCATGTAATTGGATTACATTTATAAGGGTTTAGCAAAATGTTTCAAGCAAAATGCAAACGCTTACAACATCACTGACATCTTTTTTCAAGAATAAAAGTCGACTAGTACTGGTACTTTCGGACACCTGTAGCTATATTGATCGGCTGGGGTCGGTCGACAGCCCTCGACCTCGAAACCACCCTTTCGAGGCGGGAGCGAAATTCAATCCTCTTTCCCTCTTTACTTCAGTCGCTAACACAGCCTCGGGTTCGATTCGCGCCGAGTTGTTCGGAGAGAATTTTCTTCCGATCAAGAGAACGCGCCTTCGTTATGCGTCATTTATATGTATTTTCAGTGAACCTTGAAAACGCCCTAATATCGAGCTGCAACTAAAACAATATTGTGATAAAGCACTATCATCATGTCACATTTTCGTTACGTCGTATCGAATAAAACGAAAAGACATGTAAATTGAAGATCTACGAATTATTATGTTAATATTACGTATGTCTCTATTGATAGACTCATTTCAATAGCGTGACACAACAATGATGGGGCTCTTTCAAAGCCTTTAAATGTTTTTCTGGTAAATGGCTCTCGCTTGAATTTTGCAAGCTCGGCTAGGCGCGACACGTGTTGCTTTGTTTTCGCACCGCACGCATAAGTTATTAGCGAAGTTGCCCGCGAAGTTGCTCGTGACTGGGTTGACTTTGATGCTCGAGGTTACCTCCATAGGTTACCTGCCAAGTATCGTTTCCTCGCGTATTGCATAATACGATATCCAGCCGTTATTCCCGCTGCATATTTAATATCAAAAACAAACCGTCCGGCTCTGAATAATTCACGTGGTCTTTCTCCTTAATACCGCTGTTTGATCATTTTAATATCGAAAACTAATATATGATTGTATTGAGCATATTTATCAAGTATACAATAATAATAAAGTAATTCGTATATCTGAAATTCTGATTATATCACTGATATTGATCCGACATTTGAAGACCGTGCCTACAAACGAGCATCCGATGTGTGAAATTTACTTACGCGAAACTGAAGCAGAAATATCGAGCCCATGCTATAAAATTAAATTTACATATCGAACAAAGCTAAAGCATAAAGACCCTTATGCTGTCTCAAAAAATAGATAATTAATTCTTAATTTCAACATTTATTACGTTTAAATTTATTACGTTGTGCAAAAAGAAGAGCCTGATTCGCACAAGTGCACGACTTCGTCACCAGTTTCACGTTATCACTCGATGCACCTTTTGTCAGCGTTGAGCAACCGAAGTATTTGTAAATTCGTGGGCGTAGCCGATTGTATCGTGACCCGCGCACGACGTATCCGAGAGTCGTAGTCACGCGAGATTGCGAGAAATTGTCCGTCGTAAAGTTTTCAATGAGCTTACCGGAGTTATCACGCGGGTGCGATCGAGCCACGCGAAACACGCCGTAAAATACACGCGACGAATGTCGCGATAACATTATCGGACACCAACGGTCTTACGCCCCGCCGTGCGTATATCGTTTACGCACACACCTTTGTACGGACTTTTCCTTTTACGACTCCATCAAGATGCTCTTCGATTCCCTACCCCATCCTTCGAGGACGGCTAGCTCGGCGTATTTCATCCATCATAAAACGCGTTGTGGCGTGCCGCTGTCGATGATAATTTAAGGAAATTCGCGATCTTATTCCGCGAATTGCGAGACGGCAGCCGTCTTCTTTCGCGGAAATCTCGCGGGGTGTTGTTGGCTTGATGATTAATGCGATCTTGTCGGGAATACGTTTGCCGTTTTCGTCTTTTAACAGAAATACAGATTGTATATTCGCGCGTACGTGCGCGAGCTTGGTGTGCTGCGATATAGCGCGACGATTTAAAAGTACGGTTTTCCATCGATATGACGTTAGCTGAAGAACGAAAATGGTTGGAAACATATAAAATGGACAATGATTTATACTTCGCGAGAGCTTTTGTAGTAAATAAGTGTCATAAGACGAATTGTTATCCGTTCTTTAATCTTTCTATCTTTTATTATCCAGATCGTTTATACAAGCTTATTTATCTTTCAGACACTTTACGGAACTCGCGGACAATTCAAATACACGGTGCGCTCCATTACTTATTAAAAAGAAAAATAAATCATGCTTGGCACTTTGATATTAACTGCTTCTTTTTTTACACGCGATCTTGTAATATTCTCGCGTGTTTGCGTTACGGGTAAGTGGACAGATGGATCACGTTGCAAATTGTCGAAAATTCCCCGATCAATAACGGCTTGATGCAAAAGTTCTTGAATTTTCCATGATGTACTCTTCCACTTTAATGTCTAAAAGATATCAGCCGCCGACTCGTGAGTCGGATACGCGACTTTCCAGGACGAAGGATGGTAAGTGACATGTGATGGAACGACGCATGCTGGGAATTGCAATGTCAATACTTTCAAAATTCCCGCAACTTAAGAAGCTGGACAACTGATTTTTTTTTAACGCCTCCGCATCATGATTTATGAATTTGGTGTTTGAAATTTCTTTGCGATAAAATATGATCCTCGGTGTAACACATTGTTCGTAACTCTGAAAGCGGACTTTCCTTTAAAAAAAGACAACCTTTGCTGAAAAAAAAAAACGTATTGTGAGAAGCAAGGAAATTTGGTAACGTATATTTAACAATACCTTCAAGTGCAAACTTTTGCTAATTTGAAAATATTAAAATTTCTAGCAAATGTTTTATCTTCGAAAATGCAAAAAAAAATATATATATATGTAATTTAAAAAACTAAATTTTTTTCCACACAGATAATATCTTAAATCTTAAATATTTTCTAAAATATTTAACGTTTTCTCATATGTATAGGTATTTAAAGTCTAAATCTAAAATAATCTAAAATCTGATATATAAATAAATGTCAAGTTATTGTTATAATCAACTGTATTTTCTATTTCGCTTTTTTTAATAATAATAAATTCTAAAAACGTTTTATAAAGATTTTAAAACAATAATAATTTAAGTGGCACATAAACTGTTTCCTTTTTCAAAAACTTGCATTTTTAAATATACGCGCTATTATTTAATTGTAAAATGACGTCTCAGAGAATAATAAACGCGAGATTGGTGCTTATACGGTCCTGAAAATACATAATAAAATCTCATCTTGAGCATGGATTTAACACGATCTTGCCGAATGCAGGGGTGCCAAACTGAAATTGAAACCACGGGCTTCCGATAAATTGCTGCGGAAAGGAAGCAGCGTCGTTGTAACGAGGTTCCAAGCGCAACGTAACGAGATATTGTTGTCACGTTTGTCCCCAAAACTCCGGTAAATTGAACCCCCGTTTCTCTTTCAGGGTTCTGCCGCGACACCGCCATTGAAAAAAATATATGCACTTTTTTTTATCGTCGTCGCGTCGTTGCAATTCCACATGTGTACGTCCCTAGGGAATAAGTATGTGAAATATGGAGCTTCCTCGGTCCATCCGATCACGCGGCTATCCGTTCCGTCGTAACGCGACGTTCCTCTTCGCATATGAAATACCAGGTGCACCTGCCTTTTTTTTTAACGTTGGCAGACGAACTGCATGCACACTCAAAATATTGCTGGAATTTCGAGTTAGAGTTCGATTTATTACTCGAGTAACTTCGACTTGAAAATGTCCAAGCCATCTATATGTATACATATATATGCATAAACTAGAATGCCTATCTATATGTTCTATTATCTTCTAAATCTCGTTCTGAACCCTTTGACCGATCTAGACCACATTTTGCATAGTTATTCTCCAGACTTCTGCGGAAAATAGGCTATCATGAAACCTGAATATCTCACACACACATACACACACACATCTCCTCTCCAATACTGCACATGTTCTATTATAGATACAAAAAGCCCGGGCAACGCTGGATAGCTTAAGTTAGTTGCATATAAATTCGATACGAAGAGCGCGCGTGCGCGCACAACAAAAGAAATCTATTTCAAAGAACTTTAATTCTGCTATTTTATCCAGCATCTCATAAAAGAAAATCTTTATATAATATAATTAAGTATATGTTTTCCAAATTCGTCTCGCTAACAAAAAATTATGCCAGAAGTGCTGAAAGTATTTACTAATTTTTTCTCTGATCTTAATTTTTCGGTAATGATTCGAACATGCAAATTATATCGTAAGAACATCTTCTTGGCGTTTGTAATTCTTCAGTATTGAAATATTCGTAAAATGTGTCAGACCGACCGCTTGTACGAATAAAAAATCTTTATATTATATCGCTTATGCAAAGAGGTTTCCTTATGCTTTTTCTCTTATCTTATAAGACTACGTTACGAGTAACTTATGGGGTTTCGAGGGGCTTTGATCGCTCTTAAAAGGAATAAAAGATACTGCTACTTATTCTTTCGAAAAAGATGTTCCTTATGGGACGCTATAGATTTCAGGTTAGGACAAAAATTTGCATTATACGCTGTCGGGTTTTAGGACCGATTCGCAAGTGATTGGCCATATAAGCCCTGGGCTTCCGTAAAGCGCATATGCGCGCATTTATCTATAGCATATGTAACGCTTACTATAGAAAATGCGCGCATATGCGCTTTATGGAACCCAGGGAAGGTCTCGATTAGACAATTGGATAGGAAGATTTGAATGTTTTTTCGGAATAGGCGACGCAATGCTGCTTGCAGTGAATATTTATAATTCAAGATTTAATTTCTCCTAGAAATCTCAAATTTTTAAATCATATTTTTAATTTTTTATCTTTTATACATTTTATCAGAATACATAAAACTGTTTTATAAGTGATATTGCAGTATCGCTTATAGAAATTTTTATGTATTATATTTATTAATACTACGTAGATTTATTATTTTCAATTATATTAATATGTTAAAAAAATGTTGTTTACTAATATGGAAACATTTTAGTGAAAAATATACTATGCGAAATAATGAATGAATGAGCGAATGTCGTGATATTTTGTCGCAAATCTGCATGACGCTTAAAATATTATCGGCTTTCATCTCGAACACGATTCGCTAACGATTCATTATTATTTACGAGAATTGTGACATCGAATTTGCCGCCACGAATGTAATGAATAATTAACGCGCAATCGAATAAGTATCTCAAGGGCACTTCGCGTTTCGCTTGTCTCGTGATGACATTTTTCATAGTCCCTATGGCGTTAAAGAATTTATTAATTAATTAATTTACATAATTCCACAAAGTATGTTCAGCTTATCGAGCAGCAGATCAGCCTTAATTATTTTGAAGAAAGTCGTAGAGGTTTAACATAAGTTCTACAAAAAAAAGCTCTTCCACTTTTCAATTGTCTATTTTCTTAATTATCGCATCGAAGAATAAGTGAAATGTTGTGCAACAAATAAAACAATTAAAATATCAGTATTTTTCATGCATGAAATAACTTGCTTTTTAAAAATTCTGCATAAACTTCTCGCAGAAAAGAGTTTTTTCTCAGAGATATTTTGAAGTCACTAAATCAGTAAGCAATAATTTGATTAAAGGGCCGTTTCTCATTTACGGCAGTGAAATGCAGCATACGCGTTAATTACAAAAAAGACGTAATTAAAAAACAACTAAAGTTACCCAATAAGAGAAGCAAGAGAACAGCGTGCAGGAACATGGTTTTTTTTAACTTTTTTTCTACTGTATCGTGCGTATATATACGCGTTATTCTTTCTTCAAACATCCCTCCAGAACTTTTACAAATACATCTCATGGCCACGCGCGGTGCTAATTTATTAAATTCATTATTTTCTACTTTTACATCTTTTATAATGTGACTTTTTATACT
Organism: Temnothorax longispinosus; assembly: GCF_030848805.1. Taxonomy (NCBI): domain Eukaryota; kingdom Metazoa; phylum Arthropoda; class Insecta; order Hymenoptera; family Formicidae; genus Temnothorax; species Temnothorax longispinosus. The sequence continues at coordinate 15,301,974 of NC_092361.1, forward strand.
ACTACAGAGTTGTAGTAGTACAAAAATTACGGTTGAAATACTTGTGCGTTGTAGCCGTGCAAATATATCAAACATAATACACTCTTATTGTTCATATCTTGTTCATATTCTTGAAATGATAAAAAAACTATCTAAATAAAAATTTATGATTTTCTAAGTTTCTCAAGTTTAACCGTTGCCTAATGATACTTTATATGAATACAAACATTATACAAATACGTTTCACAAATAAATAAGTAGGAACATTGTTTTCCTACTTATTTTTTTATAATATAACAGACTTTTTATAATTGTAGCAATATTTTGGCATCAAATTACGTTAATAAAATCAAGAGAGAGAAAATAATGTGTTCAAGCAAATTTTCCGCGCAAAAATCATATTAATGTCATTTTTATGACGAGCATAAAGAATATGAAATCTGCTAATTATACGAACAAATTAGTAATAGCGGAGTAAATGCAAATGAAAATTGTTCGATGAGGCAGACATGCATATTCAACTAGATTATAGCTGCGCTCGTTACTGCGCTCGTATCCAGGCAATATCAAAAAGTGGAACGGTACACATGTACTTCAAATACCAGCAACGTCGACGTCTATTTTGGTGATTGACGGTTATACCTTTTGTCATATTTATATAGCTCGATCAAGCTCGAAGAGTTAATAAAATTCGAATTCGTATCTGACAAAGTAATACCCGCTCTGTGACGACCCCATAAAGATCCTTTATCTTCCACATTGTGGCTATCACGGGTCACAGGAGACGGGAATCAATCGAGATGGCCGTATCCTTTGCCAAAGGTTTCTTCTGCCGTTCTATCCTATTCCTTCAGTTGTCTTTAATTTACATTCGCCACTGAATTAGATATAATCGAATAAATCGATTACACGCCACAGCGTGTAAGGATTCATAAGGATGGATTCTTACGTTTCTCATTGATAAATTTATAGCTCTAGTTAGATCACGTATAGACTATGAATTGACGCTACTGTAAGCTCTGACATTTATACATCGTTATATATCTGCCTCTTAAGTTTAATGTTTGATTGCCCTCGCGCGCAGAAATCAGGATAGTGTAAATATTTATATATGTCATCATATAAAATAAAATAATAAATGAGAATTCAATGATGTATTGTCATTGATTATGAAGTTCATCTTTGCTCTACTTTATCTTTTTACTTATCTGATTCTAACATGCATTTTTAACAGTTTTTTCTTCTGGAAATTGCGAAAATACATCTTCGAATCTGTCACTTATTTTACTTAATATTTAATTCGAAACTTTTCTTTCAAAAATTTATTTCTAGTTCGCAAATCCTGCTTATAAGAATTGGTTTTAAAGGCTTTTCCTCTGGGAGAATTTTATATTCAAACTCGATTATCGTAAGCTCGATTTTCCGAGTAGAAATAAAATTTTAAATGTCTTGAGCTCTAAAAATCGAGAAGAGACAAATACGAAACTTATAGAATAGATCTAAGGTTAAAAAACAGAATTATTCCAAATTTGTTTCTGGAATTATGTTAGGGAAATAAATTCAGCATGACGAATATATTTATCACGTTCGCTCGCGATATGTTATTTCATGCAATTTCCCTAGATTTAAATATTGAAGCGACAAACTTGTTCATTATATTTACTATGTACTATGTCACATTGTCGCATCCATATTTTCTGATTTCGCTGACGGAATGTCATTTGTATCGCGATGATAAAACGGCGTGTATCCTGTGCACGGAGTTGCAGGCGCCGGCAGTACACAGCGGTGCAGGTGTACTGTAAAGCCCCAATTTCTTTTTGTGGGACGTTGCGAGAGATGAGTCCGTCATACGCAATATCCCGTTGCGAAGGAATCGACGGCGAAGGACGAGGGAAATGTAAGCTTGCAGGGCTTTCTCGATAGAAGACGGAAGGCGAAGGCGTGAGGCGCGGGGAGAGGAAAATACGCGCGCACGTACACACTCGGCTTCGCCGCCCTGCCGATCAATAGCTACAGGTGGCAGCCATTTCCTAGCCAACGTTAGCACTTGGCCTCTCTCTCTCTCTCTCTCTCTCTCTCTCTCTCAATCCCTCCCTCTCCTCTTCTCTCTCTCTCTTTCTCTCTTTCTGTGTCTGTCTTTCAACATTATCCTTGCGAGATCACCCACGTTATTACTAACAACGGTGGACAGTGCGAATAAACTTGGCCGAATACGAAGCAAACAACTAATTGTAAGAGTGTGAAAACATTGTCGTCCCTACAATTTAGGTGAGAAGAACATGCAGGGTTGTGTTTAAAATAAGCATGTTCTCGGAGACTACATTGTAATGAACTATCAACATATAGAGAAGTGCGAATTAATTGGCGTGGATTATGGAACAAACTCTCCCTTACAGGATCTAAAATAATTATTTTGCAACGTTAATTGTTGCATTATGGAATAATCTTTCTATCTCTCTTCTATTTTCTGCGCTTAATCTTAAGCTATCCCAGCTCTTTGTAAATTTTTAATAGTGTGAGCAAAAAAATTATTTTTGCAAGCAAGAAATAGCAAAAAAAAAGCAAATAATTTTGGTATTATTAACTTTTTGCTTTGACTTATGTATGTTTTTTTTACAATGGCTGGATAGCTTCGTAATTTTTTAATAGCTGGAGCAAAAAAAACTTTTCAAAGCAAAAAATAGCAAATGATTAGCACATTAATTCCATATAAAATTTTTTGTGTTCTAATAATTTGGCTTAGATAGCTTAATATACCTGCGAAGGTACTGAAGCGTATACTAATTCGAGATTCTCGACTCGATTGACTTCCAAGCTCGTATCTCGCAGCGCGATCACAAAACGCACGTGACCCAGCTGCAGCAGCTTATCCACCTCCGTATGTACACGCGCGTCGCTTCTCCGCATTATTTCTCGCGCGTCACTGGAAATAGCGCTAAATCGCGGAAACGCGGGCCCTTCGAGATCGAGTTTATCTCGGGGCTTGATTGCGACGCGGAACGAGCTTTGATTGGGCCGCCGGGCCGCCGGCAGTCAGTCGGGCAGCTTTTAATCAAGTCGATCGATCACGCGACGCGCACAAAAGCTCAGCTCCTTCCGTTTCCTGTAAAAGACGAGAAGCAAGTCACCTCGGGTAACGGCAAACGGGATTAATAAAGGAGCTAATGAACAATGCTGCTGCGTGCCCGGATAAGGAGCAGAGCTTACAAACTCTATCGAGTTTCGGATGCACGTGCGCCGTTTTAGTGATCGGAAGATTGACGAGGGAAAATTGAACAAATCTGCTTAACAGCGATTTCATCATGGATTATGATTCGCTATTAATTGAGTAGTAAATCATTGCTATATCGAGAAGATTGCATGTACTACAATTTAGTTTTTGAAAGAAAAACGTGCTACGATTTTCGGAGTAAATATTTTTTATCGTTTAAAATTTTATTGTAAAAAAATCGAATAAAATTTCCAGCCAATGTCATTTGCGTTTTCGTGAAATGAATTAATTTTCACAGCCGCAGTTGATATCCGGAATCGCCTTTTCCTTCAGGAAATAAAGGAACGGTTCGAAGTACCGATATCGCAAGCCGCGATATCGATTAAAACGCATAGGTATATTGCGATCCATTTCCGTCGGCTTAATTAGAACGGCCACGAGGCCGCCGGAATAAGTCCATTCCGCCTGTACATGTATATGTAAATCGGCTGAATTTCCAGGAATATATGCAGCGGAATGCATAGGGCTGATTTTATACCGCAAGCCTCGACCCGAATATTGGTGTTCCGGTCCGATAATAATTAAGGGCTTGTTGGTGCGATCCGATGGACGATATCATGAATTAAACGTTATCGTTCATCACTTCATTCACTTACTGATAATCTCCGTACATCGCGGATTATCCATTTTTCGGATTTATATTGTAATAATTTAATTAGAAACCTTATGGTGCGCTTATTCTGTTCAATGAAGCTTATAATTAACTGATACAAACGTGGAACAAATCTTCTCTGATCATTTCTTCTCCAATTTTCAAATGCAGTATTTTACGCATAATTTCCATATATATATATATATATATATATATATATATATACCATATATATATTAAAGCCATATATATTAAAAACGTATAGCAAAATTAGCAATTAATATTTCTAATTAAATCTTGAAATAAGAAAAAATGTAAGCAATTTACAAATGTTTAATACAAGAAAGATTTTTATCAAAAATTCTTCAGAAGCAAGAAATATAAGTTTAATATGTATATTTCCTTCAATTTGCTTTCTATTATATAAGAGATTATTTATTCTCTTTAAAGAAGTGGAAAAGAATGTAATTATTTTTTAAATTCCTAAATTCTTTCCTATAAAGATGTCAATAGCTCGATATTCTGAACAGGGATAACCCGAAAATAATACTACATGCTTTTGTGTATCATGGTCACATTATTGGCTGGCTTCCAATCGAGGTTTGCTTAATGCATTTTGGCAACATATCAATATCGATATCGTCAACTCACCGAAGTCTTTTCTCCGACCAAAGAATATACGGTTCCTACATTGTTTAAGAACTCGAAGAGATCATCGTTACATCAAACAAGTTCCTAAATTCTCACTTCACTTATTTGCGGAGTGGAATACTTGAAGCGGGCCGGGTAGAATACGATTTAAGATGTTTATTTACCGGGAGATAAATTTCCGCATTCGGGTCACGTACAACTATCTAGCTCTTGTTTTCCGAAGTCGCGATATGTTTATACAAAGTCAAAGAGAGGGAAATGCAGCGATAAACAGGGAAATATATCACAAACTTGGAATAAATCATTGTAACTTCGGTGGTGAATAAATCTTTTATTTTCCTCAACAACCTTTCTTTTTCCGTAAAAGCTGAGCGTTAGTACGATCCATTTTTGAACGCGTTTGACAGTTTACGTGAAAATTTTTATTTCTCAAAAATTTTTTTACTTTGTTCGCGAAAGACAATTTTTTTTTCGATCGCTTAGTTCTTAATCCTTCTCTCGATGTGTATAGGAAATGCTTCAGTGCTGCAGCTATTTAAAGTCATCATTAATAATTATCCGTCCTTAGGCATGACACTTTAATACCTGACAGCTTCATTAGCGAACTCTGTTATGGATGACCCTGTCGTAAAAGTTTAGCATCCTTCTCGTTATCCCTTTAATGGACTATACGCTCGTTGCCTTTACGATCTGTTCGACGTTGCTGGCAAACAATAACGAATTGCCGTCACAACGTACGTCGCGCGAGCTGTGCCGTCACAAAATTGGTTTCAACGCGATTTGTTTTCCCTCGTGGCAAATGTAATATTGTTTGTCTTCTAAATATTATAAATCAATTACATAATATGACGCGCGATTAAAACCTCGTTAAATATCGTCGAAGAAATAATAAATTGCGGATTATAATTAAGATTATGGTATACTTCTCGTGTAATTGCGTTTGAACTTATATAAAATTTTTAAAATATACATATCTTTCTAAAAAAAAAATTATACCGCTAGAGAGAACTTTATGGGGCCGGAGAATGGTATATCTCTATATCTCGGTTTCAATTTATCAGTGAAATCAATAACGTTCAACCGCTAGCTAATTTCGTTGGGCGCGATTTAATTATCAGATCTTAATAGGCGGTTTGCCATTAAATCGCGAAATCGGACATCAATAATCCTTTACAGTATAAAAGTATTAATAGTAGTCAAATTAGACTTGTCAGAACTTATCGATGAGTATTGTGAGAATTACTAGGATAATGCATATTAATAATATAAGAACTATTAATTTTAGAAAACTAATAATTTTGTATTATTATTTTCATTTTACTTATTAATTAAAAAAATATATTGAAATAAATACTTGAATTTGGAGGAAATCGTTTAAGAATCATAACAATTTTGCTATTATAGCAAGTTTTTGAGCATGAGTTACTATTTTATTTAATAGAGATCAATTTTCTTTAATAATAATTTTTTTAACATGTTTGCTCATGCATCAAAAGATTAAACACAAAACTACTCATTTCTGCAAAATCAAAGCCCGATATTGTCAGATTGAAAATAAAACTAATAAATTCTTGTTAGACTCTTATCAGACATAACAAGAGTCTAACAAGAGTTACATTTTGCTGCTGATTGGCACGTAGGATATTTCACTGTGCATCCATTTGTTATAGCCGACGTAAACAAAGACTGATGAGTCTCCATCAATCAGTGACATTTGTTGTGCGTATGAAGCAAAATCACAACAAATTTGTTCAATTAATTTTGTAATAAAAGCACAATGCATTTGTCGTGTTAATTAATTAATTTAATTTAAACTTTTAGTTTTAATATAATCCAATTAATCGCAACGCTGCAGTTAACATCGTGGAAGCATTTTAATGCTCTTTGCTCTCGACACTGCTTTTCGTGTTTTTCATTTACGTTTAGTGAAACTTATTACCCCATCGAATTAATTTAATTTCTTCATGCAGTAATCATATGTAACTGTGCCTTTACTCAGGCATGTAATTTTTACCGGTCGCAGGAAGAAACTTTCGAACTAATCTCCAGAAAAAGGAGGGGAAAAGGTAATTCCCGCAAAGTGGTGGCGTATAACGAGATCTCGCGGGAGTGGAAGTCAGACGCAGTCAGACGTTTTTCTTGGAAAGTCGCTTGGAGAAATTTGCGCCGTTTACAGAACCGCGAAAATTATTCGGCCAAGACTCGGAACGTCGCACTTTTTTTACATTTTCTTGTGAGTAAAGTCTGAAAATCCCCGATGCACTTATATTCGCGTAAAATCTCTTCGCAACCGTTTCCTCGCTCCGGTACGTTTTGCACCCTCTTCGAGCACCGCGCGTCATCGTGGAAACGCGCTTATTCTATTTAGAAAAAAATAAATCAATTAAGAATTACTTGCCCGGGGTCCAATCATTATTGCACCTCTGTGGCACATCATGGCGGCGGGGCGTCTAGCGTCGCGGCCGTTTTGCCTGTTGAATAAAAAATGAGAGGGAACGGAGCATGAGGTGGAACGGCGCGCGTTGTTGTGGAAGGCGGGCGTGCCCGTGAGAAATTGGATTAATTCTGTATATACAAGCGAAGCAGTGCGCGCCTCCACCATCGTCGTCCAACGGCATCCGCAAAGCACAATACTCTAGCTAATGACATCATCAGAACTTACGCACTACGAATTAAAAGAGCTATACATTAAAGTTTTCCATACATTAAAATCAGGCGCAAATGTAAAATACGTCACGGTACATATTTGCATATTAAATGATATTTTCTTCGCATTTATTATTACGTATTTCACGGATAGACAAGGTTGATTTATATCTTGATTTTCAGACCGATGAATATATTCTTGATACAAATAATCTAAATAATATAAATCTTTTTAAATTTGTCGTCTAGTATACCTGATATGAAAGCATAAAAAATATGTATTAAAATTAAAATATTAATCGGAGGGAATGGTTTCAATCTCGTACTGTTTTATGTAAAAATACAAGGCTTTAATTTTTATATATATCGTTATTAATTACAGCAATGTTTCCTTATATGTCCTATCAAAGACGCTATCGAGGATTAAATCTGTCACTATATGGATGACGCTTCGATTCTGTGAGACAACAGACGGATATCGGCGACATAGTACGCTTGGCAGCTCGTGCTGCCAGATCGCCACGTAACAAACCGATGCGCACACACGCGCGACATGCTTACAGGGATGAAATCTGATATGGGATAATAGGTTTGAATCCGCTCGCGCACACAGGCAGAGACGCGCGCACGTACGTACAGATCGATGCGTGGCATATGGGGAGAAGGGGGGGGAGGCGGCGGCACTCGTTCGCGGAATTATAATATTGTACTTATGTCACGGTGTAATGTTGTAAATGCGCAGCGAGGCGCGAGACGTATCCGGCGCATTTCCTCCTGTACATCAAGGGGTTTTTTTTTGCGTGCGACAGAAATTTCCGCTCGACCGAGGTAGAAGCTTCGACTCGAGAGAGATATTAGTTTTGTGATTTTTATCGAGCGCACATTACGCTACCGTAAGATAGAATAAGTAGAATATCGGATTAGAATTTCTGTGTACATGCTGCATCATGAATCGTATTGACATAGTAACGTTACGGTATTGCGTGATGCATTATTTTTGTATGCGATACAAATTTATTTTAGTTCCAAACAAAGACCGAGAATTTCAAACGTAAATATTAATTTTAATCTCAAAAAGGTCGCGTTTATTTGTAATTTCCATTACTGTTACTACTGGGCTACTGTTGCATTTACGGAACATACACATAGCATAATATTTTCTTCGATCACTTTACAATCGCAATCAAACAGTTATCAAAATTATATTTAAAAGAGATATCTGATTCGAACTAATCTATATTTGTGGTATCGAAGAGACGACATGTATTTAATTCAATGAACGAATCATTTTTTGTAACGAAAGTGAGTGTTCTATTCGTTCTTTGTCAAGAACGAAAATTTTACTTTTCAACGAGGAGAAAATCGGATAACAAATCGTTGACGGACGTGGCTAGATTGATTAGATTCATTTGTTATAGTCACGCTTTCTCCCGGACAAGCGAGTTTTAGGCTATTCGGGAATTTATCTTCTCCTGTGCTCCAAGTTCGGTTGACAAGAGACCAAAGTCGGTGACGCTAAAGATCACTCCGCGGAACTCTATTTCGAGTTGACACGGTCGGAGGATCGATCGCCACTAACTTGATGTACTATTTACGAAATTTTCGAATGGTGAGCACGTACGGCGGAAAATAAGGTCACGTGAAAAATAACGTGAATTGTTACGGAGTGACAATGAATATATTGCGCAGAAAAATCTGCTTCTTCGCAAATAGCTCGATAAAATAGATCACAGGCCAGTGTCATTCCAGCTTTAAAACAATTAATTATCGGATTCATCAAAATAGAATATTAAAAATATAAACATTGTTACTTGACAGTAGGTATTTTAAAGAACTTAATATTTTGAAAATAAATCTTTTATGCATATTTTATATAATGTATTTTATAAATGATATATTTTATACGCAAATTATGTATGATAACAAATAAATTATTAATATTCGGTATTTAAATATTAATTGCATAATATTCTATTTTTATTACTCTTTACTTCACAAACACGTAACACTCTTTTATTAAATTTTATTAAATTTTACATTAAATAAAAATAGAAATTACAAATTTCATAATAATAAATTGAAAACTGTATTGATTTATGTTTGTAATTTATATTTATTATTATTTCTCTATATATAGAGAGATCTCTCTTAACACGTTTTGTGTCGGACTAATTTTACGTAATTTCCTCTACACGCTGCGTGTGGGTCGCCGGTGATCCACGCAGTATGTTCATTATAATTGTTAAATAAATTGTTTTATACTGATTATAAAACTAAAAAAGTTATTATAAAGAAAAAGGCCTAATGGTGCAAAATGCAGTGAAAAACAAAGCAAGTATTTTTATTAAATATTTATTTAATATTAACATTTAATATGAAAATACTTATTAATAATCAAAAACAGATAATAATCAAAATATCAAACAATCTGGATAGAAAGTCCAGTGTGGGACATCGATAACTCACACGGCACGGACCGTGTTAAATAGTAATCGAAGTGCATACGCACTTGATTGATTCTTATCAGCGCAATCATATATAGCGAATACCTGCTCGTCATTTATATCTATAGAAGTCATGGGATGACATTGGAAGGATTTACGCCCTGCAGAGTTTAGTTTCCTCTGAAAAGTCGTGGGCGAACACAGGCAGGGATATTCCTGGAATAAAGCCCCGGAAGCTCTAGCGTGCACTTAAATTCAACGAAGGGTAGACATAGAAGCGCTGACAAGTGGAAGAGCGTCCTATCTGATCGACCGCAACAAGTAGAAGCGGCTAGCGCGTGATCAGCCGACAAGTAGTAACAGCTAAAACTATCACCCACGGAGATCTGCTCATTCGGGGTCAGGACCAACAAAAGACCATCAGCAACAAAGTTATCGTAGCGTCGTTATTGATACAAATACTAAATTAAATTAAGATCTTAAATTGTTTAAAGAATAAAATTAAAATCACGTTACTATTTTCTTGATTGCTTGCGAAGCATGAAATTTACTGTTAGTTGAGCCTCTGATAATGATATATTCATGGATGTTAATTGTAATATACGGCACAATGCTATTGTGCCGTATATATTGATAATTAAATTTGCGATTAATTTACTCCCGACTTATATGTAATTTTCAAGTTTAAGTTTATTCCATCTATAATAAATATACGTAAATTGCGAAATATTGCTATATGTTTACCGTATCCAAATTATCATGAGAATTATCATTGAGAATATACAATTTGTCATATTTATCTAACGATAATGGAACATATTACGCGTATTCGCCCTAATACGTATTACTAGCGTTTCAACAACAACACCATCGTGTGTACGAGAAACCGGCAGAGCGAAACTCGCAAATCCTATGTGTGGGAGCAAAATGCATATACAATAACGTAGAACGATGGCGGTCTCCGGCTAAGCGCGGTATTAAAGTATACAGTGAGCTCAACAAGTAGCCACTGGGACAAACATCGTTTTATGGGGAGGGTGAAACTAGGGGTTGCTTTGTAACCACGATCGTTATAATCCCCTACGTACAAATGAGGCCTGGATACGCGTATTATCGATCTTTCCAACGCCAACGTAGCAATTTATCAAGACGTAAGAAAGAATAGAATTAAAAAAAAATAATCGCAAAAGATAGGCAAAGTTGTCTGTTGTTTGTTTTTGTTCTTACACTGAGAAAAAAAAGTTAATCCCAAAAAATATTTAGTCCGATACGTTCAACGAAGAAATTAAATAAATTGTTAAAACAGCTAATGTGTTTAGTTAATTAACTAAAATGTTTAGTTGAACGTATCGGACTAATATTTTTTTGGATTAATCATTTTTTTTTCTCAGTGTAGGAAAAACCGAGTATAATATGAAAACAAATGGTCGGTCGAAAATTCTTTTTCTTTTATTTCTTCCGTGAGAGAAGTATAACCGTTAAAACTAAATACGTAATTAATAATAAATTTGTGATTATAACTTAATTATTGAAGCATTAAACGCTACAAAAGCTTATATTAGGATATTAATTAATTTGTGAAACTAAGGCTTACGCATATATGTATAACTTCAACATAATTATCTATAAGACTTTAACATTGAAGCTTTATTTGTGACACCTACGAACTACATTAATATTTCTGTTGTTATGTTATAAAATCTGTTGGAAAAAATATATACCAAAATTTTCTATTTTTCATGTCCTTATATTTTCAATCATTTTCTTTTTCTATTAACGAGCCTCGCGTATGTTTTCAATTCATTGCAATTTAATGAAAAATAGTTTTCAGTTGTTTTATCGTATTTGTCCAATACACGTTTCTATAGTGAATACAAATGTCTGTGTATTTGTTCGCACAATCGACTAGAGGTCCAATTGAACGCGGTCGTTTCTCGATTTCCTCTCGAGTTAACGTTTCCGGTTGGACTGTGGGCTTATTCGATATTCGAAAACGTAATGGGAGAGCCAAAAGCGCAATTGGCGAATTCCATCGCTATTTATTGCTTATAGATAAATGTTCTTCTTACAATTAAACGAATTTTTGTCTGGCAAGCGGATCGAATCGCACATGTAAGAAGCAAAATATATTTCTTGCATTATTCTGTATGCTAACGTTGAACGGGAATATGGAGGAGTTTCGTGTAACAAAGCAAGTATCTAGAGAGCTTTGGGTATGCAAATAATTTCAATAAAAAAAAGTAACATGACACGCTTTACACGACAGACGTAAACAAATGTGCAGTACAGTATTAAAACAGTTATTACAACCCGGTAAAACTGAATTAGTAATAATTAAATTCGTTACACCATTTAGTTTGAATATTTCTCATAAATCAAGAAGGACGAATTTTAAAACAAATTGCAACATCGCTTTGAGCGACGGATTTAATTAACAACCTTATTGCTATACGTTGGCGCTTATGCCAACGTGATCGCTCAAAGGGTTAAAAGAGTGGCAAAATTATTGTCCGCGTTGTTACGGAGACCGGATACGCGCGTTTTCGAGTAACGACGACGATATAATTTGAACGTGTATGTTCCGCGCGGAATTTCGTGCATATAAAAGAAACGTAAACCGCCAGAATGTCGCGTATTCGGAAGCAGCACCGTGGCCGCATTGAGTCGCAACCTAACACATCTAGTTTTATGACTTTCTTTCAATTTGCCAATTTTGACTTTACCGTGGACGATATCATTTCAGCTGCACGTATAATATTTTAGGCGGCGAAAAATGGGTCGTTCGAAAAGTATGCGTTGGTAAAATTATCGATCCAATGCATATTTGACGAACTTAATAAATATAAGCGGTATAAAACGGCAGTAATTGGAATACATATCGCAAGGAATTGTTCGAGAAAGAAACCGTATAGTAAAATCAAAAAATTTAAAAATTTCTAAACTTAGAACGCGCATATACTCTTCATCTCATATTTAACGCGAGATACTGCCGTCTCTGTATCATTTTATTTCCCTCATGCGAAGATCGTATATTATTTCAGGTTGAATATCCAGACCGCCGTATTTTATGTTAAATGTAGGATGCATGAATATTCGCTTCAATATTCCAGGCATTATATCGCATAAATTTTTTAAATAGGAATAACTTCTTTGTTATTCTATTGTATCTAAAACAAGCATTTAAAACGAACGCGGCTGCAGCCTTGTCCTCGTGTCCTTGTTCCAATCATGGTAGACTCGTTCTTGTATTCCGAGCATATGTAGATAAGCACGACCGGACGATCTCCTCGTCAGGTTAATTTTGTCTCCGCTTCGTATGTCATCGGAGATTACCTCGAATCGGATTATTTGTTACACGTCGCGAGGGTTGTTTGTTTGTGTTCTAAGATTATCATTCATCGTGGATATCACATATATTGCGATGCCGCAACCTCATACGATGCCGCTTTTGCGTTTCATTCATAATATCTGAATATTTTCCTAGAATTTCTCTTGTTATTGATATGCGATAATAATATCGTCTCAATACCGATAGCTCGTTGTAAGAACATGGAAGAATATTTACGAAGGATCATTTGGTATCTCTATTAAATATCATGACACACAATAAAAATTAAAAAATTAGATTTATATTTTATTTCAAAATAAAGGAAATATTAATAATAATAATAATAATAATAAACTTTATTAAGATTGAATAGAAAAAATGTAAAATGCATGTCATGTGAGTAGAAACGAAATGATACGACAGTTAATAATGACGTAAGATTATGTAAGACAATAAACCGCCTCCATATTCGACGCGCGAACACGAGAGATACGCCAGTCATTAGCATCCCCATATGAACAAGCCGCCTACGCCTTCGTTAATTAACGTAGCTCGCAGAATTTAATCCTCTAATGATCTACAAAATGGCAACGTGTTATTCGATATGATCTTTGTCGTTCCTCCGCAGGTTCTCGCGACGCCCGCGCCGTCGGAGATTTTCGAGTAGCTCCGAACTTTGCACTTCGCTAACCCCGTCGATCGTGTGTCGACCCACGCGAATATTAACTTCGGCAATTAATATGGGCGAATACCGTGCCGCTTCTTGTCCCTCAGTTTCTCGTCATCCGAGCGACCGAGCGCCCACGTTCAAGGGATATTATTCCGTGAGCGCGCCACGACGGGCTATCATTATAAGATAAATTAATATACGCCGGGGTATTACGCAGCGCGAGAGGCGCTTGAAATTCCATTCCGCTCATTGTTCCATCCAGCCCATTCGACGATGTCTCCCCGTTTTTCTCTCGGACACCCTCTTTTGCGCGATTCCTTCCGCGTCGCTCTCATCTCTTTGATACTTCTTCGTCTTCTCCTTTTGTTTCTGAAAATTAGTATAATCGTGTCATCGCCACGTCTGATTGCGTTCTCACTCTGCCTCTAGAAGAGCTTCGCCCGTATCTTGAGCGAATATAAAATTTTCTCTTTATTATGCCCTCTCTCTTTCTCTCTCTCGCTTTCTCTTCTTGGAAAAAAAAATTGTTTCTATTCTTTTGTGCTTTCGCTAAAAATACCTTCAAGTAACGACTGCTTTTAATGAATATTTATCTCAATTTATTATTCATTTTAACGCTATTACGTACATGCCCAAGAGAAACTGCGCGACAAGCAATATCACGCGTAAATCCTGACCGCATGAGAGAGACCCGGCCGGTAATAACAAATTTTGGCCACATAACAATGATGTTAGAACGACGGTGAAGCGGCAGCGTTGCGTTAATCCCGCCGAACGGAACCGGTTAACGAAGCCATTTACATCGCAATTATTATGATTTACGTAACCATGAAACTTGGTTGCAACCGAAATTTGTCTCGTAGTAGCGCGGCAGGTTAATTGCCTGATGCGCGAAATGCAACGTGAAAGAGAGTGCGGCTTCCAAAACGCACATGGGCGAGACAAGTTGGCTGCTTCCTGCCGCTTGGAATCAGTTCGCGCTGCGCCGGAACTGCCTCGAAACCAAAAGTTTCCCAAACTACCGCAATTGTAGGAGGACTTAATTAACGCTTGCGAAAGACGGAATTTTCGGAAAAATTTTTCGAATGGATTTTCGTGATGTTCGCAATTGATATTGATAAGTTGCAGTTTATTACCACTCAGAAAATGTTCGTTTGCAGTACGATGTCAAATATATTTCTTGTGGAAAAAATATACATATAGTTATTATAGTTAAATTGCTTATTTATTTTGTTGAAAACTTTTAATTGAGGAAACTAATAATCTCAAAGTACTTGCTGCAGAAGTAATACCGTTGTTTTTATAAATTAATGTAAAAGAGAAAAGTTTCTCCTCTTCTGTGGCAAAAACGTATTAATTTAAATTTATTATTTGATACTGTTAAGTATTCATAATAATCTTTTAAGATAATATGATTACAATTAACTATGGATAAAAATACAAGAACAGAACGGATCGATTATATAAATACTTCATTATTGTTTTTTTTTAATTTTTAATTTAATAAAGCTTTTTAACACATCTAGACTTTAATTTACTCTTCTTTTTTTTAGATGAGATTATTTTTTGCTTCTATTCTTTTCTTCAAAAGTATTCATTGCACTATCAATCACAAAGAACTGAATATGAGTACGTATGATGCCTAGAGTATGTGAATGTCAACAATGATGAGCTTCGGTCCATGTAGGTTCGCTAAGCTAAAATGACTGTAACAGATCAATCATCCCTGCAAAAACCTCGTTATTATAAAAAAAAATTTTGGTTACAATCACCTAAAAGCAGTGCAAAATAACATGCACATCCACACACACACACACACACACACACACACACACACACACACACACACACACACACACACACACACACACACACACACACACACACACACACACACACACACCACACACACACACACACACACACGCATACGTGTGGTCTGTACAAATTTATTATTAATTTAGATGCAACATCGTTACGGAGTTTGAATTCGTAATTACAGTACCATCGTGGTCAACTATGCCTGTGGGAATCAAGGGCCTCTAGTTGCTGCGTGGATGATTTCCTTGATTGAAATTACAGCTAATGAGGACAAGTCCAGCGCGTTGGTACGTTGATTAAGTTCAACAAACTTTATAGTCTTGTCATATCTTTTTGCGATCCCCAGTAGGGAATTATACTTTTAATAATTCAAATTCGTAATTCCAACCACGTTATTCTGGTAATTGGATTTTACTTTCCTCTACCATAAATTGCAGTCGCAATTTGTCAAACGAAAATATTTGATTAAACTTTCTTTAGATTTTTATCAAGTATAATATACGAGTTAGCGTTCGTGCTTAACTGTCGCTGAATGAAATTAATGTAAACACTAACTTTTGTCTTAAACGTGTGTTGCAATTTACAACATGTTTTATTCATACGAATAAATTATTAATTTTGAAGACTGATATTTTCGAGTTTGCTTTTAGAATTATGTTTTCGTCGTGCGTGTGTGTATGACAATATGCGTATGTGATATAAACAAACGGAACTTCATAATTCAATTTCATATGAGACACAAATGAGACAAAGCAAGTTCCGTCGGTTTTATCAATGTATAACAACTATATTAGTGTTTCAAGTTTTACGAAAGACTAAACGCGTCTTCAAATAAAAATTAATTTGCATCATAATAAGATCGACGTTATGAAAAATAACAATCATCTCTCGTGTTATCGCCCTTTTCAGCCAAACGTAATTTTGCGAGACGTCGGTGCTTAGAAACTAAGCTATTAACGTAACAATTTTCAGATACCTAAAATATCGGATTGTCGTTGTTAGGAAAAGTAAGATTAATCATCTCACAACATGTATGCGCTCGCTCTCAGGCGCTGACGTCCCGTATGCGACGAAACAAAGCCAGATATTAATTTGCGCGCGCAAATATTTGTTTGCGTCTAAACTTTCTAACGAGGTTACGTTCAGCCAAACATACCTCTCAAAGCAGCCAGCTAAGCTGCGAGAAGACTGTTTGTAAACTACAAAGTGGTATATATGACGCGGGATTTCTGAAAACCTCAATACCGCCTTTAAAGTCGAAATCTATTTACTACGCTTGAAATAAGTCAGAAACATTTTCACGAGTGTAGACCGTTCGCGGTGAGACGAGCTTTGATGATCACTGAATCCATTATCAAGCCTCGTAATTCGAAGCAGAAGTGGATCGAGTCCATCATTTATCACACTCATTTGTAACATTAAAGTCATATATAAGTCATAGGTAAAGCGAACGTTATTAATGACGGACTTGGCCTACTTTTGCTCCTTGAGTTCCGCTCAATCGCACGTAATTAAATACATTGATACTTCATTTTCAGAGTCGCGTGACAACACACCGGAGCTACTTCGTGTCTCTTTGAAGGCGAGTGATAATGATCGCAGAAGATGCTTTCGCGGCAGAAGGGCGAGCCGCACGGCTCCATCATACGCTAATTAAGATTCTGCAAATCTAAAGACATCACACGGAGCTGTGAGCCGAGGTCGGCAATCGCGAATCAGCAGCAATCACGGGCCTTTATGCCGGTACTCAGCATCAGGAAGTGACAAGAGGCGCAACTGGGATTTAGGAATCCTCTGTTTCCTCCATTGAGAATAGGCGAGATCGAAACAGCCGTCAAGATGGATTTCATGTCCTTAATGAAGAAGGTAAGTGTCGAGAGATTGCAGCAAGTTTATTAAATGCAAAACAATATCAAATTATTTAATGACTATAAAATTCCTTATTATGCTGTTTATCCGAATCTGACATGCTGTTTTTAACACAATTTTAATAAAAGTAGCGTCAAAATTGAGCTTTTAATGTAATATTAATACATAACATTAAAAATATAATGCTGCCTGATGCTATCAGAGACAATTTTGCAGTAAAACTTAAACTACAAAACTCTAATTGTCACGAATTGAATCTCGTAAAATAGTTTGATTCGATACACACTGATGATGTTTCGTTCACATACGTCGATCGGAATGCGAACAAAATCACATCTATTTCCGAACGAGTATTTTTAGACGTTTAATGAAATGTAAAACCATGCAGATACGAATTATACGCTAAAATGTTCGTAATTACATCATGGGAGTGAAACCGCGGGAGTTGCTCGGCGATCCGCATGAATCGAATCAAGATAGAAAACCCTGATAATCGATAGATCGTGCCCGGAGTACGTAGCCGGTTATTTAACGACTGATTTTATCCTCATGGATAGTCCCAACGCATCGAATATTCAACAGTTGGCATCGATCCCCTCGAAATACGGAGCATCCGGACGATCCCAATACCGTCAGATCTGACCTACGCCTAAGATCCGGGATCGCGATTATGTACGGCAAGATCGGTCCTGAGATCAATGTCAACGCAAAGCTTTTATTCATGCAAATCGGCCGTTACGTCACGCAAGTCACATTAGAATTGTAAATTTTTCTTTAACATGACATTTCCATTCCCTTTGTCAATGAAAAACTCTTCATTTAATGTTAATTGTGCTGCGTAATTTAAGTATTCGATAACGAAATACCGCAAGCCCGCATTTTAACATCAACGATGTTACAATATACGTCGTCACAGTGATATATGTGATTGAAATTGAATATTAAAATCTGCTGATATTGGAAATTAATACCGTTATGCTGTCATGATCGCAAAATGTCACGATATTTAACATGACGTGAAAATGATGTGAGATAATTTATAATATATTACCGATTATTTAATTATATATTTTTTAATAATTACTATATATATATAATCTTAATAATCTATATATATACACACAAGATAGAAGATAAAAAGACAGAAAAGAACAAAATCTTTATTTTCATCTTCGATAAATCGTTGCGATTACTGAAATTTATCTTTGTACTTTTGATATTTGCTAAAACGAATTGATTCAGCTGGTTAGCCCAGAATAAGAACGCTATAATACGACGGACTCGCTATTAAAGGATAAGAAGTTCACACTCACGACACGTGTACTCATGACACAAGGATTACATCCTTGATCTTCTCGCGTATAAACTTAATCGTGCACAGTCGGCGTTTCTTTACATGTACACCCCGCTTCTCTCTGTGGAAAGTGGAAAATCTCTTTGCGCCACGTCCGCGCTTTTCCAAAGGCGGCCTGGCCTGGCCTGGCCTGACCCGGCGAAATGAGAGCTTTTGCGCGCGGCGTTCCTTCCAGCCGGTGCTACTGAAAATGTTTGTACGACGGTCCTCTCTTTGCCCTCTGTGTTCTTAGCTTCACGATAGCTTTGGAATTTCCGCGCTGTATCATCTCCGCTGTTTCTTCCTGCTTTTACATCTCTATTTACATTAATACTTGAATTTATTTGAATCGTATGACTATAACTTTTCAATTTCAGTTAATGGTGATTGCTTAAATTGTAATATTGACAATAATTGCAATGTATTTTCAATTTTCTATTTCTATTTAAATTTAAATATTTGACACGTAAATTTGTTTTTCTTATTTGTCGTTTCATTTCCATGTCGTCTGTTTACTTCACTGTGTCTTCCTCTTTCTCCTTCTCTCTCTCTCTCTCTCTCTCTCTCTCTCTCTCTCTCTCTCTCTCTCTCTCTCTGTCTGTCTGTCTGTCTGGTGTGCGCTGTTTTATTTTTACATGTCTTCTGGAATTACATCAGGCAAAATTTTGTCGTAGAGACACTTTGCTACTATTATTACATTCGCTTTAATGCTCTTTTTTTAACTCGCCGGCAACATTGTTAAATTATTCTATGCTTTATGGAAAATTCTCAACAAAGTTCTTGCAACATTATTATACAAATGTTCAAGAGATGTGAATGTTTCCAGTACACATACGCTGCTTCTATTTTTTATAATTGAAGAATTTCAATTTAAATAGAAGATATACTTTTAAAAGAATTGTAGCAATATAATGCATTTTACCCTTATATACATATAAACTCTCATAAGTTTGATGTACGATTTATTCTTCTCATATATTTATTTTCTAAAAGAACCTTTTCAAAAAAATTTTCATTTATTTTTCCTTTGTTTAGATATTGAAAAGCATCGTGTTCGAGTTTATCTTGCTTTACGATCGCGTTTTTTCTTCTCTCATTTCATATGCGCGCGCGGATGTTCTAGCTTCCAGTCGGATATGTCTATCGCGCGGAAGAGGATACCGGCTGTGTTTATCAAGCGATCGTTTCGAAATTTATCGAACCCATGGCGCTAGCTTATTTATTTGTTCCCCGATGGTTTCAATATTCGGCAATGGCCTCAAAGGTCGATCGTGATATAGCGGGGGGAGGAGGGTTCGCTTTTTATAGTCGCGATATCGGCAAAACTCTCTTGGCGATTCTTCTTAAACTCCGCCGTTATATTTTCATCGCCAACACGGGAATCGGGTGCCTGCACCAAGATTATACATCAAACATCAGACAGGTTTCGTATATATTTCGTTGCGCGTGTTAATATTTATTACGCGTATAGTCAGTCTCTGAAGAGATCAATTGCTAATGCGCGACGAGTGAAATATGAAAGCATATGCATGATTTGGTATTCCATCCACGACGGGTAAAACATGAATTCATTTTCGGCGAATCAATAATGAAAATATTATTTTGACATTTTCCGTGCTGTATACATTGTAAATAATATAAATATTGTGACAGAAATATTAAGCTTTATATATGTTGCAGGCATAAACAAAATCAGGCATTTTATAATAAGCTGGCATAATGTCGTGTGTGTACCTACTTATAATGCATAGATTTCGCTTAGATATTTGAGAAATATAACAGTTTGTGTCAGTGCTAAGAGAAGTAATTTGCTGATAGGTGTGTATAGACAGTACACATGTAAGCGGGAGAAGGGCTGCGCCCCCGCATAAAAAAACTAATCTAACTCCAAGCCTACTTCAACCAAATTTCAATTTCTTTAGGAATAGGCTTGGAGTTAGATTAGTTTTTCTATGCGGGGGAGGGGCTCCGCCCACGCATATACTTACAAATTTTTTAAATTATGCATGGTATGTACAAAAATCATTTCTAAACTTTAATTTCTTTTCTAAAACTCTCGTTATGCCGTCTTATTGTAAAAGACCTAGGCATCTTATAAAATGCCTGATTTTGTATTATGCTTGCAACATATATATATTTATAGGGGCGCCTTTTTTATTTATAAGAATTATTTATTTATTGGTCGCGGTATGAAAATAAAAAAACTAACGCAATTAAAAATAAAAAGATATCGAATTGAGACTTCCGTCTTAAAATAGAATGTCCCGTAATTCTATTTAGAATATCGCTCTTCGTATACGACTTTATTTTATCATTCTTCCGCACTCTTCTTTTCAATTGCTTGCAATTTCGCGACTTCATTCAAAATTTCTTCAAAGTGCTAAGCGTATATCACGGCGCGACAAAATGAGGCGTAATCTCGTTAAAAGCGATGCTTTGCCAGTCATCTTCATACTCGTTCTCTTATGGGACCGGAATTTCCAACTTTTCCCGCGTCTTTCATCTGCATAGCGAAGGCATGAAATCTATGTCGTCCTACTAAATCATCACCCCGCCCCCCTTCCCCCTTCCTCACGTCCCTTCACCCGGAAAGCAATACCGTAAGCAAACTTTTATTAACAAACTTTCGTCATAAAGCTGTATCAGTGCTAACGACTGGAGTCCGCAAGCTTGTCATTTTCAGCGCCACGCGAAAAGAATATAGGCTCCATCCTCTCGAGAAAAATCATAAACGTTACGAGAGTTAGTGCGAACCGATCCCCATGACGCAAGCCGCGCCCCTACGAAAATTTTCCGCTGACGCGCGTTTCCCTTCGCCGTGGGCTGATCGTAACGTTTTGCAAAAGCGAGAAACTCTAGAAACTTGAGAACGAGGACAAAAGGTCGGATCTCGCGCGATTTTACACCTTCCTTTCGTCGTGGAAATTGTATGGGAAAATGCAGCGCGTGCTACACCGGCTACACCCACGCACCAGACGGCTTCCCAGTTATGATCGCGCTTTAATGCAGCGTTTTCAGATGGAAATGTATTGCTATACATTATTGTAAGTAAATGCCGTAGTAATACAGTTGTCGCTGGCACGACGCTTTCTTATTCTCTTTCGTTATTTTCCTGCGGCGCGGCGGCCGCTCACTGTTCCCGAGTACTTCATATTTTCTATATCGGCGAACTGTTCTCGTTGTACATTATTGTCGTTTACATACACGTACTCGCTTTAAGTCTTGTAATAAATAATTCATAATGTGAATTTAGATGTATGTTTAAAGAACATTTTTATTTAACATTATATTGAAGAGTCATTACTGTTTTAGATGCATATAATTTTTTTATTGGATATATTCAACGATTTCCTAATTCTTATTTCATATGCAATTAAATTTGTATTGAGTGTTTTCATTATAAATGTAATAGGAAATGTGATAATCTGCCGTGAATTGTAAAGCATTTTGAGGATTTTACAAAGATAGCCTACATCAGCTTTTCTTTCTGTCTCTGTCGAGAGACAGGAAGAAAACTGTGACCTTTTCCCTATAACTGTGACTTATTCCCGCTTAACATGTTACTCGAATAGAATGTAAATATACCATAGTCTTAGAAAAGTACTAAACTGACAGAGTAAAATATATTTTTATATATTCTTATACTATTATATTTTATCGATTAAATGCTGCACAAATTGTTTCACAATTAAAGAAGAAGTTTTGTACTTATTTTTATTTAAAAGATAACGCATCCCTATAGAAGAATACACTGTCACAATTTAAAAAATTTCGATTTTGAGTTAACCCCATATAAAAAGTATGCCTAAAATGTTACCTACGTGCTAGAATAGAGTCACACCTACCTATATGAAATCTGCTGCACGGAGTAGAAGAAGTGTCATTATTCTTTTAACTGGTTACATTGCGGTTTCCCGGATAAAGAGTCATAATACTCATAAGTGAATTGACAAGTGAATCACAACAGACCTCTTCAAGAAACAGTATAAGTTTCATTATAAAAAAATATCATAATTGTAATTGCGTTAGTTATCTCACAATTAAAAACGAATTGAAATACATTTGTTTTTTCTCTCTCCTGAAAATTGTGAATTTTTGAGTTGTGACAGTATTCTTTTAGAGATGCGATATGTAGAATATTATCAATCTTTATTTAATTCTAAATCATCAAAGAGAAAATTGAGATATAATGTTGAGATGTAAAATACATCCCACGCGAATAATTACGTTGAAAAAAATTACATAATGTAGTATAGAGTTAACCTTATTTCGAAATTAAAATCAGATCAATATAGTGATCTTTAATTGCCGTCATTTCTAATTTTTGTAAGAGATCGTTCAACCGAGAAAGTTGTTCTTCAGGATAATACCCTCTCACTGAAGAGTGAACGCATTTTCCTGTAAGTGTAGATTTATCGGGAAAAATCTTTTACACACCATTTACAACGCTGCGTATACTATTGCTCGAATACATCCGGTGCGTTTCATACCGCGCGTTATCGGACAAATTCTAACACACTCGTTTTTTTTCTGATGCGCCATCGTGCGACCACTCGAGATTGACGCGCAATTTCATTAACAGTCGCACATTTTTCCTTTAGCCTACAGCTTTTCTTCCTGTTTCTGTCGAGAGGGGGAAAAACACAGGAAGAAAACTGTGACCTTTTCCCTAATTTATCAAAGATTTAATTATCCGTATTACATGTTTCTCTATAAACGCGAGTCGAAATGAACCTGTCGCGTGAAAGGTGAAGTGTCACGTTGCGTTTTAACACGCAATTCAACATAATGACCAGCGAGAACGCAAAATTTTATCAAATCATTACCGGTCGATCGTTTTCCAATGAATGAATTATCGTCACACTATACGAAAGCGCGATGAAGTGCGCAAAAAATGTTCAAACGGAATTAATTCGCGCCACGTGCGACAAGAACAATCCAATAAAAACTGGAAAATCCATTATTTGCATTTTTGCGACTCCGTATTTCAATTCAAGCGTGCGCCTCGTGGTATTAACGGCTCCTCATCGAAGTAGGTCGTGCGGACCTAACTTCTTCTTTAAAAAAACGACTCAAAGCCGGCACTTCATATCTGGACAAAAAAAAACGAGAAAAGCTGTTACAGTCTGCATATGCACTCTTTACTCCCATCCATTTCTTTATATGAGTGTACAAAAATCGATAGCTCCGCTTTGGCACGTCGCGTCGCCGTAGGGATGTAGCTTCAACTCGATGTTCGGCGGCAAACATGTTCTGACATTTAAAGGCTCAAATTATTATAACTCAATCCGAAGATCGCGTTTCGCTACTGGAAAGTACATGCTCGGCAACGATTACGTCGCAGCTTTACGAGGCTCCCGACGCGACGCCATAAAGTCGACAGGTGTCGAAGGTAGCTTAAAAGCCCGCCGGTGACGTGCAATTGCTCGCGTCATTAACACGTTTACATGCTACTACCTTTGTTCTTGCGACTCATTCGGCTGTTAATTAATTTGTCGTTTGATCGTTAGGTGTCGATGGAATTAGTCCTCTGTATGAATGGACAATTATCGGCTTGTTAATATAGCTCCAGCATGCTTTCTGGCATAAATTGTCATGCGCATATATTTTCCAGCGACATAATCTTCGAGTTGTTTCGGCAATATTTGTCGATATTTATTATTCTCTTTTCACGGTATATTATTGTTTGAATTATTAATAAGTTAAACTATTTTCTTTCTATGCGAATTCGTATAACATGCATTTTTGTGATGTTGTTTAATATTATAATACACACGAATAGCGGTGAGAGAAGACGTGGAAGGTTTAAGATATTTTTTCGCCGTAAATAATTCGTCGAATTAATGTCTTGCAAAATACTGCAATGTAACTGCAGTCTAAATTTTACCTCGTAAGGTTTCCTCGCGTTCCTCAGAAGCGTTATTAGCAGAGCAAATAAAAAATACAAGAAGAATATTAACATATAACATTTTTTATTAATCTATTTTTAGCATTGTAATTCTAAAATTCTAGAATTAGTAATGATTATATTATTACTCGATTAAATATATAAAAGCGTGATAAAATACTATATTACTTATTATATATAATAGCTTTTATTTTAAATCGACATTTTAGCTCACGGTATGATTAGTTATCCCCGTTATCCTGTTCGCCGTAAAAAAGTTGCACTTCCAAGAAAAATTCCCGTCCAAGAAACTTCAACTTAGGAAACATTGCACTATTATGCTGGGCGGGGAGCATTTAATGGTAGCCTCGCGTAAAAATAGCGATAAAAGCGTAGTGCCAGTAAAAGAACACCGACTTTCGCTATTACGATCCGAAAAACTTCGCCCATTAGTGCCGAACCCTCGACATAACATAATTAAGGTGTGTAATATCATTCTTAAACTTATGACTGCTAATTTTAAAAAGCCCCATGGTCGCTCTCATTTCAGCAAAAAATATGCCGCGGGGAATTATGCAGACAAACGTTATACCGCCATTCGGTGGTCCGAAATTAAAGACCGTTTATTTTCTGGTGTATTATCTGGTGAAATATAAATGCGCTGGGGAATATTCACTCGACGAGCTAAGCTTTCTATCTATCTTATCGGAATAGAGAAAACAATTTTATAGAGCCGTGCTCTTTGAATACATACAGAAAAGATTTCCGATAAATCGGAGAAAACGTCGGCTGTTCAATGCTATATACGCATTAAACGTAATCCATACGCGAAATCCTATTTTTCAATGAAACCACATCATTCGTCATTCGATAGGTCGTGTTATTTTGGCGTGGAAAATATTATTTGGGGCATGTTTATATCCCTTTCTTTTATTTATTTCGATTGTTTTTTTCCGATCCTATATGCGTTTCACGCTCACCGATATCAATACAATATCGTAAAAAGCTGCATTTAACGTTAATTTCATATTTTATTGACGAACTGTTTACATAATTTTCAGTTGGTATAAAACAAGTATAATGTAACTATTATCTTTAAAATTTTCTATCAAAGAGAGATTGTCACATAATAAAAAGAAGATTTTCTTAAACTAAATATTGGCTGAGTCTAACGTCTTTACATATCGTAGAGTTCAACAAAAAGTGCAATAAAAGATATTTGTAATCATGTTTATTATTAAATCATGAATATAAAGACTCTAGCTTCCTAATTAACTGCAGATAAACTTTACACTTGCGATATGACATAATTTGGAATTATATCGGCTATTGATATTTTCTAATTAGTATGCGATTTGTTAATTCAAGACTAAAGATACTTTCAGTAAAGCACTCGCTCTTTTATTTCTAATAAACATCAGCGTTAACGTACTTTCCACGTGTGAATACACATTTAATTAACTCCAATTTGAGCTAGCTATAGCTACTATATACGACAAAATTTAATTCTCGATGCGGGACGCAGTTTTTTTTTCCATTTACTCTCTCATTGCGGATTTTCCTTTCGCACGCTCTCAACTTAATACGGTTATTTATCATGGCCGTAGTGACCAATAAGTCAGAAAGCGGACGCGAATGCGATAGTTTCCGCGAGTGTCTACACAAACGCGGACACGTCGCCATTTTCATCTATCATGAGATTATACTTCTCTCGATGTCATAAATTACGTGCTATATGTGCAGATGTGAATCGTGACCGTCCATGAGAGTGCCGACTGTTGCGTTTAACTGTATATGTTAGACGCTTAGAAGCTATACGAAATAATATTCTTAAATTACACATTGCACTCAGCGATATTGGATCATTCCAGTCATAAGTATAATGCGGTTTTTTCGAGATACTTTCAAAATGAAACAAAAAATTTTGGCACTTTTATTTTAATCCAAAATATATTTTCCACTATTATTTACAACTTCTTCCCATCTTAATCTTAAATTTTCAATTCCCTGGCGATAAAAGTCTTTTGTGTGTGAGCTAAAAAATAATTCAAGATCCCTTTTATACTGCCTTATTTATGGGATGCAATATTTTCAAAATAATAATTATTAATCTATTTGTTATTATATGGATTTAGAGTTGTTGGAAATATATCATAAACAACACAAACAATACAAAAAAATGTTTTTGATTGTACAGTAAAAATTATGCCATATTAATCTCGAAGATAAAAAGAAGTATTTCTGAAAATGCGAGTAAAAAGAGGATTTATCGTACTAGAGAGAAACGTTCCATGCCTACAGAAACATTAAATTAAAATGGCTCAAATATATGTGATTGTTTATCACAGGAGTGATAATACTCATGCAAGGACAACTGATGTAATTTACGAGAGCCCGCGCGAGTTTTCTAGCCCTCTGTGTTCCGTTCTTTTGCACCGCCATATATAGTAGCAGGATAAGGCATGTTGCCGATTAAATCCAGCTGGCAGACGATTGCGCCGAACTGCATGCGGAACGGCACGGCACTCGAACTCGGACGGAACTTCAGTTATGCGCGTCATAACGTTCGCAAATGCGACATCGTGCTATCGGTAACACGGTCGCTATTCGACAACTCCTATCGCGGGAAATGTAAATGTTGAGAATTTCTGATACATAAATTTCGGAGCACGAGAATATATCGTTCCTCGTACGTGCGCTTATAAATTAGGCAATTAACAACGCGTTAGAAAATCAGATTTGATGTACGTCTTCGGAATTTACTGTGCAATTTACAATAACCGTGGCAATAAGATTTCAATAACGCAAAATGTAATAAGTCACGCTTTTTGACAGATAGAATCGTGTTCGTGATATCAATATCAATAATTGCAACAATTGCAACGCACATTGTTGTCTGTACTTTCGCAAGATATAGTATTTATGCGTGATTGGAGTAGACACACACGATACAGCATCCAAAGATCAAAGTAATGCAGAAGTGCAATCTTTTCCAAATTTAAATATTTTAAGAATAAATTTATTCGCAACTGCAATCATGATTAATTAAAATATCCGAAATGTCGAACATATTATACGTCTATATTCAGAATTTCTCTCTGTTTCCTGCAGATCGAAATACTCCGATTCATAGTTTAAACAAAGAATTTATTTATAACGGTGTGACTCGGTTATTTTGCTGCTATAACGAGATCGATGGTAGTTATTGCAAATTATACGCGTTGCAATCAATCGTTGAAAATCAAACGTCGAACTTAATAACGACATAAAGGCTCCGCGTGCAAGAGCTGCGCTGATCAGCAAAATGACACGCACATGGTAGAAATGAGAATGGAGCGGTCGTGGTCTGCCACGTGTTTAATATTCTTCATGTGTATGTATACCTATTCGCGTTGCCGCATTTCATCAGGAGGCAACCGGGATCAAATCGGTGGCGGTGTCCCACCGGCTGTTTCCGACCGCTGGAATCGTTCCAGAAATGGAGCTCGCATTATGCCACGCTCAACGTGCCAAATAATATAGCCGGGGTATAAGGGAAGTGTGTTTGCACGTGCAGAGTAGAACGAGCGAGTGAGCGGTGAGTACCTCGGATAAGAAGAGCTTGAGGCACCGAAGGTGCATGTCACAAACAGAAAGCAAAGTTCGATGGGGAACGAAGAAAGAGAGAGAGAGAGAGAGAGAGGGGGGGGGGAGAAGGGAAGAAGAGAGAGAAAGAGCTGGGCAATCGGCCAGATGCGGTGCAATTTACATCTCGATTACGAAATTGGTTTTCGCATGGACTCGCTTGTACCTGTAAAGATATTTATTATCGTCCTACTTCAAAGGTCACCACGACATGCTCGAAGTTCGGAGAGAACGTTTGGTGTTCGCGGAGGAACAGAAATCTTTCAGAAGAAATAGCCGTTTTTCTCATTTACGGAAGAAGCAGAAAAGAAAATTGAATTTTGCCGTTTTTCATGCGGTATCCTTGGGTTTGGTCTACGATATTTTATTTCGGTACGGATTTTCTCGATTCTTTATATATAGCGAGATATAAAACAAAATTTAATTGATTATTATACACCGAAATTATGTCGATTTATTGTATTTTATGTTGTATAATTTATTTAATTTATTATATTCATTCTATTTGATAACGCAATATATAATGCCACGAGAATTATTAAATAGTTGTTGTTATTGCGGATATATGAGCTATTATATAATTTAAAATGTAAATTAAAGAATACAATATCTTTCTAGTAATGAAATCAGTAAATATTATCTTTTCATAATTTCTCTCTCTTATAAATATTTAAAAGAATATTTAAAACATTTTAATGATTCGATAATGTATTAATTAATATAAGTACTTAAATTACTGCGTTATCATATTTATTGGACAATTTCGATTCTTATTTGATTTTATAATAAATTGCAAATAATTGCAATTTATTAAATAATTAAATAAATTACAAATAAAATATCTCGCATACTCTCCTAATACTAAAAAAAAAATATTAGAATTTCCAAAACCTAAATTGTCGGAGATGATAAAATAAAAATAATGTTTCAGTCTGTTACTAACTTATTCGCACATTTTGCATAAAATAATGCACACATAGGCTTTTGAAAGTTCTTATCATTCTGTCGAGGGATTTGAGGAGACCACGATATGTGTCTTGACTAATATCTCCGAGGTTTGCAAGTTGTTCAAACCCACAGCGGTAATTTTTGTGAAGTATTGTAATAATATTCTGATAAAACGCGTATATATACGTAAACCAAAAATATATCATATATGTAGCCTCAACTTTAGTAAGTTACTTGCTAAGTTTTCGTTTATGGCAGAAGGTTTTAACGACCACTTTCTGAGCGTCTTAACATTTCTTCTTGTGTAATCAAACAGAATTCGAAAATATCACACGACCTATGAGAGATCTATGAGTCAGATGTTAATTAATGTTTACGTTCACCGGGTCAAGGATACCCAAGTAAACGAGGATCAGATTACGAATTAGGTCATTCCATGCTTAAATATCATGTCTCGTTAGCATACTATCGGTAACATCGGCAGGTATATTTGATAAGCTTAATTCTAACTTATTAATTATACTTTCTTTGAATTTACATTTTATGAGAAAAAACCTATTCAATTCTTTGCGAATTAAGAAATAATATATTATAGAGATATCATTGATAAAAAATTTTACGCAAATTTTAAAGACAAATTTTTAAATGTTATAGTTGAATAATGCTAAATATAGATATAAAGCTATTATTTATAATTACTAATTTATAATCAAAATTATAATAAAAAATTCTTGACAAAAAACAGTTTGTTATACTAATAAAAATCGTAATGGAGAGGTAATACATGTTTTGACTATTATTCTACTGTGCGAGCAATCACGTTTCAAATTGAGTATTAAAATTTAAATTGAGTATTGTTTATGTTACAGATGGGAATTTCGGATGGGAAGCAACAGGAAGTAAAGACAGAAGAAAGTGGAACCTTAAGTAAATTTCTAACCTGGAACATGACGGGAAAAGGTAAGTGTGGTCTTCGTTTATCTTTACTCTAATGTTTGCATTAAACCGCACACGATTATTATAATAGTTTATAATTTTCTCAATTTCATTCTTATTCGTTTAATGTTAACTTTCTTCACATCAATAACAAAATTATGCACGAGAGAACAATTCGCATTGAAACACTACTATAAACTACTTATTTTAAGAGACCGACTCCATTTCCGGATCTTATTCCGTATCTTCCAGAAGTGCATTTCAAAGAAACTTTAGCTTACTTTACATACTTTCCCATTAACAGCAACGACCAATTCATTGTCAGCGCAAATCGTAAAACGCGTTTGAATATCGTACGATCGAAATTGTACAATTTCTTTCCGTCCTATTCTCTTCGCAATTTCAAGTTACGTCCCTTCAAATTCATCCATGCAGTTTTCCCTGACCTGACTGTGGAAGCGTCTACTCGAGAGTGATTTCGTTTTCCGTGGGCATTTTTATTTCACGACAATCTCTCTCGCGGCGCACTCCAATCCACGGAATTTCGTGCGTATAACCGTGAGTAACGTGCACACAGCGTTTCACGTCGGACATAACACTTGCATAAATATCAGCCCATGTTTGTCCAATTATACGGTGAGGCGCTGCGTTGGAAGATGAAAGCACGCGGAGAGAAGTGTGTATAGCTCGGGGAGAGGCCAATGAGGGTCGAGGACAGAGAGAGTCGGACAAGGGCGTTTCCATGCTTTTCATCGGTAGCGCGCATTTTCCTTTTCTTCTCATTTTGCACGACGCAAAGCGCCGTATACCACGTACTCCGCCGCTGCGGCAGAAATATTAAAAGGGACAAATGCGCTGCGCCAGGCGCATCAGGATGCACCGCAGCGGTAATAATTGTTTCGAGTCTCGACACACCTGCGCGGCCGTACGCAACCGTGTCTCGATACAATACTGTCTATTTTAATTTATATATGCCGCCAATGAGACGAAGAAACATTATGCGACCATTTATCAATGTAAGATGTTGTTAAGTGTGTCGATCAATCGAGAGCTTTTGTCGGTCAGTTTTTGTTAATAAGCTTACTTATTTGTCCTCTTCACGACTGAGTAAAATTACTTTGCTCCACTTCGTCTTTGCGTTTCGTTGATGACTTTTTAATAGATGTAATAATATTTTAAGTGCGTTTTTTTTCGCATTTCACTACCTTGTATTTTATCGCTGTAATCGCCAAACATAATTAATAGTCCCGTGCTTGCGTAAGACTTTTAATGCCTTTTCTTCGTTAAGAGGGAAGGTATACGAATTCCATTTACATTTTTTTACATTACTCGACATAGGACACTGGAATACTCGCGCGCACACATACACGTACACACACACCCAGAAAATCTCAACTTACAATCGTATTTTCACAGAAATGGCGAAAGTTTAAAGGTTACTTTGCGAGTTCAAAGAAATATACGAAACTACCGCACACACTATGCATCATTCATATAGTCGATTTGCCAAAAGAAATTCGATCGGAGAACATTCGCGAGCTCGATTATCAAACGATTCTATCGTCGATCGGAGACGAGAGGTGAAACTGATTTGCGCATAATTGCTGCGATACAATTTTACAGATTTATCCAAATTTTTCGGATTTCGTGGATTATCACTTTGCCTTTGAGAGGAAATAAAGAAACCTGGCGGTATAATCTGTACAAATGCAATGCATACGAATTTATCTTCATTGCTGTGCAAAACAAAGCAATATATTCGAAAGAAAATCCACTAATCGAGAGAGAGAGGGGGGGGGGGAGAGAAAGAGAGAGAGAGAGAGAGAGAGAGAGAGAGAGAGAGCAATATAGTCGAAAATCCCGAAAAAATCTCGTTGAGCTTATTTTATTTTAATCCCAGAAAAAAAACACTAACAAAAATAAATGGGAAAGGAGCATTGTAAAAATACTCTCTAATTGTAAATGAACTAAACTCGACTATACGGGGTAGGATTTAAACGACAGAAATTCGATGGGGTGCAAAGAAAGTTTTCCCCTCTGATGGGACTTATTTTCCACGTTCCGTGAAGGTATATTAAGCTATCTAACCCAAATTATCAGAACACGAAAAATTTTATATGGAATTAATTTGCTAATTATTTGCTATTTTTTGCTTTTAAAAGTAATTTTTTTGCTCCAGCTACTAAAAATTTACAAAGGGCTGGATAGCTTATCCAGCCCCCGCCCCCAAGGAGGGTGAAGCTATTCAGCCCTTCGTAACTTTTTAATAGCTGGAGCAAAAAAATTACTTTTAAAAGCAAAAAATAGCAAATAATTAGCAAATTAATTCTATATAAAATTTTTTGTGTTCTGATAATTTGGCTTAAATAGCTTAATATACCTGTTCCGTGACGTAAATCGTACCGCAAATTTTTCCCTTTTCATCTCGTATTACTACTTTCGCATTAAAGTCTATTTTAATGCCGCATAATAATAAATTTGTCTTTATATCTGTTCCCTTAAATGAAGCTACCTGATTTATTATCATCTAATATTCTGTGGTATTTTAGACAGAAATCATATACATATAAAAAATATTACACCAAGATTTGCTCGATGCATCCATATAAAAGAGATAGATATTAATACCTATACGTAAGCTTATTTGCAAATAGATTTGTTGGACTAATTAAAAAAATAAAATTATTTTGCAGTAAATTATTTTATGTCGTAGAATAATTCATCGAAATTATGAGTTATACCTTAATTGCTAAAACTTCCAACATCAGGGACTAAATTCTCACATTCTGAAAAAAGATAATAATTCTTACGACAATACGTGACAATTGCGAGGAGAAAGGAATACGATAAGTCTTTTGACAAGACCGGCTTTGCGAAGATCGATCTTCTATTTCCTCGGGTTTAATACACGTTTTGTTCGCTCGATCGTTAAGTAATGATGTTTAAGCCTTTAATCGCAATCACAAACGATCAGACGTAAAGGGAAGTGAGTTAACCGTTTTCGTCGTTCCACCGGCGAAACGGGCAGTTGTAATTAATCCGCTTCGTCCCCTGCGTTTCCGACCTCCGCACGACGATTCGACTGCGCCTCGTCTATTGGCGGAGATTCGTAGTTTGAGAGTTTCCTGGGAATTTCGCCTATAACCTTCTGCAGAGCTCGCTACTGCACCCACTGAACCTCTTCGATCCAACCCTAAAGAGGAGAAACGGATACTCAGTAAAACTCCTGTAAAACACGCTAGTTAACCCGGCGGATATGGCAGCTTTATCTCTCAGATAATTGTGCTGATTAACGGAATGTATAGACGAGTGATATCCTACTTTGTCTTCTTACGAGAAGACCGAACCGCAAGTGGTATTTATAATGATTGATTACCGTGAAATACGTTCGGAATGCGTCATATGGATTTACAAAACAATAAATCTACGAAATGAATGAAGTGACTGTATGAACTGACAACGGAATCTCTTTTATGATATAGTAATAATTCTATATATCTGTAAGACATAATTCTACATTTATTATATATATATATATATATATATATATAGCCACTTTTATGTTCAAAAATCGTAAATTTTTATTTTCAATTTTTTTTAATTACAATTACCAAATTCTCAAGTTTCTGTCTACATTTCAAAAAGACGCTATTCCCGGTACATCTCGATTTGGAAAAGACTGGATGTATAATCTTCTTGCCTCGGCAGCATTACTTTGAGCAAGACCATACATAAGATGCATATCAGCTAATTCATTAAAACTTAAACGATCCATTGATGAATACGGAAAGATTAGATACAACCTAAAAGTAAGGTGTTGTTAAATAATAATTTGAAACTTATTACAAAACCGTGATTCACTTACTGATTTTGAATAGGCGTGAAAACAACTGATTTTGAATAGCCGTGAAAACAACTGATTTTGAATAGCCGTGAAAACAACTGATTTCAAGTAGCCGTGAAAACAACTGATTTCTTTTAAAAATAATGTAATCGTTACAAATATTGAAAAATTAAAAAAAAATAAAAAAATTAAAATTAAAAAAATTAAAAATATTTAAAAATAAAAATTTTTAATTTAAGAAATAATTAAGAAAGAAGGATGCCAAGCGGATTCTAAATTACGATTTTTGAACATAAAAGTGGCTATAACTCGGAAACGGCTCATTTCCGGACCTATGTTTGTATGAACTTTTTTGCTTGTTTTTGGGTCCCGAATCACCTCCCGAAGTGGAGTAGGCGATTTTTCGGACACCCTGTATATATATATATATATATATATATATATATATATATATATATATATATATATACATACATATATACCTATGTATATTAGAATTATTAGATAAATAACATTGAATTATAAATAAAATGTAATAAGCTGATAATATCAATAAATAATCAAAATTAAATTAACAGAAATATTTATAAAACTGTCTCTTGACATCAATTCTATCAAACAAATAAACAGGAAAAACGTAAGGCAATTTCGAGGTGTTGAAAAATATCAGGGACATATTATCAGAGAAAGGGCTACGTCTCTAAAAAAAATGGCCGTCGACATTCTGTTTCATTCCGCTTCCTCGCCAAAAATTTGAGCTATTTGCAAGGGTGACCGGATAACGCGAGGCGTCGGATGATAGAGTCGTGAAGTTGACATAAACGAAAGAGCTCGAGCGAAGTCGGAAACTTTTGAACAGAGTCGAAAGTTCGACAAAAGCGGCGTACTCGACAAGCCGGGGACTGAATGTCTCTATGAAAAATACGAACATGTGTTCGGAAAGGGTGGAACACGTACAAACAGCCGGGTAACGATACGAGAGGGATGCGGATGCCCTCGGGGCGAACGTAACGGAAGGGGACCAATGGAATAGTAACTATTATTTACACCTAGGAGTACCAGGCTCCATACAATATGCCCGCAACTCCCACGAGTTCATCGGCGATGCGCGTACTTTTCTTTCTGCTTTTCATGGTGCGACTATCAATTTCGGATTTTGAAATTGTCTGTTGGGAGATTACGAAGCTATTATACGTTCGCGCTTTGCTTTGTGGTTAGCATAAAATAAATTCAACTAAATTTGGATGTATATGAGATAACAAATTTATAGTTATCGTTGTAATATACCATTTTTTAAACTCATTAAAAATTAATTCTATCATATATATTATGTATATATATAATTAATTAATTCTAATTATATGTGTATCATACGTTTATATATTTTTGAAAAGAAATATATCACATTAGGTATTATTTGCTCGTTGCGATAGCAGAAATAATTAGAAAATGTTTTGTCGTTAATTAATACGCAATAAAATCACTGTTCTAATTACATCTTAAAGTCAGTACTATCATCGTACGTATTGTCTCACGGAAAAATGTTTTATTAACCGATTAAGAATAGCTGTTGCAAATCTCTGATTTCGAAACTTTCCCCTCCTCGAAAGATCCTTCGCGGAGCCGCTTAGGATTGGCAATGACTTGTAAACCCGAATCAACCCCTCGGGGGGCTTCACAGAGTCAACGCGATGTAGTATCTGCTTCTCGTGCGGCTTCGATTCCGCCCTACTGATCGCGAGCTTGTGTATACGTTATATGTAAAATTCAAATCACACCCGCTATCTATATCGATTTTCATCCTGCTCTCCCTCTCTATCCATCTCCTCCCCCACCACCCGCTGCCTTTCGTTTCTTTAATCCCTCCTGGCAGCGCATTTCTTCATTGCCCTTCGAGCATGGCACGATGTTCGATCTTTGAAGATTTACTTTCTGATCCTTCCATCTCGGTAGACCTCTTTCAAACGTTTCTTCAGAAATTCTATACGTATTTGCCATTCGCGATGAAACGGAAAAATGAAGATATCTATCCCTCTTCTCAGGGTTACTTCGAAATAATTCGAGTATAAATTTATACTATATGCAATATCGCCTCCTCGTGTAGGATGTGATTGAAACCATTGATGATTTAGTTTCATGGTTTTTAGTTCTAAACGGAAAGAACAGTATCTAAAAATTTAGCTAGATATTACAGATCTGAAAATAATTTTGTCGCACCATCAAAATAATTATGTAGAACACTCAAACTGATTGCTAAAATGTCAAAATTTTTTACAGTATTATTATCATACTTCAATACGACCTACTATATAAATATTATAGTATATAAGTATATAAGTATATAAGTATAGGTACTTCACTTTAAATACCTATTAAATTTTACAGACTTAATAATCTTACTCAAGACAATTTCTTCGTAAAATCTGACACACTTCAGAAGAAAGTAAGGAAACAAGACGCATGCATATTTTATACTCGTCATAAAGTATCATTATACTGCATTTCCTAACATCTCTTACTCTTACCAGGAAAATAATGATTCAATATTTCGTAAATAATTTTTTATTGAATGGAAAATTCATTTTGAATAAATAAAGAAGAGTAAGAGGGAGGGGAGAGGTATGAATTATCACTAATAAGCGAAGAAGAAATTTTGAAGCTATCGAAGACATCGCGATGGCGAAAAATGCAAGAGTAAAAGGCACGAGTGATTTGAAATCCCCGAGCCTCGTTTCTATTGAAAGTCGGATTTCGCGTTATTCGCATTACATATCCGGCGAGAATGTGATGCCTTTGTTCGCGCGTTTGAAAGACGATGAGGAGAGGAGGCGTTTTGAATGGGCCACCTTTAATGTTCAAGTCAGGCACCATCGCGATATAATTCAACGCGCGGTAACGCACGAGAATACGACCGATTCCAATCTCGTATTTATACCCATACCAGTTTGCTCACCAGTACCTCTCCTCTTACAGCTTTCGAATCGCTATAGCATGATCATTATACCATATACCGTGAAATCTAATTTCAACGTTGTAACAACGCTGTACAATGTCATATTACGATTTGCGTTGTAAACTGATCAGTTTGTGCCTTCATTACGTAAGTGAACATTCCCACATTACACAATAATATCACATTTAATTAATATTATTTGTTACAAAATTATCTTTTATACTTCTCGGGTTTTGATTATGCTAAAATAGAAATAATATTTTTATCGTTGATTAGGTTATGTTTTTGATTAATAATAAAATGTTATTTTATTTATTAATTAATAATTAATTCAATTATTATTAAAATGCCATTAATTTTATATCGTTATCAATGTATTAGATATTTACGTCTCTTCTATCCAGGCGCGAATACTCATATAATGATATTTCGTGATCCTTTCACGCAGAACGTGAGAATTATTGTCAAAATTTATTACCACCTTGACGCATGTCAGTCTCATCAAGATACACTCCGTGACTGCTAATTCTACGGTATTCCATTCAACCAGCCAACTCACTGCCGATCCGCTGCTCCATTAATTACAGTGATGATTAACAATGTGATTGTACCTAGAGATCAATTACCAGCAATAACCCTACCAATAGCACGTCAGGCAGTATAACACGCCCCATTACGATTCGATAATTTCTCTTCCTCGTTTGGTTAAGCAGTACTATTGTGTACGTGAAATACAAGTCGTTTAACAATGCATTTATAGTAAAACGGTTGTCGTATAAAAACGTCCGTTGCCTGTGAGAGATTGTTGAATCAATAGTTACACGATCTTGCGATTGTCTATCGGGAAATTATCGATAACTGATGATACAATTGATGAGAATGATGAGCCTTGAATAGAATAAAATACTAAAAACTATAAACACCGTTTACAATCATATTTAATATATTTGATATTAATATACTATATTCCAATATCTATATATACATTCTTTCTCTCTTCTCTATTACACTATATTAATTTTCGTATCATCAGTCACAACATTTGTTCAGCTTTTGTTTTAATTCCATAATATTTGCCAAAAAAATGTATTGTGTACATTTCCAACAAAAAAAAAACTATCAAACTTTTCGAAATAAACAGATTATATATTATTTGCTTCTTCCAATAATTTTATTAGAATATCTTTATTTAAATATGTTATAAAACAACAGCAAAGATTATTATTGTAGTATTTATTCATAATTTACATATTTAATTTAATCAAACTGTTCATGTCTATATATCAAATTAAATGATTACATCAACTTTGAATTCACAGTGTCACAGTCTTTTTTTTCACTGTGCATACTTTATTTATATTCTTTGTATTCGGTTATTGAAAAGAAGCATCGCACAGTCTCAGTTTGGCGGTAATTCTAGATTAAAATTCTAGCGAATGAATAGACTGTGTTATCGCGAACGTATATATATACTCTTGTATTTCGACAAAATAAAAATAAAAAAAAAAACGCATTAACATGGTTTTTCTTTATGAATATAACATCGATTGAACATCAAACAAAATTCATCGCAACATATTTAAACTTTATTAAAAATTTTTTGAAATGTTTAATAAATTCTTGCGATGAATATCGTCTGTGTATGTGTGTATATTATCTGCCCGAAAGGGTAGATCTAACTTTTTATAAAATGGAGAACATCCAATTATATATATAACGTTTTATCTGTTATACCTGTAACCTACGCGATATGATTATAAATGCATTAAATATTCTAACAAATCCACATTTTTGAATAATTTTAGAACAACGCGCCCCGAATAATTGCATTAATATTAATTGCATTGAATTGCATATAAACGCTATAAATGGGTCATCACCATTATGTTATCTCTAATATTACGGAAGCGTTACATCAGGGATCGGAGGCTTTAATTACGTGTCCGTTTATCGTGCGTTGAATCGGGCAATGTCAATCGACGATATCGACCGGACCCTGGGCTTTCTGCAGCAGAGCAAGTGGTGATATCAAAAATATGTCGCGTATCCAATTACGCGAATATGGCTTATTAGAGAACGATGAAAATTCGCGGAAATAATCAAGCCGCTGCGCATCTGACAAATATTTGCAAGCTACGCGTCGTTATATTTTCTAGTGTGCAGCCGTCGCGATAGTATCGATATATCACTGTGACGGTCGTATTGCCATTCGAAAATATATGCTGTTAAAAACATTCGTCGTGCAATGGCAGAGAATTAATAATACGTAGTCGATTGAAACAGCATTGAAATTAATACATTTCCCCCTTTGCATCTAAACATATTGCTCTCTGTACGAGCGCGCGAAATTGGATTGAATTCACATTAATAGAGACAAATTTTTTCGCGTATATGTCGTGACCGCATCGAGAGCTTCGATAAAATTTGCCATAAATATATTAAGCGCAAACGGTAATATAATATTACAAAATCAAAGAGATCTTACACTGAGAAAAAAAAATCGTAGATTCAAAGAAATATTATTTGATTCAACTAAATGCAGCGGTCACGGGCTGTCAAGCTAACATTTGTTAATTCAAAAAATATTATATTTAAATAGATTCAGAATTTCTTGATATTACTCACGTATATTTGATTTAAATATATTAATATTTGCATTAAACAAATCACTACAACTAAACGAGTTTAGTCAAATTTACAACATTTTTTTCTCAGTGTAAGCATGTGATATCGTGAAATGCATATTTGACAAATCTCTCTCTTTCCCTCTATACCATTTTCTTGAAGTTTTACATTGCTATTATTTCAATACAATGTTTTGTTTCAACATTTTTTTATTCAAAAGTTCCGCGTTCGAAAAAATATTGGAAGCATGCCTCTAGTCATAAAAAATAAATATTGTGAGATATGTTGATTTTGTAGAATGTGTTAAAAAATGCATACATTGGTGCGTTTGCTACATTTATATCTATGAAGTATCTGATTTTTATTAGTTGAAAAGTGTCAAGAATTGCTGATCCGATATTACACCGTTATCATTTACAAAAAGTTTAGCTATCGTTATATTAAAGCGATAACGATTTATTGGGGAGGATCCATATATACAGCGATTTATCAAATGCTGTTATTATAGGAAGATATTTCTACGAGATAGCAGGTTAATAATTTCCAATAACATAGGTAGAAGTAACGATTTATACATCAAAAAGCTTCTAAATGAAAAAAAGACTTCACTACACAACAAATGAAAAAAACCCTTAAAAAAAATGTTACTTTACTCTGCCAATCAGCTTCTAAAAATTATTTAATATCATGAAATACCGTGTTAAATGTTTTTCCATATAATTTTTTTAGTAACATATTTGTCAATTCTTGTTGCTTTCTATTTTAAATTACCAAAATTTAAAAATTATTTCGATTGTCTTCTCTTCTTCTATTCAGGATGATAAATCGAACGATAATGCAAGTTGGTCGTGGTCGACCTCTTGTTACACAACTCTCAGAAAGTTAAAATCTCGTGTTTATAGCAGACCATCGCACTTCCGAAAACTGGAAGCCGAGAGGAAGTTCTAGTTGCCTCTGCTAGAAACTCGAGGAGATGCTGTTGAGCTTTCCGTCAAAAGGATGGAAACCTTCTTGTCTTTTCTATGGTTATTTGGGAGCCTTGAAAGAACACGTCATGAACAGCAAGCTCGGCGAGACATATATTCATCAAAACGTTATAAATACGGAGCAAATAGAAAGAGCACTTTCGTCCTCAATTAAACACGGTTTCGCGAAACTTAGGAAGCATTGTCTTCATGTATGTATAACCCTGTCTTTCAGAATTCTGGAGCATTAAAACGAATAACGTTTCTATAACGTAAGCTATTTTATATTATACCATGCAAATGGTAAACGGATATTTCAAAAAAGATATTTTTAATAAACGGCAAATCTGTTTAAAATAAGTACTATGTCAGATCTATTATTTTATTAATATAAACATTTATGAAAGCTTTTTACATTTGCTTAATAAATTTAACTTAATAATTATAATTAATGTCAAGTTTAATTGAAGTTTCTTTGATTACATCCTATAAATCTTGGATTTAGCGTGAGATAAAAACGAAAGTTGTGACGGTCACACTTCTATCCTTCAGGGATGTCGGGATGTTCTCCTAATGATTTTTCGGACATTTAGCTATAGATAACGATTTATCTTGCGTCAAAGCACGGGTAGCCAGGAGCTCTTACGTGACTCAGGGAATCCCAACGATAACAAAGTAATTGCTACAAGAAGGAAAATCCTGACATTTCTCACACGTCGTTTAGGGAGAATTTCTTTTATTGCACTCGTCGACTATATCGGTAATCCGCTTTGTTAACGTCAACAGAAACGCAAACGTGATTCCCGACCGTGTCTCTACAAAAACACCGTGGCGAGGTGCCAACGGGAGAGAAAACAGTTAATTTCATTAATAAAACCGAGTCGCCACGTTTGCACACGTTTTTGCAACAATCAAAATGCTGGCTTATTCAATAACATCCGTAATTTGATTCTTATCTTATACAAACGCGTATGCGTTATCGAATGAAATTACTATCTGCTATTAATTATTATGGAAGAAGATATTGAAACATTTAATTACGGCAGTGTGTAAGGTTTCATTGTTTTTTTAACTATACATTTATTATAGGATGTTATTAATGTATCTATATAAATTAAAAACATATACTTATAAGGCAGAGAGTTTTGTTTAATAAAGATTTCCAGCATAATTTAATAATGGAAGTGTTTAATATATGAAATTAAATATTAAATATTAATTATTTAAATGTTCCAGTTATATTAAACATTGAATATTAATTATATTATGCGAATTAAGTATTTATACGAGTATAAATGTAACAAAATTTTGTTTTAGTTAATCTAGAGAAGATGCTGCTTGAATGTCTACCTTATTCAAAATTTAATTGCTAAATTATTTAATTATATATATATTTTTCCGTACAATTTAAGAAAAGTTAATCTCAAATTTGTCTAAAAATCTATAATATAATACAATCTTTGAAGTACTGTAAATAAAATGTTCCATATCTCGTACGTTCATCAATAATTGCACCAAGTCGCATTGTTATGTTTTCAGATTAGAATTGTTTTCGCAACACTGTAATGCCGCAATTAATAAAACAAATAATCGTTTTAATAAATATAATAAAATTTAGTAATATTGTATTAATAGATCAGACGGAGAAAAGCAATTTGCATCACTTACGAGCGAGAATGAACGGCGTGTTAACTATTTAATGGCGGAACAACGTTCTACGTATGACGTATTTTCCAGA
The DNA here is from genome assembly GCF_030848805.1 of Temnothorax longispinosus. Taxonomy (NCBI): domain Eukaryota; kingdom Metazoa; phylum Arthropoda; class Insecta; order Hymenoptera; family Formicidae; genus Temnothorax; species Temnothorax longispinosus. The sequence continues at coordinate 15,344,101 of NC_092361.1, forward strand.
CCGAGTCATAACTCACGTGTAAGATTCGATCTGACGGTTAATTTCCGCGACGAGAAAGGTGATATGCGGTAGATCACGGGCATCTAGTCGGTTTTTCTAAAAGTTTAATTGGATCCACGGGGCAATCCAATCTGACCACATGCGCTCGCGCATGATTCCGATTTTTCCGGATTTTGCGTCGCCGCAGGAGCACAATCTCTCCTCTCCGCTTCACGTCTCTACGAAATTACGTGGAAATTTATCTCGCAAAAAGTTGTACTGTCGCACATCACTTCAGTGAGTAATTGCGTTAATTACAAAGCGATGCGTTCCGTTTTTTACCTCTGTATCCCACTGTCGAGATGTCCAGCGCTTAAAGAATACTTCTTTCAGCCTCTGAATTTCACACGGTCTTCCTGTAAATAGAAAAGATGTTTCAATAGAATTATAAAGATTCAAATTAATATAGAGATTATTTTATCGAGTCTTTTTATAAATTTCTTATAATTAGTGTATTTTATCGCGAAAATTTATTCTCCATTCTTGCATATACAAATTAAATGTGAAAGAACAAATACACAAAATACAATTTTTATATGAAAATAATTAAATTGTTATAAATATCGTTATATAATAAATTTTATTGACATTTTATTGACTTATAAAATGAAGAAAATTTTCAAAAAAATAAAAAGTTTTCTCTAATTTGTCTCTAATTGAAGTTCTAAAATCCTTAAAAAAAAGTTCCTCAAATAAAGAGAGATTCCACAACGGTGCAAGAAAAGAGCGCACGCCCGCGAGAAAATTCATTTCTTTTTCTTGATTCACGGTACAGTAATCTTTTTCATTCTGTTAATTTATGCCGCAACGTTGCTCGCGGCGGAAGAAGAACCATGGATTATTTGATTACTATACGCGAAAGTATTTGAGTTAATTGAGAAGCTGCAAAAGTATTGCCTGATAACATAATATGATGTCATTGACGCTAAGAAATACTTCTTGTAACAATAGTTTTTCAGCTAATATTTCTCTCTCACTAACCCAAAGAGATCGACGATGAATAGCACGGAAATGATGCAAACGAACTGTGTGAATGTTATTACAGTAATTTGAAAACGGTATTTACTTCCTCTGTGAATGAAATTAGGCGCAATTCTATTTGATTCCTATCGTTCCGTACACAGCCGTAGTTTCGAAAGGCAATTGAAGTTTCCTCTCTCTTGCCTCTCTCTTTTTCTTTCTTTTCTTTCGGCGGAATACATCGGAAACTCATTTCTGTCGATAACGGGCGAACCTCGAAATCGCGCGGCCGTTTTCCGATGAAGATTTGTGATAACGCTGCCGCTCGATTAGGAAGCCTCTCGGCAAATCGTGCAAGATAAAATCGCGACGGCGTCCTTCCTTGCTAAAAGGAAGGTGGGATTGAATACTTAACGAATCCCGGAGATATTCTTAAGGATCCAAATGGAACTTTAAAGACCCTCGTAGAGGCGACAGAAGAGCGGAAAAGGGTTTGTGGCAATCGATTCGCCAATTGCGGCCAGGGATCCCGGAGAATATAGCTTGTAAGAGAGTCCACGGATAGGACTGTCACAATCTCTTCGTGAGAGGTATAATACTATAAAAGAGATTCCTTTCTCTTTTCAGCAACAAAGTCGGCCAAGGTCACCCCGGTGGAGGACACTCAACCCAAAGAGGATTCCACCACCATTGAATTTTTAAAACCGTAAGTTCTGATTCTATTCTTATTAGAAAAAGTTGTTATATTGTTATATATCTTATGTTATTATCATTTATAATAAAACATTACAATTGTCATGATTTATAATTATTAATATTACAATAAATAACATTATTTTATATATTATTTGATTCATTGCAACTGTATAAATATAAAATTTCTTCGTTTTTGTTTAATTTCGAGTTGATCAATTTTTCGAGTACTTCACATCAGGAATGATATTACCATATTGTATGTATCTCATGATATTTCGAATATTATCATTACAATAATTAATTACCAATAATCTAAAATTACACTAATAATAATTGCTGTAAATCATCGAAGAAATGGAATATATCATGAGGATGTTGACCAGGTCAAACGCGGAATATGGGTTGCAATTAAACATTCATAAGACCGAAGTCATGATCATGAAAATAACTTTCTCCATTTACAAAATGTAGCAAGTTTTGAAGTGGTTGATAAGTTTGTATATCTTGGCTCTCTCCTAACAACGGAGGGAGTGAAATACGGCGAAGAATAAACATCGCAAGCTCGGCAACCACTAATACTAACTTACCAAAATTTCGAAGGACGCGATAACTAAACATACGAAAATCAGATCGGTACAAGCACTCATGTTCCTCATATATAGCCACCTACACATTTGCATTGGAAACATGAACACTCAAAAAGCCAGACAGATCGCGTATCGAGGCTTTTGAAATGTATCGACGTGTCCTCCGAATATCATGAATAGAACATTGGACGAGTAAGACGTTACTGAAAGAATTGAACGTCAATACCCGTTTGCTAAGAATGATCCACCGTTTATACCTTCAGTACCATGGTCATATTTCTAGCAAAATAGGAACAATCGAAAAATTAATGATTGAAGGCAGGATAGAATACAAGAGGCTAAGAGGTAGGTCGCCAACTCGTTGGACTGATTAATTGTGAGCTAAAGACCTTTTAAATACATGGTTACACGACACGATTAGTTCAGGATAGAGTAAACTGGAAAATCACCATTAATTCTCTATAAATCTCTACCATCAGCCCTTTCGAGAATAAATGGACAGAGGATGAAGATTATTTAAAATACAGTATTATTTTATCAAATAATATACGTATAGATAATATGTGTAAAATCGTTAATTTTAGTTTATTTAACTTCGCGTGCGCACGCGCGCGCGGTTTTCTCATTAAATATCATAATTTGAGTATCTCATAACCGAATTTAATCATATTGCAGTAAAATATATCTTTATGATATTAACACAAACTGTTAAAATAATGTTAACTTAATTGTGAATACAATTTTGCGACACTGGAATAACGACACTAAAAAAATGCATGAAATAGTTTTTGTATGCTGTAACAATAAAACCTCAGTATTGCGCTTTTTCACATGAAAGTTTTTCCCCCAAAGGGTATCCTGCTAAACTGCACTCTATTTCCATTCAAAGTGATACTTTGAAAGCAATTAATCCCTGATGAAAGTAATTTGCAACGGTGCAATATTAATCTTACGTTAAAAACTTCGTCCGATAATTCGAAAAAAGAAAATATTTAAAAAATGTATGTAATGTGTAAAATGTCAAAATGCGTAAGAGACCAACGTTTAAATGTAGTAAATGTTAATAAAACATATGATAAAAGAACGCAAATTCTGGCTCTTAAAAATACAACATTTAATTTTTATTTCTAAAATTTTGTATGGCTTATAAAAAGTATGTTTTTTTTAATTCATTAAAAAACATTTTTATTTAATTTTTAATTTACTTCAAGGTTACTCAAAATTATTTCTCTTTGCTTTCACAATTCATATATTGTCTTCCTTTTCGAGCTTTTTCACATTTGTAATATCAGATTATACATGATTATAATACCTCATTAATATAACTATTCCATGCCCTTCATTGTACAATAACGATAATATTCTCTAATAAACGTCAATTGAATAGTTCCAATGTTCGCGCGATGAAACTTAATTCGTTATTTCGCCAATTGCAGTTTATTTGAAAACGTTTCAGCGGGTAAAAGCCCATTGCTGTTAATCCGCGCGCTACACTATCTCGTGCGAGTAAAGATTTATTCGCCGGAGACGCACGCGTGCGAATGGACGCACTGCGGCGGACATTATCCGAGCGGAAGATGACCCATGAAGTTCACTGTCAGTTTAAACGGGCCGCGACCCACCCTTACTTCTATCGTTTGCCCGGCTCAGTTTGCTCGTGCACCCAGCCGAGCGATATTTAATACGACACGTCCATTAAGGACCGTGGATTGATTCCTCGTTGATCAGCTAAGTAACTTGCGCTTGTTCAAATAACGAGCGCGCTGTTCTACAAACGAACGTCGGATGTTGTATCGGATTCAATGACTAGTCGTTTTCAAATAAGTTTTTTTTTCGACATAAAACTATTTTTACGGTCGTAAAAGATACGCAAGATTTTTGATAGAAAAGTAGAAATACGTAACATGCGTGTGTGTTGTAAGCCAAGATTATTATTAATTTCGTTGTCACGATGCACTTTTGAAATGTATTGTAACTATTATGTAAGAATTCTCAATTATCTTTATATTCAATAACATATCTGTTCATTATAGTAACTCAATGATAAATAATCTTTCTTTTCATATTATATAAAAGTAAGTTACTGAGATATAAGTAAAGAATATACTTTTTCCCGATCGAATAAAATATTACATATTTTTATGTAGTTTTATATTATCATAAAAATAACCATTATCATTCTCCGTTGTTAAAAAAGTATGCTTTACCATATACAACAGAATGTAGTTAATTATCTTTGATACCCCGTCTAATAATCTCAATGCTCAACAACCCAATAACGGATGTTTGACAATAATTTTGTTAATGGAGGAAAGATCGTTGTGGCGAATGAGGGCCTGCGCTTAATAAAATTTATTGGGCTCGATGTTTCAGAAAGTCAGAAACGGTCAAGACAAGCAGCGGGGACGACTGCAGGGTATGCCGGAAGTCGTTCGGCCCCGAGGAAGTCTCGCGAACTTGTTGCGAGTGTCAACATAAGGTCTGCGAGGACTGCGCCTCGTATTCGACGACAACGAATTCCGACGATCCGGTGGGTCTGCACGCCTTCATTTTTAATTAACCGGCTTGTTCATTGTTTTTCGCTGGTAAATATTGCCGTAAAACGAGATTGGATGGCGTCTGGGATGGCGCAAATTAATTGCCGAAACCTACGAAAGGAAAACACACAAAAGAGTTTGAAGACAGAGAGAAACGAAGGCTTGCGAAAATCTAATTTAAAAATTTTAAAAAATAACGTCGTAATTAATCGTGACATTTTACCGCTGCTTCCCTTAAATATTTATATTTTTTTTTATTTATACGTTATACCTATATAATTGGAACCGGTTGTTCCTTTGACATTTCATATTAATGATCGGTTGCGCAATTTTTATTTGATTTTCTTTTTTATTGCCAAAAGGTCAGTTAATTTTATTTTTTATTAATAAACAGTAAACTTTTACGTTAACATGTCATATTTTATATAACGAAATGGACATATCTATAAGCGATTTGTATCTTACGCAAAAGTAAAGCTACAATAATAGTTTTATTTAAATGCGTTGTGTATAATCATCATGTACGAGACAAGAAATGAAATATCACATATATAGAAACAAGAAACAAGAAAAATATGTTCGATTTGTCCCATAAAGAAGCTTTCAAAAGTATTCTAAAAATAAAGCTCCCATTATTTGCATTCGAGGCGTAAATACAAAAGAGATAATTAACTGCCAATCGATAATAACAAGAAAAGCCAAGAAAATTCACGATGACAAGAATGTGAACGGAAGTCCCCTAATACCAAAAGACTATAACATATCACTTGTGTAAATCACATCTATAACTCTGTTGCTCTCTAATTTTCATTCGTAAGCAGCGTAGCGCCTGTCGGAAATTATCGCAAAAAAATTATTGGGGCTTCCATCCTTCGACTATTCGAAGTTTTTTTCCGAAATCGCTAAGACAATTATGCTTCTTCGCCCGAACCGTCGTTCCGTGTCGATAATTGAATCCACGAGGTAGGAGGCAAAAAGCAACCGGTATATCTTCGTGGCTCGAAACTTTCGTACTATATTATCATAAACGCGTGGATCTAACGGAAATTTATTCGCGACTCGCGCGAATTCGCTCCGCATTTAATCGCGTTAAAGATTAATTGGTTTAATGGCGATTTTGTTTGCCCTTCGCTCGCTGATACGCGTGATGTTGATTGGGCGTTAATTCTAATTACACGCGTAATTGATAAATTCAGTAAATGCGCGCAGCTTGATCGCACGAGATTTAATCTCGCGTTGGATTACAATGGATGGCATGCTCTTGCACGACATTCCTGCGGGCAACCTAAATTCGGTAGAATATGCGTAATCATTCTGAGTCTATTCTCATCCCGTATTTCTATTCATTTCTATAACACACGGCATATCTCCGTGTGTTACCTAAAGATAACCTAAATTCATTAAAATATACATTCTTCTACATTTAAAACGGAACATTGTGTAGAAAAATCACATGTACGTATGAATATGATGGAAATGTGCGCATTTAGTAAATGCAACTTGCATTTGTGCTCCATTCGCTCCATTCGCTATTTTTGACGTTCATGCGGTAAAGTATGTAAACGAAGAGAGAGAGAATACTTGGCTTTTATGATGCACGCTCAAATTCCGTTTTTAACTTTGCATATTATAAATAAAATAAAAAGCAGATCGAAAATAATACGATTATACAAATATTATATATTAAATAAATTTACACAGTAATTTTAAAGTAATAACATTTACAATAAAAGTTAATAATATTTGTAATGTTTGCTGCATTCGTGGTATTGTTTGTTGAAGTAAAAATGCATAATATTTTACGAGTGAGAAACTATATACCGGGTGTTTCATTTTAATCGCCCCAGGCAAATATCTCAAAAAATATGAAAGATACGAAAAAACGTTTCAAACAAAAGTTGTTTGGTTTGAAGGGGGACATAAGATGGTGTCATTGGTTTGACCTTGAGTGAACGTGCCGAGGTCATATGGAGTTCAACTTTGTTTTTTTAAATGGAACTCCCTATTTTTCATTGCATATTCTTGTAGCTTACCTAAAGAGCTTTTCAAAACCCTATATTTGAGTATTTTTTCATAAAGTACTTTTCGAGTTACAAGGCTTGAAAGTTACAATCCCGCCGGCATTAGCATTACCCAAGGTGTACCGGCCAATGAAGACGACAAGACCCAACATTGATCCGGCCAGTGAAAGCAAGACCTAAGATTGATCCGGCCAGTGAAAGCAAGACTCAAGATTTGATCCGGCCAGTGAAGGCAAGACCCAACATTGATCCGGCCAGTGAAGGCAAAACCCAACATTGATCCGGCCAGTGAAGGCAAGACCGATTGACTCACAAGTAGGGTCACATCGAAGTCACATTGTGTATTTTTGGTTTACAGCAAATGCTCAAATGTACTACCATTCTGTTGCATGGATACATAATTGCAACCCAATAACTTTCAAGCCTTGTAACTCGAAAAGTACTTTATGAAAAAATACTCAAATATAGGGTTTTGAAAAGCTCTTTAGGTAAGCTACAAGAATATGCAATGAAAAATAGGGAGTTCCATTTAAAAAAACAAAGTTGAACTCCATATGACCTCGGCACGTTCACTCAAGGTCAAACCAATGACACCATCTTATGTTCCCCTTCAAACCAAACAACTTTTGTCTGAAACGTTTTTCCGTATCTTTCATATTTTTCGAGATATTTGCCTGGGGCGATTAAAATGAAACACCCGGTATATACACGCTTTCATTTATAATAAAATGTTAAATTTCGGATTAATGTGATTTTCTTTTAATCGATATGAATTAAATATTTGTATTTTATTTTATCCATTATGCTTTCCACATATTGTATTTAATTCGACCAAATTCCATTATTAGTTTAGTTTGTATTGTCAATTTAAAAATAATGCTAGCCTTAAATCCTAAAGTTTCTATTAAGGAGGTTCGATGGCTACAACAAAATGCAGAGAGTTTCATAAAATTTTAATATGCGTTGTTCTGGAATGCAAAATAGAATTATGTGAATTTATTAGGAATTTTTCACCGTCCCGTTTTGAAAAAAATCTACTCCAAAAATTTAAAAAGTACAATTTTTGGATTAGATTTTTTTCAAAACGGGACGGTGAAAAATTCCCCAAAAATTCACATAATTCTATTTTGCATTCCAAAACAACATATTAAAATTTCATGAAACTGGCTGCATTTTTAACATAGGTTTTTATGGGAAATGACATATTGCATATACCTTCAGAATGAAATAAGTGCAAGAAAAAATGCAAATAATAAAGAAAAAGAAATTTGCACATGTAACTTAATAATTTACAAATAAATGAGCGAAAGAAAGGGGAAGGTTACCGCACATTTCGTAGAAAAATTATTCATTAAAGCATAAATTGCTTGATTTTTCGTCTGCTAGACTGTCATGGTCGTGAACGACGTGAACAGCAGCACGCATTATACACGCGGCGACCAATCAGAGCAATCCCCTTCATTCCCACTACTTCAAACGCTAGTGCGCTGTTTCCAGAACCCCCGCGTCCCACTACTCCCTCCGATGAAGCCATCGAACCTCCTTAAACAGCGTAATTAAACACGAAGTGATAATTCAATCTTTGAAACAAAACATAATTGGAGAGCAATATGTCAATATTATAGACGCAAGCTTATCGCCAATAAATGATTGCGCACATATGGATGAGTATTGAGTGCTTTTTTTGTCTGGAAACGTTACAGTCTTCCTGGCGATGTAGCGTTTGCCGTCGAAAGATCGCCTCGAGGGACCAGCCGATAGTGACACAGGAATCCACAGATTCGATGCTAGACGTGCCGTGCTTGGAGACACTTCACAGGAGGCACAGTGACGCCCGACTAGGTCCTACCGGTAGTCAGATAGGCACGCTTGGAAGTGGATTGGCTCCGCCACGAACTCCGGAAATCCGAAGACATTCCGACGTTTCGCCAGCTAGTCTCAAGGAATTGGAGAAGGTAAGCGAAAACTTGGTCCACGATGATATGTCTTTCGTTGTAATAGCTTCTCTCTAATCGAGAATAATGTAAATAGCATAATGACCCGCGATCTTCCTAATCGATTTATCTTACAATGCAAACATAGACGCAAACTGCTTCTTCCATAGCATACAGTTTCGATCTACGATATATTATATAACAAATAGAAAGAATAATGCATTGTAGAATAAAATCGTATCGACGGAGAATTATTCTAGTCTTTTACGTTTTACGACCATAATATAACTTTTCTTTTTGAGTCAGGAATTTCTTCTTTTTCTTGATATTTATACATATATTATCAGTCTGCGTGAATCTTTTCTCACTTTACAGATAATTAATATATTTAACAGGAGAAAATTAATTTTCTTGCGATAAAGAGACAAGGTTACAATTTTCAAAATTATAAAAAATAAAAGCCACGTTTGCGATAAAGAGGAAAGAATACAATTTTCAAGATTATAAAAAATAAGAGCCACGCTTTACGTGCGCACCGTATCTTTTCAACTGGCTTTCGATGTTACTCACGATTTACTGCCGCACGAGATTCCCTTTTCCCAGCGAGGTGCATAATTCAACATCCTAAGAGATATACTGTTATACGAGAGAATATTCGTGCAGCCATGTTTGAAATTAGGGCTGCTGAATTACCGCTGCCAAACGAATCGACGTACATAATATGCTTTGAGTGTCCGCTTGAACGCTTTAAGCTACACTTTGCTGTTATCTCAGATGCATACACCATACTATTCGCCGAGATTTTTGCACCCCACCTGCATTATGCAACAAAGCGCAGGTCGCTCGTCGAGAGAGATTTTGAATTATTCCGTTCCGATTGTAGTCGGCGACTATAAGGACAAAACAGTCGCTTTTTCTTCAAGCACAAGTGCGACTTTTTAAATTGTGCCCTTTTCGCACTTGCAAAATGTTGCTGATTACGTAACGCGATTTGACTCTCATTATAATATCAATCCCAGCGATGTTGCTCTACATAAAAATTGCGTAGAAAAATCGCCATCCATACGAATCATATATTGTCATAACTTTTAGCAAAGCCATCATAATATTTATATTTTAAAATATTTTAAATCGGTAATGTAAAAGGCAAATATACCGTGTTACTTAAACTTTAACAAATCTTTTAGAATTCTTTTGTATTTGTTGTCGAAGTGAAAATAATACCACTTGCAGCAATATTGCTTAATTAAAGTAAAACAGTAACTGCAGATGTATAATTCAACCGTTTTACTCATTATGTCCTTTATGTTCAATTAACTTACGATAATTTCGAGAGGTCGTTGTTCGGATCATATCGAAGATCGTCCTCGTCACGTGTGGCTTTAACGAGCTGCGCTTCCGTGCGGTGTCGGGCTTGACGCGGAGCTCGACTACTCTCCACGAGATCTCATTGCGCATAGGTCGTGTGCACTTGTCACGCAAACGGAGCACCCGTAGACACGCACGCGTGTATATCGGGAACGAGTGCACACCGACGCGTATCTTTGCACGTGTGTGCAACCAAACTTCTCATTACTCGACACTCAGACAGACAATTATCGGGCACGTAATTATCGCGCAGCCTTCGGTAGCGATCGCAGACTTCGAGAACCCGAAGATGCGTCGTAAAGACCGAGCGAGCATTTTACGATCTCGAAATATGATCTAGAGAGCCATTATTGTCTGCTTCCAAGTCGTAAAATGGAAAGTCTAGTTATAACGTATAAGAGAAAACAAGAGACGCCAAGTCTTATACTCGGCTTATTGATATTTGTTACCAATAGTTTAGAAATTTCCCCGGCGCTTCCTTATCGCTATATTGCCCCACATTCTACGCTCTGCGACTTACTTCGCGTTTACAAGATATGACATTTACATGAATCAATATACCCTTGAATTTATCGAAGCTTCGGTTATTGATTACCGCGCGACTCTCTAAGGCTGAAACTTACATTGTGCCAGCCGACAACTTCGTAGCACCGGTAGACGTCTCACCTCGAGAATTTATCGACAGTCGTTTTTGTCGCTTGGCAGAATAATCGGATCCGTGCGCGCGCGGGCGGAAACGGCTGCGGAAACGAAAGAAAGTGGAGTGAAATTGAAATGAAGAACGTGTTTCTGCACGTCGGCAGAAATAAGGGATTGAAAACGGCAGATTCGAAAATCTTTATGGTTGCGTATCGCACCAGGGGACTGCTTACTACCCGAAAATATCAAAAAATCATACCTAATATTGTTACAAAAATTGCCCTTTCTACGTTGCGCGCGTTCATATCCCGCGTTTATTTTGTCCCCTCGTTTCACAGTGGGTCTATTCTGTAGCTCTTACTTAACGACAGTTTCGTTATCGTTATATTTGCGTTGCGCAGATATTATATATAGTAAAAAAGCTGCGCAACGACAATGTAACGATAACGAAACTGTCGTTAAGAGTTACAGAATAGGCCAACAGCTTTCAATTTTTGCTTAACAAATTCATTCATTGAAATATATTTTGTATTGTAAAAAAACATAGTAGCTTTGTTTTCGCGCGCGCGCTCGCGCGTAATTGATTATTGTGTTTTTTTTTTTAAATTATTTAAACAGTAAATATTATTCAATGACATTTACAATTGCTCGTTTAATTCTCACTTTTTCCTTCCGCGTCCTATTTATTCAGGATATGTCGAATAAATTGCTGTTAAATCTTTTTTGATGAAATAACGTCTAATTTCTCTGGACAGTCAACATGTGTCAAGCGCCGTTTGTCCGACGAATTCGACATAAAAGAAGGAAGCGGATTCGGAATCGTAAATCCGCTTTGTCGGAATTGTCATGACGTAATGAAATACGTTCTATCGAGCATTTACGCACGTACGTAGGCGTAGACAAACCCGAGAGGAAATGGCCTCGTATTTACGACGGCAAACGCTAATTCTGGAGTTTATTGCGCGCTCTCCTGCGCGCGTCAGTCTCCTGCCTGCGATACGCCTCGCTTAGTGAAGAACGCCTAGCACGTTTATCTTCCTCGTGGTAATTGTCGTTGACGCTTTTTCCATCTCGAGATTCAATCCATTTCGGTGCCATTCGCGCGTCACGGCTGCCGCTTTCTCGCGAGCTAAAACGGCGCCGCATGATGGATGGGATGGGATGGAATGACTGCCGGTGAAATTGCGGAAATGCGATCGTGATGTTTAAGACATGGGTGCGAAAAATAATTACCGAACTACAAAGACACGAAAATAATCTCGCGATTAAAGTATAGTCGATTTAATCGGATCGTCGCTAAATTTTAAATCATGCAGCGTTAATTTCAATTTGTACAACATTTTAATATTCAATGAAAAAGATTTTATATTACTTTACCTCAAGTTTATGTTATTGCTATACAATTTTATTAATTTTTTAAGAATGTATACATTTGAATTTGGAATGCGACTTTGCGATTGAATGTTTCTTTAATTATTATGACGGCCTTGATCTGAAAAATTGGAACACGATTTCTCAGCGTCTCACGTGACTATGAATGCAAACTCGTCGGCATCCGGATTAAAATTGCATTTGGCACTTGTGTTTATACTACCTGGATGCCCTACATTACGGTGCTGGCTTTCTAAGCTACCTACATGCACTTAAACGTTCCGGCTACGCCTATTGGATAATTTACAGCCGGCTGAGCATCCTGAGTGATGCGCAACATGCAGAGTATCCTCGCCACATCCCCGTGTCACGCGCGCCTTGCACTTCGAAAATCATCGGCGTATACTGTCGGCGCGTGTTACATCGTGATGCTAATGGCGACCCAGTTTGTACTTTTTTTTTTTCGAAGTGACAACGCGTAGCTGCGAAAAATATAGCTGTAACGTGGTTTCGTCGAGAGGAAATTATCGCGACGTGCGGGAGAGGAATGACATCGCACCACGCCCTTCGTCGTCGTCATCGCGTTAAAATAACGTTTTCGCGCACCCGCGCGCTGCATCACTATGAATATTTATGCGCGCGACAGGTGCTCGAAAACGGAATCGAGCCACTGCACTGGCACATCCATCCAGTGAGTAGCAGCGATGAGCGAGAAAGACGTGCCCGGCATCGCGCCTCCGTTCGTTGCCCTGACCCTAATGGAGCCTTAATGCCGAAACCCTCTCGAACTTGGTCGACGGCCAGTATATGCGCGCGCGCGCGCCTCACCTCGCTTTAATTATTGCCGACGTGCAATTATGCCGCGCGGCGGGATCGCGTGACGAAACCGGGACGAAGTTAATTTTCGGATGTGGCCGTTTTATTATTATCGCAAACTCTCAGCCGTGTTCCCGCGGTCTTCCTTCTTGTTGCCCGCAAGCGTGTCGGGGACGCTATTAATTTTCATTATCAAAGGGCAGTGCACCCAGCTTCAGAGCTTTCGAGCGTCGAGTGAAATGTCTTTGTTGCAATTTGCCGATGGGGACGAATTATTTTAGATTTACGTGAATAGATTCACATTATGTTAAAGCACGGCGCAATCATTCGTTCCACTTATAAATAAGTTTCACTACCTTCTCAAACAGCTTTTGATTCTAAAGATAATCAGAAAGACTTGCAGACAATTTAGTGCGTAATTAATCAAATTATATATATATATATATATATATATATATATATATATATATATATATATATAATTTGCAAATATATTATTTGAAAATTTTGAAAAATTATTAAACAATAAATTATCAAATTATATAATGTTATATTTATTTATTCCGAATATATTTAAAACAAAGTAGAAATAAATACAAATAAATTTTGTAAATCTCATATATAGATAGTATTTGACCACTCATGGCATATTGATCTGCCGTAAAAGATTAAACAAATAGCTTTTTCTTCAAATCTGAATAACACCTGCACAGCTTCGATCATTAGAGCAATCACAATCTCAGAGTTACAGCTGATCTCTGTGCATTGATCTAATCGTCAGCTTTTAGGTGTCAATCTGTGCTGCCTACTAATCTTGTACTTGCACTCCCCGCCCGCCCTTGCCGTGTTGTTGGGGATGCTTGGACTTCCTCCCCGCGCCCTTACTCACGGCCTACATGTGGTGACGTTTCCCGCATCGAGCCCTAATCTCTGTATCGTAATGTTGTAGTTTCGAAAGGTTGCAGGGGAACGCCAGAGAGAGGATCTCAGATGGGAGCGCGACCTGGACCGGAAGAGCAAGTCGAGGGGCGGCTCGCCCGATCGCCATCAAGCCTCCGACAGAGGAAGAGCGACCAGCCCTCAGAGAGTCGTCATGCCGGCCCAGACGGGCGGTAAGGATCATTTTACTCGTCGATACGAGATATCTGTTGCTCCTTCATACCACAGACGTCGCATTTCGCGTAATGATCGCATGTTACGATACAATCAAAGAAATAAGAAATTGTATGGCTTATTGTTCTTCTAAAATGGACAAAAATTTAATATGACACTGTTACTATTAATATATTGTAAAACTAAGCTTACTCTTGTTTAATTTGATAAATTGTTTTTTTTTATGGATACGTTTTCAAACATTTAATTGTTTGTCCGAAAGAGCAATTTCCCGACTTAATGTTAAAGACCTCTAACGTAATTACGTATAATACAAAAATTGTTTTACAGCTTTGCTATTATAAAATTGAACAATTTACCATTGCATAACAAGAACATATTTCCAATTATTTCTACTACAATCAATCGAAAAGTATTATGCCCGATCTACAATAGCTGTAGTAAGCTGTAGTAAGCCTCAAGATGTAAGAAATTGACCAATCACAGTCGATTATTCTCCTCACATTCGCCTGTAATTGGTCAATTTCTTACGGCTTGAGGCTTACTACAGCTTACTACAGCTATTGTAGATCGGGCATTATTCAGGATAAGTTTCAAATTTTATTCTACGTTAAACTCGTTAAATCGCGTCGTCTTTCAATTTGCTTAGCGCGTCAAATCCCTAACATCATCTTTCAATTTCCTTGATAAAGCAGTCGAGCAGGAAAGCGGAGATCTGGACGACGAGGAGGAACGTCGACGTCGCGCTCGTCGCGGAGGCGGTACGGTCCGCCGTAAATCTCGTGTGACCAGGCAGAGGTCTTATGACGACGAGATCAAAACGGCGGCCGCGATGGCTGCCGGTGGGACGCAGCCCACGCATCCTGATACCGGCCTAGGACTTCCGGCTCAATTACCAAGACGAGCGTCTGCCTACGACGTTTACGCCGTGCCCGGAAGTAGCGGCCTTAATGCAATGACCATCGCCACCGCCCAACAAAGAGCCTCCATTTCGGCGCAAGGTGAATTAAAATGATTCATTGCGATAGACAAGAAATTTATTCTTTGATTTTCGAAAACTCGCGCAACCTAAATTTGATTCTATAATACAAATACACCATATAACCTTCCTTTTTACAATAATATTTGGATATAAAAATTCTCCTCGGCACGATATTTGAAAATGAAAAACATTACCCTCCAATAATTCTCGAAAAAATAGTTTTCTTTCAGTACTGCACGTATATAATATCATGCACATTGAACATGTAAATTTAAACACAAAACACAATAATAACATTTTGATTTAAATATTTTCTAACAGAAAAATATATATCGTTTTCAATATTTATTTGATATAAAATACAATGCGTGTTAGGATTAATATTTTTTTATCGCATATTTTTGCTTCATATCTGAAATATCGGAACAATCTCGCGTAAATCATCCTTCCGAAATTTCTCTAAAATAACAGAAGGTATTTGTATCGATAACCATGTATCACGTATATGTAATACATAATTCCTTGTAATTTCTCCTCTCGTTTAAGCGCTATCTTTGACCTCCCGGGTTATTCCCGGGGGAAACTTTAGCAACCGGCTGTTCGATCTTGGGCGAAGCCACCGAAATTTCCAACTTCTCCCTCACTTCCCTCCCGATATAGCGAGTTGGCAACATGTGCTCCGATTTCTCCGCCACATATTGCGCGTTTACGAGTTATCGCAACGGTATCCGCGGCAAGTTAGAGCAAGGTTGTGCTTTAAAGGACCCTAAGGGCGGCAAAAGCTGCCGGCTAGGATAATCGTATAGACCTTGTCGAGCAGCAGTAACTCTACCCTGTGTATTGTTTGTCCTGTTTCATATAGCTTCCTCTGTTTCGTCGTGGAAACAATTCGGTTCATTACGCGAATACAGGCGTCCTACTCCCGGTGTTCCGCTATCAAAGGCAAGTAACTTCGGGGAAATGAGTAAAGCCGATTTTCGTTAAACATGTTTTAACCGCAATGATGTGACCTCATCCATTCATTCGACGTTTTCTGCCCATGAGGAAAGTTAATACGGTGTACACGAAAGGGTAACTCTCGAATTACAACATTTTCAAACCGCGACTTCTATTTTAATTAACTTATTCGCGATCACGGAGAGGACTCGTTTAATTTAAATATCTCAAAACGGTGTACTTATCGTGTTACGCAGTTTTGAGGCAAAACTTCTTTATAAAAATTTCGCGTATTACGTCAACAAATTGTTGGTAATCAGTTGTCGAGTATACCATTAAAATGTTCCGCAGGGAACAGCTTTAAATAGCGACCGCGCGTAACTAGTTTCAGAATTTCCCATTTTCATGCATTCAATTCAGTCGCGTACGTCGGTTGGACGTGTATCGCGTATCCTGAGATACATTTCTATGACTGTGTAACTTTAACACTGCGCGCGCGCTTATTACCAGTCTGCGTGATCGGAAACACTAAACAAGCATCTCGACTCGACATAGAAATTCCGCTTTTCTCTTTCCTTTCCCTACCTTCCTCGCTTCTATCGAAAAGCCCCGCACGCAGCGAACTTACGGCGAACTTTCTGTGGAAACTATTTCCGATGCGTCACAGGAGAAGCGTACGGACGTAACACGGTTTCAAAGCCATCAGTACTCATGCATGTACACATCGATCGGCTATTCGGATGCTTCTAAAATTTTCATTTTGCCGAGCGTAATGTGTTGTAGCCTCAATTCGATACTTGACTTGATATACCAGCGAGTTTCGCCAATCAAATGCTGATATTGCAAAAAGTTATACCAACAATTAAGTATATAGTAAAATAAACCTTGACCAACCAACTTGAGTTTCGCATAAATCGGGATCAAGCGCGAAATTCCCCTTTCAAGGTAACTCGGCAGTCACCTCGGTTTAAGAAAACGTATTGTCGCATTATTGTCACATTACAATTTAAAAACATAAAATAAACGACTATATACAGATAAAAATTCTATCTTCGTAAAATTTTAATTAATAATTCTTCTATTTTTTTCACTTTTCAATTTTTAATATTAGGAAGCTTAATAATATAAATTAAAGCTCGTTAAAAAAACGAAGATTAAAACAACGAGAATTAAGTTTGATTATCTACTTTTAATCGCGAGATTAAATCGTCAAAGTTTTTTTTTAATTTCTCCTCTCACTTCTCTTTCTCTCTATAATCAGTTGTAATGTTATTTTAATGTTGATATTTTATTCCATCTCCTTTTCTCTTCGCAGTCAAATAAAAATACACCCCTATTCGAACAACCCGTATGTAAAGTAACCTATACTTGTTTCTCTATGCTGCAGCCAAGAGCTGAAAACTCCACTTGCTATGTTACAGAGAGAAACAACATTGACATTCGACCCGCATCGTACTTTGGTGTGAAAATAACCATTTTGACTATTTTATTTCTTCGGAATATGTTTAACTCTTTCAAAATCTTTATGTAATAACGGGATATTTTGATATTCTAATATCGGTTTTCTCGCGTGTTTCGTTATTTCTAACATAAAAAGAATAAAAAAATAAAATAAATATGTAGAATTAATATCTCTTTGAATAAAATTGATTTATATAATTTAACGTTTGTTCATATAATTGCAATGGTTTTCCTCTATCGCGTTTTAATGATTAATAAAAACATTTCTATAAAAAATATTTCATTTGTAGATATAAATATGATATCAAAACATTTTATCCATAAAACTGATCTGTTTCAATTTTCCGATACACGTATATGTCTATGTACTAATACTAAAGCTTTAAAATATATTTTATAGTCTAACTCTTATCTCTTCGAAGCATTTTATTAAATTCATGCTACTCTTTTATCTCTGTTATCATTATACCAAAGGGGACTTCGTTATTCAAGGCGATTTACTCGCTATAACGGGTCGCATTTAATATTTCAAGTATAATACGGTTGGCCTGAAAACGTCGTTTGTCCTCTGCTTCTTCACAGGCACCCGAGAACCTGAAGAACGGCCTGTAACTCGCAGGTCCTCCTTCCGCGCCGTGAAACCAGTGATGCCATACGACGTCGCGGCCGACGATGAGAAGATGATTAAGCTAGACTCGTCATCTGCACCTGCAGTGGCACCGCCTGTGTCTCAACCTGCTCTTATACCCGATGAAGAAAGACGCAATCGACGAAGAGGCTCCCAATTGTAAGTCATTGTTGGCGTTGTTATATCATAAGGATTTATTGTGACAAAAGCATGACCATGGATCTCCTATTTCCTATTCCATGATATAATGTGAACAAAATCAAGTCTATTTTTTTTATTAAGAAGTTAAGCTATTCAGCTTCAAGTGGCATGTTGGAAATCTGATTTCAATGCAATTTAACTTGACCTCTGTTACGTATAATGTTTCTCGTGAGAATAGTTCCTATTTTGTTGTTATACATCAAATTTTTATAATTATGGAACAGTTATACAATGTGTTTGAATCCTTCGTACAATATAATATGTATTATATATTCTTATGATGTTTGATTAAACATCACGATGAATAATGTAATTAATTTTAAATAACCAAACCCAGTATAAAAAGAACACGACATATAAATTTTTTCATTATTTTAATTAGGATTAATGATGAATCGTTCGAATAATCGACAGTAACTCGTTCATATTTATTATAACGGCTTTCTCTAGCAGTGGAAATGGCGTATGCAAATCTGCCAATTTCAATTTCGTACTTCAATTTCGCACTGCCATATATTTGTCTGTTTTCTGACACCGGAATTTTGACGTCGAAATACGCATTTCGCCTCTGCTTCCCAAAAGTAATTTAAACTTGTCTACATCAAAAGAAACCTAGCTTCCACTTTTTCGTTTGCAAATTAAGTATTTTCTATCCAATATTAAGCTATTTAAACTTAATTTTTGCGCATGTCTATCGAATATTGTAATCTAAAAGAAATAAAAAAGATTAATGAACCCAATAATAACTTCTTCAAATCGCACAGAAGAGATTTTGCTGTAAATCAGTTCTTAAATTAATTCCTAAAAGTACTTCTTTCTGATAAGAAACGTTTTCAATATATATATATACTTCGATTCCCCCAGAGTATCCCTTTTACTCTTCGAAGTCGCTGTTTCTCACTTCTGTGAACCTAGCACTATTAAAAAAAAGTTCTACAGCACAATTAAGTGTTAATTTATTGCTATTTTATTGCTCTGGTCCCGAATTTATTGCTCCCATCCATTCGCAGAAAATGAATATTAAAAGCGAGAATGCTGCCTTCATTACGCTAGCACCTCTGCTCCTGAAAACAAAGTATAGTAAATAAAAAAACGATATACCAGAATTTTTTGCTCTAAAATACTGCAAAGAGATATTGAAAATATTTAATAATTATGAATGTACCGATTACCGGTTATCGAAGTATAAGAGTAAAACGATCAAAAATATAATAAAAGTTAACCATATAAGTTCAACATTAAACTGCTTCTTCAATCAAATCACTCGTAAAATACATTTTGGAATTTATTTCCTACACTACTTTAAAAAAAAATTATCAAAAACAAACAAAAATACAAGAATAAAGTATATTAAACAAACGCTGTGTCAATTTTGGTATTAAAATAATTCTAGGATTTATTGCTCTTAAAATATCCTGATTCTGAACTTATAATATATTATATTATATTTTAGGAGCAATAAAATTCTAGCAATACATTTTAAGAGCAATAAATTTTAAGAGCAATAAATATCATCGGTAAATTTATAAACATTTAATATTCGGTATCTCTTGCAATATTTTAGAGTAAAAAATCAATAAAAAATTCTGGTATCTCAGTTTTTGTTTACAGTATTTTATACGCGTTTTTCAGGAATGAAGGTGCTAGCGTGAAAGCAGCATCCCCACTTTTGATATCAATTTTTTGCGAATGGATAGGACTAATAAATTCGAGACTAGAGCAATAAAATTAGTATTTAATTGTGCCGTATATTCGATTTTTTTTTTTAATAGTGAAGGTGTTAGATTCACACAGGTCTGTTTCCCTCCAGTTAAGTATACGTTTGAATTTATAATCGAAATTTGTGTTATTAGATGTGATTAGTTCTATAATTATAGCAGAGGTTACTTGTATGAAAAATATGGAAGTTGAAAATTGAAAAATAAACCGACGTATCTCAAAGTAAATCGTTAAAATATTTCTAAAACGACGTATCTATATTGCGCAAAGCTTTCACAACCCGCAAATGTTGGTCATATCGATTTTATTATAAAAGAAGTAATTTGAAATATTCAATATACGAAGTATCTTGAAACAATCTCCACACACATATATACACGTATATCTAGAATGTCTTTACTAAAGGATTTCCACATTTTCTTGACGCGAAATTGAAGTCTTGATATGTATTGATCAGTCGTAAAATACGTTCAGATTTCAAAACAAGGTAATATAACAACGTAATATAAAACGAAGTAGGTACGACTGTCATTCAATCTACTATAGGAGAAAACGATGTAATTACCGCCTAGTGTTTACATCTCATTAAAACTCGTTTGCACAGAACAAGTCTGGATTAAATAAACCGACTTCAGCGACTCACTATATTCGTTTCTTGCAATCTTACCAGTGATACGGACTACGGACGAAGAAAAATTCACTTCAACCCACTTGTCTTAAGTTACCTTTTTTAGCGAACGAGTATCGATTCGCAACCGACGAAAGATTCCGATATAGAACCGAACGAGCATTTCTCTTGTACCTTGTACCCGTCGACGCGGCAAAAATGAGGATCGATCTTGTCGTCTCTGATTTTTCTCTTTTTCCGCCCACATCACGATTACTCCTTTTTTCCCCCTAAATGAAACGGCACGCAACGTGTGTTGTATATGCATACGTGCATCGCGAGCAAGAGGTCGAGTGGATCACAAACAGGGGAGTTTGCTACTAGAGAAATAATTAATACCACCCTACCCCTCCTCCTATACTCTTCGTTAAGCGTGCGCATTTACTCGCGTGCGAGCATCTGTGGTTCTTGCCAAAGTCGAGTTCGGAACTGTTACAATTTCGGAGAGCTTAATTTTCCATGTTATAGAAGGTTACTCGAAAACGCAAGCTTGCGATATTAACCGTTCAAGAGACTTGCGTTTATGATGCGATATCCAAAATGGATAATATGACGAAAATACACCAAAATACATTTGAATAATAATATCGTTTGCGATAAATTAGAATTTTTTATAAATACATGTACACGCGTGCGGGCAAAAACGTGTTCTCTACTTCTATTATATATTTCCATTTCTATTATTCTATTACATTTTATTTTAAAATTTATATCTCGAAGACAAATTTTGCTTTAAATAAATATTTTAATATCAATCGTTTGTTGTTTTCATTACTTAGTATCTAAAATTTAAAATCAAACATACATTTGTATAAATCTATTAAAAAAAAAATTATCTTTTTTTTATATTCGCGATTCAAAACCTGGACCCTTCAGTCAAGTGCTGATACAAGTCCAATAACCGCGGTCAGAGATTTCCTTGAGATTTTCTATGTGTGAAAGGGTCGAAGACCCGACCATCGGGGGCGAGAAAAGTGTCATCCCTTGGACAGGTTGTTACGATCATACGAAGGAGTTGGGGATGTTTGGCGGAAGGGTCGCGCGTGATGTATCGTTCTTGTCAAAATTGGCTTAACCTCCGTGATCCTTCGCCGTCATCGTCTTTTTTCCAGTCGAGAGAAAAAGTATACGTGAAGGATGACGAGCTGAAGTCATCAGTCAGCGTTATGAATCACCTAGATCGCGTAATCGTTATTATCTCGTACAGTCAGGTGCCATTGAAAGTCGAAGCCGTTGTACACGTCAATTCTTCATACTTAAGTCAGTTCTGATGCATGTTTTAAAGATATTGGTTACTATATTGGTTATACTAGAAATCACAATATTTTTCTGTAATTTTTCATAAATATATAATACATAGAAATTTAGATTAATGACAGACATTCATATTATAGACTTTAATATTTCAAAAATTTCTAATTAAACGAATTATAATTAATCGATTTTAATTATTGTTGATTTTAATTTATTCGCGAAACGAATGCTGTACAAAGACTGTTTTAAATATTTTTACACAATTTCTCTAACTTACGCGCGCCTTCTTTTTTGCCAAGAATCGTTTTTTTTTAGGTACGTCATGAGGAATTAATTTGCTTGTTTATCGAATGTGATAAGTTTAAACCTAGAAGAAATGCACTGTCTCTCGTAATTTAATTTGATAAGTGAAGCATATGTATGGTGCTTTCCAAAATACACGATCCGTTTTTACGCTTTCGGGAAAAAGTCTTCGATTATTCACGATCAATGTGTATACTATCTTAAAGTAGCACCATTCGACCTCGATTTCGAGGTGTCTTGGCAGGCTGCTAAATCGAGAGAAGCTGCTATTAGAATTAAAACAAGTGCACGACACTTTTCCTTCTGATTTATGTCGGCTTATATTGGCGAGATGTCACCCCAGAGAGCAACGTTAGAATAGAAGCACACTTGCGCTTTAATGCGACCTCGCCTGCACTACGTTGAAATTTGGTCGTGCTTCGAATGCTTGCACCGGGTGACCGTGCGCCGCACCAACCACGATCTTAGGTATCGTCATCTCGGTAAACCGCCGGAAATCAGAGTAAATCGCGCCGGTAATTCTACTGAATATCGCATGCCTTAAGCATACTTTTCGGCTGCCGGTGAATTCTCAACTCACCTCACACGTCTAGTAAAATTACTCCGTCTTTCTCTTGCGGTATAACTTCAAAAACTTGATTCCACAGCAAGAACTCTCTTTTGTGCGAACACTTACGTCCTTAGCAATAAATAATCACCGACGTTGTACTATTTTCTCATTTCATGATATATGATTTGGTAAAAATAGTAAATTAACAGTAAATTTTCATGTATAGTTTATTTATCATAGCACTTACTTTTTAAGAGTAAAAAAATTTTTCTTGGTTGTTATGTGAAAATATAGAGAGAAATATAGAATATCCATATAGACTAAAATAACAAATTTAAAAAATGCAGATTTTCCATAAAATATTTAAAACTTGTAAAAGAAACTAGTTTCAAGTTTTCTTTTTTTTTCTTATTTTAATGACTATGTGAATATAATTTGCACAAAATTTTAACAAGAAAAGAAAAAAATGTAATTAACTTATACGTCATACTTTTTTTCCTCAACAAAACTTAGAAATGTAATAATAAAAGTTTCAATTCTCGCTTATTTATAGCCTGGCCGAATAATTATTGTTTTCCGTAGTTCCGGCCGCGACATAATTTTTTAATCGTGTAACTTTTTAATTCTTATTTACTTACGAAACTGCGATTTAACGTAATTATTATCGCGTTTCGTTATTCCGTCCTGTGTTCATCCTTCCATGTAACTCGAATTTTCATAGTAACTAAAATACGATAACAATAGCATAGACGCGCAAAACCTGCAATTTATTGCAATTTCCTGGGAATTTTTTTAATCCCAGCAAAAACAAATTTTATATAATTTGCAGAGACAATTATATAACTTGTACACGCACCAACAAATTTTTAATGTCTAAGTTATACTTCTCTGAGTAGTTTCATGAGTTTTTATATTTTATAAAAATTTCGCTTAAAATCGAAGTGAAACTTAATGTATCAAAAAATGCTAAACATGTAGAAATTAATTTTCTATGCCATTACCAATAATACACATGGTGATACAGTTTAGAACTCTTCTTGCGCCTTTTTTCTTATATCTTGACTAAGAACTTACATTTCCCTAAAAAAAAAATAACGCTAAACGTGCAAGTAAAACAGGACTCTATTTTTCCGTAGACTCTCGACAGAGTATGTACTAATCGATATTGCCGCGCAGCTCATTCTTATTCAGCGAAACGACCAGGAAAAGCTTTTATTCTGCCGAAGTTCGTGATGGCACTGCGCAATTAAGCGATTCACCTTCAAAGAGTGGCTATGAGCTGCGATGAAAAGAACGGGAAGAATCTCATAAAGGGATATGATCTTGTAAATTTCCATCTAGCTCCGGCTAACCCTCGTACAAAACTAAAAGAGAGAGAGAGAGAGAGAGAGAGAGTGTGTGTGTGTGTGTACGCGCGCGCGTGTGCGTGTGTGTGAGAGATCCCCTTTTAAAGCCGACATGTGACATTCCATTGCATTTGATTGTAGAATTCGATATGAATGCAATACGACTTCCTATTGAAAATAAAAAAAGAAATTTTGATAGAAATTCGAGAAGCATTTACTTCTGCGATCAAATTTCAGAGTCTAAATATTATTTAATTGCATTCTGATTGCGATTCGTATTCCTTGAAATTATGAGTTTTTAATTCTATACATTTACTCCTTTTTCATTTATTAGTTTTCTCGCATTTTTCTAATTCAAAAATTATAATTTTGTTACATCATCATGCATTAACGCTAGCCTTTCTTGCTAATCTTTCACATCTTTGTTAATTTATTCGTAACGCTATATACTTAAATTTTAATCTGTTTTAAAAAAGGATATATGTTTGGCAGGCTTAATTTGCGTGCCAAAAAATGTGCTTTTACGAAAAAAAAATTATGTTCTTTAAAACCTCTTTTAATAGACCTCTTATATCTCAAACATGAAAGAAAATCCCACAGCGTCTTCGGAAAATATCAAAAGGCAGTTACATTATTGCAAGTCTATTTCTGACCAATATTTAACTCTCTTAATATTGAGACTTTATTACAAGAAAAATCTGAATTATTCATAGATTATTGTTTCTACATAATTATAAATCAAATTTTTCAGAAATTTTGGCATACAAAAGATTTTGAAATATGAATTATTATTAATCTTGCGAAAACTGAAAGAACTTTATATTTTTATATGTAAAGTGTAAATATATATAAAGGCCCGTATTATCAGTTCACTTTTATCGATAAATGCGCGCATTTATTTCTGTAATTCTATATAGTATATGTAACGTAAACTGTATGCTAAATGTGTGCATTTATGATAAAAGTGAACTGAGAATACGGATCATAGTATATACACTTACTTCTCACATCTTAAATTTATGCTTATCTTTTATTCGTATACGTAGAGTGTGTCTCACTTAACGCCCGCAACGCTCGTGAGCATCATTCGTCCTTATTTAACATTTTACAAACAACAAAAATGAAATGATTCTAAGAACGTTAAGTGAAACGCACCCTTACTTATACAACTTGCAATTTTTTCTAAAAAGCACGTTGTCATACTTGTCATACTGTACTTACCCCATAAAAACTATATACTGACAGGAAGTAAGTAAAACTTGAGCAAAACGTCAGATATAATATTTTTAACAATTTCACAGTATTTACAACAACGCTCCTAGCCGTAGCTTTGTTAAACATAACGAGTGGCATATTCCCCACACTGGCATATTCCCCCCAGTTACCCTATATGTATGTATGTATGTATATAATTTATATCTTCCCCTTAGGGTTTGAAAGGCGTTTTTAGAAGGAACGTACCCAAACCTTTACAACTACTTACAAATCTTCTTATCCTAACTTATCTCTACTTAACTTGTATCTTCTTAACCTAACTTATCTCTACTTAATCTAGTGGATGTGGGCTTCTGTCTCTACATCCGCCCACATCAACATCCGCCACACGCACACATATAGAAAGAGTATTATTATATAAATTTTATTTATATAACTTAAAACATAATTTAGATGATGTGTTCCATACAAACTATAAAATATTAATATCAAATAAATTTTTAAAATAGTAATCTTTGCGCAAATAAATAAAAATGGAAGAAGAAATATTTTAGAAGGAAACTGTTTGCGAAACGTCAAGAAACCTCACGGATTTGCACGCAATTCCATCCGTTTCAAAACGCACTTTCTTCCATCTTCGAAACACGAGATTCGAAGAGAAATCAGGACATGAGATCATCTGCTATTTTTCACTCTATGATCTGCACGATCGAGATGTTTGCAAAAAGATTTCGCCGATGGCTGCTGTATTTTTATTTCCACCGAAATAAACGTCCCTCACACTCGTGCGTTCAACGCAAGATTTCGTCAAATTGACGGTTTCATATTTGAAAGGTCGATTGCTCGCGGCCGAAATCGCTTCTTGTCGATACCAGGCGAATTCGCATGATTGAACGCGGTTGTAGAAGAACTATCAATGCAAGATGAAAGGAGATCTATTTTATTCTCTGATACGGTGATTCCGTCCTTATAACCATTGCTATTAATAACGGACTTTTTGATGAAAAATTTTTAGTCAATTCTTTCATGAAAACTGATAAAAGTAACCTAGTTCTAGAATTATTTGGTATTAAAACTAGCATTTTTATGTATTTTAAGTCCTTTAAAGTGTTTTTACCAAGAAAAATTTTTCATTAAGTAACAGCATATGTAAATAAATGACAAATTCAGTTAAAGAATTACATAGTTAATATTACATAGTTGTTAATCAGGTTTATAAAAATCTACATCAATTCAATTTAAAAATAATATAGAATATTATATGTAATACGGTTTTCTTTATGCAGGCTGTAATAAAGAAAAGGAACTTGAAATTGTGTGTGTATGTGTGTGAGACTCCCTTTTTATAACTACATTCAGTCGTATTCTGAAGCGAAACGATGGCTGGAAGTAATACTACAAAAGAGAGACGGTTCAAAATGCGATTACGAATGTCCCGAAAACGATGAGAATAAAAGAAGAGCTTACAAAACGTGAGACAATAAAATAGAAACAATAGGAAGTCTTTTAATGTCACTATCGATCCTTTACGTCATACTATATCGTAATACTAAAAAATCGTAAACTATTATAAAACAAAATAAATAAAACATAGATAGCGCCGATAATTCCTCACCCACGTATAGCTACTCATCACTCCTTTTCACTTCCTCACGGGACAATTCAATAATCGCGTGCCGCGATCGCGGAGTTATCTCGGAGGATACGGAAACGCTTTTGAGGGGAAGAGACTCGTTAAAAGTTGTACGGCTCGTTTGAGATTTATCTCGTTCGCCTTGGCGTTACAACGTTTTCTTCTTCGTTTTTATCTTTCTTTTTTTTTCGGGTCTTCCAACATTGCGCATAAAAATGCGAGATAAGCCCGGCGCTGCAGCGGGACGCACCGCTGCTACCTCAGCCGTCGGCGGAATTGCAAGTTTCAATTTGCGAGAGAAAGATAGAAGATGCAGCGAGGCGGTTGCATCAACGTCATGCACGCCACGATATCGTTTGTTTAATGCAGCGCAGCCGCGGGGCTTCCAGACAATAGTTTGTAACCGGCTCGCAACCGACTTATGAATTTCTATTTATTCTGCGAAGCGGCGCGGTAACTTTTCCGGGTTAAAAGTAGAACGGTGGGAGACACGATGGAAACAAGACGCAATACCTACATTCCTTCGATTCATGCTTGAAGATATCTCTTGTAGTTCTTGTGCTATTCTATAGTCGAAAGAGACGTCTCGAACTTTATAACTTAGTTCTTTAGAAAAGCAAGAGTGGCACGGTCACGTTTTCTTGATAACGTGGACTCGAGGAAAATTCCGTCGAAAACGTCGCCAAATCTCCACGATATAAATAGATCGCCCAATACAACTTCTCAGTTTTCAATAAATTTTAACGGAGATTTCGTATTTCAACATTAGTACTACTTTATAATTTAAAAAGAGCTTTGAAAGCTATACCAAGTACATGTAGTTTTAATTATAAAATATTATCAAAGAAATATTTCGTGCTTTTTAAAGAACGGCGTGCTCTGACACATATTTCTAATACTTTATAAATACGAATTCTATACTTGAACTTTAACCTTACATTTCTTTCTCTGCCAGAAATGATTAGTCAATTCGATATCGATGCGTCGATAAATAGCCAATGTCGAATACTGGTTAGAAAATATTTTTGTCTCTCATCTTCAATTTCATTATAATTATTTTTACATAATATACATAATTTTAAGCAATTGCGAATATTTCTGTAAAATTTCTATTATCTTTCGGCTAACTCTACAAATCAAATCGAATCAACGCAAAGTCGGAAAACGATATATACACACGTATATAGGTATATACATATTATGTATAATATTCGATATATAATTGGCCGAAAGACATAGAAATTATATAAAAATATTCGTAATTAACTCAATTAAATAAAAACAATTATGATGAAGTCAAAGACAAGAATATCTACCAGTACTCGGTATCGACCATTCATCGACCCATCAACGTCGAATTGACGTCGATTTAACAAATCATTTCTGACCGAGTTATTTATTCTTTATAGTTATAGTTTGCAGCAAAGCTTTCTCTCTCTTGTCGTAACTATCGCTTGAATTTCTCTTTTACACGGGAAACTTTTGCACGATTATGTCGACAGCTTTCAACACATTGTACGCTGAAGCTCATATAGACATCGAACTACTCGGTAGTGCACCAGGCTGTTTCGACACTTTTCCCTTGGCATATATACAGCAAAGACCATATTCTTACATTTAATACTGAATAAATCAGTCTCTTCGGAAAGCCTATATCTTTATAAAACAAAATTTCTTAGATCAATTTCTAAAAACTATTTCCAACTATTTTCAATTTCAAACTATTTTTAAAAAACCTGATAATATCAAACATTCGATTAATGTATGTTACATGTGTATATTGTCAGAGCGTGAAAAAAAATATTATTCTGGTTATAAAAATGTTTTGAAGAAATTATTATTATTATTCTTAAAAGAACCTTGAAAGTACTGAAGAGACTAGTTTAGATATAGCAGTTTGATTTTGAATTTTATATATCATATAAAAATCGCGTAAATACTGTTTCAGGCTAAAAATTAGATTTGCATATTTAGCGCTAAATATTTCCAAACTCGCCACAAAGCCATCGATTTTGTTTCTTGTGCGGGGTGAGATGGTGGTTACGGCAGTTAGGACTACTTTATGAACCTCAAGCGTAAGCTTCCTTATAGCCTTTATGGTGCAGAATTAGGACGGTAATTTGTGTCCGTGGCATCACACCAACACGGGCGAGTAAATTTATCGCGTGCCCGAGAATGCTCATCGTGCGGAAGTTTAACACAATTGCGACTACGTTTGAAAGTCTCGTTACAAAGTGAAAAAAAAACAACTTCATTTTCGTTAGGTAAAAACGTCAGTAGAGTGACTATATATATTTTTCACTGCATGTTCTCTTCACTCGCTTTTTCCATTGTAAAGAAAATTTAATTTCGCAGTTAACTGTTTTGTGTTGAAAGTTAGAGGCATTTGATAAATGAAACCCCGCAAAATTACACATGTACAAAGTACAATTTTTTTTATTGCGCTTGCAAGAGTTCCTTTTTCTTCAAAATTATAATTTAAGTGATAGGTATGATAATAAATACCGAAATGTTTAAAATTGATTATTAAATAATTGCAATAATGTGTGACTTAAATCAATTTCTAAATTTGATATATTTTTAATTATTCGTTAAATTTTCCAAATTTATATTTTTCCATATTTTTCATTATTTCCAATTAAGTTAAAATTTCAACTAAATACTCAAAAGCAAAAAAATTAACTACATCATCTAGATGTACAAATAAGTAATACAGATATTATTTAATAGCGTTGAAATTTAGAACTGTAAAAGTTAATTTTAAAATCAATATAGTCAACATATACACTGATATTTACCAAGTAAAACAATATTTCTCGGCGGTTATTATCGCA
The DNA here is from genome assembly GCF_030848805.1 of Temnothorax longispinosus. NCBI lineage: Eukaryota > Metazoa > Arthropoda > Insecta > Hymenoptera > Formicidae > Temnothorax > Temnothorax longispinosus. Next base: position 15,373,911 of record NC_092361.1, read on the forward strand.
ACTTTAACTGAGAAAGCCGAAAGTCGATATTGGATGTAACATTTTTCGAGTTTCGCCCCGAGCGCTGGCAAAATTATTAAGCTTGTCTTGGCTATTCCGAGATAGTTTCGCAATAATAAAACTTGTTTCAATGTGGGCAGTCAATATCAATCTTGCGGCTTAACCCGTAAAGGATCCGAATCCGCCTAATCCGCATAATGGGTATAATCGGTCGCTTAAATCGGCTTACGTCCATGCTCATGGCAATGAGAGCTTTAGCGGTTTTCGAAACGATTTTTAAGGCATCAATCAAGTAATGTGCTACTTATTTTGTTTGCTGGCGGATAATTAAGGCGGATCAATAAAAAACTTCAAAGTGGAAAGCTATAATATACTAACAATTTTGTATTATACATACTCAAAGTTTGTAAATCAAATAAGTTTGATTCCGGTAATGTCTGGCAATAATCTGGCAAGTAAATGCCTTATAACTTAAATACCCAAAGCTGTCTTATGTTCATTTCTATCAATGTAGATTAACTTTAATCTCGGTTTAGTTGATTTTTTATCTTTTTCTAGTTTTAAGAATTAAAAAAATAAGTAAGTTGAACAGAGATTGAAGTTCTACATTGGTAGAAATGGACATTATTATAGCCATTATTTCTATTAATTTTAATAATATAAATTTCAATTAACTTAAAAATATCTTTAAATTCCTTTTTTAGAGGATATAAAAAAATATCTTTCTTAAGGTATAAAAAGATTTATTAAAATTATTTTTAAAAAGCTTTCACTAATATAACATGGATCTTTTATGTGTTATTTTAGACCCGACATAAACGCGATAAGAGCGTTAACTTCGGCTCAACCAGGAGCGGCAAAAGGTGCCCCTGCGGTAGCTGTTAGCAGGGTTGCAGCTGAAGAACGTGAATTGCCTAGGCAGGGAAGTCTGGTCGACGGGGAAGGCATCAAAATCGTTATTCATGATGTCGACAGTGATCTTGGTAAGCCTTATTATGAATTAAGATATTTCCGAATAATACATGTGTTAATTCTTATCTCTGGTATTACTATCTTTTTTTCATTGATTATCTATTGTCTCCTAATATTTTTCTACATCCTTCGCTCGGAAAATGTATAAATTATTGCTATATAAATCCGTAATACTGTCAAAATGACATTTTTACATGTTTGTATACAGTGATTATCTGTCCTTCGCGTTCCACGTAGAAATAGTTTTCTCTTTTTATTACTCTTAGATTATGCAATAATTAAAGATACGTAAGATACTTAACGTTTGTGTAATTACTATCGAGTGATTTTATGTCTTTGAGGAAGCCGGGTATCCGTAAACCGCAGGAATTCTGCTACGAATGCGTTAGTATTATGCGAAAAAAGAAATACAAGACAGAAAAGTGCGTTTGATCGATCGAGCTGTGGGCTTGCTCCGGGCGGTGATTCAATTCCGCGGATAACATCGGTTTCAGTCCAGAGAAGTTTTTGTCGTGCCATCCAGTGATGAAATCCTGTTAATTAGGAATCGGGAATTTAATTTCGTAGGTCGCCGCGTAGGATCCACACTCTCTCATTCAAAGCCCAAAGTTCAAATAGCGATTAATTTGCTACGGGGAAATAATGAAACGGTCCGCGTCTTTGTATAAAGTAACGCGACATTCGTGTTAATTATTGCGCGACATCCAATTTCAGCATCACGATCGGAAATCGGCACAATTCGCGCGCGACTTGCTCTTAACAGAATCATTCTTCCGCACAGAAATGGCATTACAATACACACGTAACTAAGATCGATGATATGCGCGCGTCGATATGGGAGAATCTCCCTTCGCCACTTTATATATAGATAAACACAGAGATCATTTTCACAAAAGTAATATATTCCCACAACAAGATAAAATATATCAAATTTCTCGTATTAATAATTAATATTTTTTACGTATTTAGTAAATCTTCGGCGGAATTTTAAATCTGCCATGAAAAAATTTTTTTCGCAATGTACAACTGACGATAAAATCCTTTGTTGTTCATTTATGCAGTTGTTTAAAAATTTGTAAGGACAAACGAACGGCTTTGTTGTATAATGTACCATTAAAATTTAAAATGCGTGCATATGGCAAAGGACTCTTATTTGAAAAAGTTCGCGACCTACAAATCATTTGAGTTTGAGAGACAAACATTTCCTCCTTTTCTTTTTAAATATGTATAATCGAGTGCACGAAGCGAGAACGTGAGACCACAATTTAGTCTGGTTCTATTGTGAATTTGATGTTTCTTTTTTTATTTAAGAAAGCCACTGCCGTAGTTCTGTTTCGAGATAGCATTTTCCTTATGTGAATTACCGAACTAGGAACATTTCAATTAAAGCGCGCTTTATATTCTTATTTTATGTTCGTTCCGAGCTTATATTACTGCAGAAAAGAAGCGTATTTTCAAACGCGTTCCTTTAATCGAACATCTTCTCTGCTACAGTTCTTGGACATAATTATTAAACATAATTATAACAGAAAAAGTTTAATTATCTCATCTTTCAAACATGAATATGTTATTCAATGAGGTATTATGAAATATTATTTAGAACTCTTTTGATTTAAATTTATAATATTAAATAAACGTTTGACGAAAGTAAGTTAAATAATAATTGTGATTCTTATGTTTAAATACTTGATAATGACGAACGTGCAGCATAATTTTTAAATGTTTATGCAACGAGATCTGCATAGATAATTTTTGCGACAGCTGAATGATTTTATCATCATTAGACAAGAGGATATAGCTTAATTCGGTCACCGCGATGCACTATCTTTTTATTATAGCTGACCTAATTTTTTAAATCTTTCTATAAAAGCACTCATTTTTCCATCATATTTAATTAAAATCATCTTTTGAAGTAGATTCAAATATTGATTCAATAAACTGGTTAAGTCCTTGGTACATTAATTTTATGAAATATATATATATTTTCTGAGAAAATCGTTCAAAATTTGTTCAATTAATAACTTCATATATATCTTGTGTATAATATTTATAATAATTTTCAAATGTGTGTATATGTGTGTTCCCTTCTCACTCATATATATACATATATATATATATATATATACCTACATATAATAAATCCTCAAGAAATATTAGAAGTGTAATGACTTATCTAACACTCAAATATTATTTAACATCTGCAAAAGTTTTGAGGCCATTTTACAATCATTATTTGATGACACGAAATAACACGGGAAATAAAAGGAATTATATTTCATACCGCGATACCATCATTTCTTATCACGATTATAAGAAATTGACGGCCGACAACGAACGCCTTGAAAGGGCGCAAGAAGCACTTGGATCGTTTCCAACGCTTACGGTTTGCCGAAGATATTATCGCAAGACCACTCGACGCGTATTTTCCTCTTCACCGTGCGGGTCACCGAGTTACGGCTGCAAAAACGGACCGTTTCATTTTTCTCGCCCGGCAGGCAACTCGCCCGCGTTAGGTCCGCGCGCAATATCGATTGCAGTCGCGGCAGTTATCGCGATCTGACACGCCATGCAAGAGCTACGTGGGAATCGCGATCTGTCCACGTGTTCATTAACGGCTTGTCGATCGGAAGGCAGATTACGCCATCGTCTATCCCGCCGATAAACTGCGATGCAACAAACTGCGCATGGAGCGAGATGAAGCGAGAAACGCGAGAGGGTAGAAAGAGAGAGAGGGAGAGGGAGGGAGAGAGAGGGAGGGAAGGAGAGAGAGAGAGAGAGAGAGAGAGAGAGAGAGGAAAAGAGCAGAGAGCGAAGCAGAGGTGCGAAGATAACATGTACCTTTCATGCTAAAGTGATTGTATGTAATTTTACTATGTACAAGCTCGCCGCTGCAATGGCGGATAACGCAGTTTGCACGTAGAGTCGTTTGTTGAAATCGTTAGTGGGTCACGTAATTGATTTATGTCTCGTGAGAAGAAACAGGGTCTCTTATGCGATATCTTGTGAATTAAAGGAAATTCACAAGGATGCGTGATAAAAGTATGTAAATGTGAATACGCACGGAATAAAGAATTCGAATTGCTGATTATTTAGTATTTTTAGTTAGTATTTTTTAACATAGAATAAAAACATTTCATAATTTAATTGGAAAATTTGCTTTCCGAAACGGTTTAAAATTTAGATTGCATTGTGGTCGAGTTTATTGTATGTTTTCACCACGTTTCGGATCGTTGTGAGATTGATATATTAATCATATATATAAAAATGCTGGCTAAATAGAGAAACAAACTGCTAAATATCATATTAATTAAGCAACGAATTCTTGCTTCTTGCCCTAGCAAAACTTCGCTGTGAGATTTTCTAAGCTTAAAAAATTATAGTCTCGCATTCAACTTATTTAATATATATGGCAGATTAATTTATTCACTAACAACAAATATACCGTGATAATCCAGCGCGCGAAAAAGTGAAAAGCGCAACGGAAAGATAATTGAACATTTTCCATGCTAAATAATCACATGACATTCAAGCTCGTTGCAACCAAGCTACTAATAAAATTCGCATAGAATTGTGTTGTACGACGTTTTTCATTTAAAGTTGAACCGACTTGGAAAGTGCATGCAATTAAACAATCTGTTTACGCGTATTGCAATTACGTTAGAAAATTCCTTATTCGTCGTTTTCGTGTGTATAAATATAAAGAATAATAATTAAAACTTACGGACATTTAAGGAAAATTTAATTGTAACACGCGCAAAAAGATTGTTTAATTATCTACACATTTTATACATTTTAGAAGGAACAATAAAATATAATCTAGTACATCATTACTACAACAACTGTTATTTATCATTATCACAACTACTGCAGTCTATTTTTCTTAACTGCAGTCTTCGTACTGATGTCTCCTTTAAAGTTAGATGTCAGGCAACAAAATCTCGGTAGTGAGAGATTCTCGCACAAAAATGTTTGTCGATGTACCTGCTGGAATCAAATATTTCAAGACAGTTATCTCGTTGTCGCTTAGAATACAATAAAATATTAATTATATAAAGTAAATTTATTTAAGTGTCGTAAAAGCGATTTGATATCGCGCAAGCTGCGAGCGTTTGTCTTATCCTTCACGTTAAATAATTTGTTATCACGCTTTATGCATACAGCTCAAAATAGTCCAAATACGATGTGGTAACTATCTTTTAGTTACGTTTTTGTTAAAACGTAAAATTATTATAAATTATGTTATTAACACATTTTAAAGAATACCTGTAGCCAATTTCTTCTTTTGACGTTTACGATACATGAAATATGCTGCCACTATCAGACCTATAACTAATAATATAACGAGAATCACGAAAGGCCAAACTATTATGGTAACATTACTCAAGGTGTTTGAACGAGACATCGCGTAACAAGGCAAATCTGCAAAATAAAAAGCAATAGAGATAAAACTAACAAATTTAAATGTCTGGTATGATAGATATAATTATTTTAAAAATTACATTTCTCCTTAACATTAGTTTCGCATTATTTTTATCAGTGTGTAGTTTTCTTTACAAGCACACTTTTTGAAGCTAGTTTCTAGATTTATGTTTCTAGACGTTTGTTTTTATAAAATAAATTAGAAGTATTTTTAATCAATTTATGGAAACAGACTCTGATGTTTTGCAAGTAATATTTAGTATAATTTCTGACAATTATATTTAGAAAAGTTTATGTAACACACTCCATGTGTCCAACCCCTTTTATCGATATATTGTCATTGATATTATAAACAATCTATATAACTAACAATAAACACAATTCTAAAAGAAATTAAAAATAGTTCTTTCCTAAACTGTTAAAATTCTTTGACAATTTGAAAGCGATTACGCAATAATCGAAAAGAGTTTAAAAGAACATTAATTATAAACTTTCATACATAATTACAAAAACTTATGTCGTTACTGAAAAAAGATCTAATTTATTTCTAAGTTGTAAATACCTGTATTGAGAAAACAGCTGACAGTCAAATTGCGTTCATAATTTTGCATCACATAGCACACTGTATTGTTGTCCAAATAATTGTCGCATTGATAACAATACGGTGCACCTTCGTAAGCTCGCCTGATTTCGCTATTTGCAAAATGAAGCAAGACTCTGCAATCATATTTACGAATTATAAGATTCGTCTAGTCAGTTATTGAATGGCGGGCGCTCTTTGCGAGGCCACGAACGGGAAATCGGCGGGTCAGTATAATATTCACCTCTTCTTAGCTTCATTGTAAGCCATCGTTATGACACACTTGGTCGGTTGATCGCAATCTTCTCCCGTCCATCCGGAGTGACAACTGCATCTGGACTCGTGGCGCGATCGTGGCTCTTGGTCGCGATCGTCCAGATCAATCCAAATGACATTGGTACAGTCGCCGTGTCCGCTGCAGTTGCGAGCACACCTAGGGATGCACTCCGGTCTCGAGTGATGATCGTTGTTCGATATGAAACCATAGTCACAAATGCACTCATTCGGGCCGACGCAACGGCCATTCTGGCAGCCCCTTTCGCAAATCGGCTTGCAGACGCTTGGTTCATCGTTCAGACGATCTCGATTGCTATGCAGCGCGTAGCCGTCGCGACACACGCAGCGATTCGGCGCCGTGCACATACCGTCTAAGCACCCTCGATCGCAGATGGGTATGCAAGCACCGGCCGTGCCCCTCCGTCGCAAACGCAAATGTCGGACTCGTCACACGTCCCGTTATCTCCGCACGAGAGAGCGTTGCAAGGACGCCACGAGGGGTCTTGGAAGAGCGTCAAAAAGAGTTTCATTCGACAATACCGAAAGCGGTGCCTCATGATCTTGTTTAGAGGTTTATCATCTTCCAGCCATTTCGGATAGTGATCCGGATCGCAGGTGCATACGTTTGGCGCGGTGCACTTACCATTCCAGCAGATGAAATCGCAAACCGGTTGGCAGATATGTTCCTCAGACTAGTTGTTTGACAGTCGATATTCAAATGAGTTAAAATAAAAAAATTTTAATTAGTTGTAATTTAAAAAATCATTTAAAAATAACACACTCCTCCCCAAATCAAACGACTACTTCGAATCAATAAAATACGATATAATTTGATTGTGCAATCTTTCCGTCATGTATTACTTGGATATTAGATACCGTAGGTTTATTCTCAACGATGAAAAAAGTTTGAATATGTATTGGCCATTTCAAATACGCAATAATTCGGCCGCGATAACTCGGCAACGGAAACACAAGCTTAATTTTTAAAAGGAATTTTCAGGCTTTCGTAAGATCTCAAGTCTCAAGTAAAGTTAATAAAAAATTTTTTTTTAACTTTGTGCGTGATTTCAAAGTTAAAGTTTAAAGATACATTAATCCTGTCAAGCAATCCTTTTTAAGGATTATTTAGGCAATAATCATGACTTGTTAAATGTATGTGTTTGTCATAACTTAATTAAAACATCTTTTTACTAATAATAATTAAAAAATGTTTATAAAAAATTATGATTTTGTTATGATTAACCCTCGGTTGTCAGGTCAAAGTGAAAATATTTTTTTTTTATTAAAGAAACGTATCTTAAGAGTAGGTACTATGCAAAAACATTGAAAAATAAAAGTTATGATTTTTTGCAGAATTTACGTTTTTTTAAAGGATTTTTTTGAACATGATGCCATTAAAAAAGTTAATTTTTTATAATGAGAATACATTCTACAATGTTTAAACTTTATTTTAGAATTTTTTGCGATCCACTTGAACTGTTAGTTTTTGATGAACAGCAGCTGCTTGAAAATTGATTGGGTCAAATTGACCCTGTGCCGTGTGACAAACGTGTTCGAAAAAAAAGAGGCGTGACAGAAAATTAAGAAAAAAATAACTTTTTAGAAGATTAAAACCTTCCTTTCGCGCGGTGAGTGATTCTTAGATATTTTGTCGAAAGTTCTGGCGATAATGAATATTAATAATAACATTTATATCTTATTGTACAGAAATATACTTGCCAATTCGAGAAACGGTGTTTTCGAAAATTTTTCATACAGCTCTGTTATAATTGACTGTGCGTGTGAGCGATACCCTTCGAAGCAAGTGCATTCATTGGGCGATGTGCATTCTCCGTTAGGTCCGCAAGGTATCGTGCAGATCGGTTTGCTTTGAGTCGAGTTAGATAAAACGTCAGATGTATTGGACACTGTTTGATTTTCATGTAAGCATGTTGCGGGCGCGACGCATATGCCGCTACCGCACATATCATTTTCGCAGATCGGCTCACATATATGTTTGGAGTTGTTACTTTGTCTGTAACCTTCATTGCAGCTGCATGTTTGCGGCGCCACGCACGTGCCCATTTTGCAGGGCTCGCTGCAGTCCGGTTCGCAGACGGTTGCGTTCGCGGCCGCAGGGGGAAGTGATCCGCGCAGTTCCTTGGGCCTAACAAACCCACGGCATTAACCCGAGTTCCCGACACCGCGGACATACACACACAACTACACATACTCGCGTCAGTGCAATTGAAAAAAGATACGCCTCACGGCTCATACTTGCGTCAGTGCAATTGAAAATAGACACGCCTCACGGCTCATACTTGCGTCAATGCAATTGGAAAAAGACACGCCTCACGGCTCATAAGACTATTGGTTCGCCCTGGCCGTATTCGGGGCAGTATTGCCTGAAGGCCATTAAACATACGAAGAAGAAGGTTGCGTTCGCGTGTTTGTAACCGGGTTTGCATAGGCACCAGTTTATTTCCGGCACTATGCACTTCCCAAAAACGCACGGCTCGTCGCAAATGGCGTTGCAGATAAATGAATCGTCCTCGTCCTTTTCGTAGCCGTCCGCGCACATGCAGACGTTAGGAGCGATACAAAGACCGTTCTTGCACTCAGGATCGCAAATGGGCTCGCACATGAACTTAAAGACGTGGCCGAATCTCTTGTGTTTCCTGTAATTGGGACGACACGTGCACACGTTCGGCTCAGTGCAGTATCCGTGATTCTCCTCGCATTGCGCGGGGCAAACGGGTCGGCAGGTGAATCCGTCCGAGTCCAACCAATAGCCCTCGTTGCAAATGCAAACCCCAGGATCGACACAGGTACCGTTGACGCAATCGTTTGTGCACGCCGACACGCACGAGTCGTTGCTCAACATGCGGTATCCTGTGTTGCAGATGCACACGTCCGGCTCCTTGCAAGTACCATTTTGGCACGATTGCGGGCAACGTGGTACGCACATTGCACCGGATTGCACGTAGCCTTCGCAACATGTCAACTCCGTGTGAAACTGTAATACTCGTAATTGGCAAATTAGCCGATTATAAGTTGTAGCATAAGCAAACAAGAGATTGATGATTCGTTTGCAAAATAAAAATGAAACGAAAAGATTGCTAATTTATACGAAAATTGTTCTCTCTCTTATTTCTTCTTTATTTCTTTATCGAATATCATCGCGTTACTTATCAGCTTGATTACCTCTTTCTTAAAATTCACTCGAGTCTTAAGTTGATAGGGTGCCCCAGGCATAGCATGTTCTGGTTTATATCTATATGTTTCCGTATAATTGTGAACTAATCGTGATACGTTTTGACTGTAATAAAATTAGCAAAATTAATATACGTATTAATATATATATATATAAACGCGTAATTTGCAAGGTATTTCGAAGAAATTACCTTAGAAATTGATACGTGATATGTAAATAGAGTTATGTAAATAATAACAAATATAAACCACCTGACCTTTCATTGCACCTTATTGAATTATTGAATGTCTCTACAGCGTCGTCTTTCTTCAATTCCAACTGGAACGACGAAGGGTCGTCAACAAGTGGAATTGCGTTTACTTTTAAAAATAGTATCTTGATAACCAAAACAGCGATCAGTCTATTAAGTAACCCCATGATTTGTCGCCTCTATTATGAAGTCGTGTTCACTCCGTGATGTTTATAAACCGACTGTGAAAGTGCTTCCTTCCCATATATCATCGCTCGTTTATCTCTTGCTTCGCGTGTGTATAACACACCAATACATACTATGTTATTCTTTTGAAGCAGAATATGCTATATTATCAAGCTGGGACCGGGGTCCCACGAGTCCGCGTAGAGGCTTGGCCTTGGCAAATTACACCAAATCATCCCGAGCCACGCGTCGTAGGACCGGGATAGATTGCTAATGCTCGCGACTCGCGGTTCGTGGCTCGTCGTTCCGTTTGAGAGTCGATAAATAGAGAAATCTTCTTTAGGATATGAAATTTTTATTTCCTTTTATTGTAATTTAAACTTCGTTAAATAATCTGCTTCGTGGACTACTTCTATCGTTCTCATGATTGTGAAATCTCTATTGCTCTCTGACATTTTGGGTTAAATATTATCGGAGTCAAACTTATTGAGCCATTGACCACACCAAAAGCGTGTCGTTGATCCGCTCGATTCGTCGACTTGCGTAGGCTTGTCGAAAAATATATGTTATATACGTTTAGGCAAACGTGATTCAAATTGTGATGGCAGAATAAGAATAGGACTCTCGATAATTAAAGTGGGGTAAAATGAGCAATGAGAGAATAACGCGATTGTTGATGTGTAAGTAGTCACAATATTTAGTTACAATTATAACTATATATATTAAAACGTAACACGGAGGTCCAGGAAACATGACTTTGAGCAATTTTCAGCGATGTCAAATGATAAATAAAAGTTAATTTTTAACGTTTGTTAAGTCAGCACTGCAGAGCGTGGTTAAAAAACTATATGGATAAAAAAGTTGACATTGAAATTTATTACTTGATGATCTGTAAGTGCCCATCTACAATAGGTGTTTTAAGCCCTAAGCCTTGAGAAATTGTTCAATCACAGTTGAATTTGAGGAAAATAATTGACTGTGATTGGTCAATTTCTTAGGGCTTAGGGCTTAAAACACCTATTGTAGGTGGGCACTAATCAGGATAAACCTGACACATGAAAATTAAAAATTGAAAATAAAAAACAATTAAAAAAAGAAAAACTCACCAAGTAGTCTCGAGAACGTAAGATTAAAAATGAAGCTGTGGAGATGAAATCCATAAAAACCAAAAACGTGATTCAATTGTTAACTCGTATGTTAACTCATGGAGAGTGGTCGAATGAGAAAACCTTGAATTTTTAGAAGCACACGAGAAAGAAGAATTATTGTGGAACTTGAAGCATTCTTTCTCATAAAGACATAAGAACGCTATAAGCGATTCTTGGAAAAGAATGGAAACAATATTAAATGTTTTAATTAAATAATTAAAAAAGAAAAGAAATGTATTATTGTTGCACAGACCACGATCTTTTCTCGCTGGCTATCCATTTCAAACTGATGAGCTGAAGACTACAAGCCTATATGAGTCTAAACTAAACGAGCTAAACGCGCCATAGGACCTTTGCGGCTTGTTATAGTTCGTTGCTTGCTAATTCGTGAGCCGATTTGTTGACAGGCATAAGTAAGCCACGTGTCGTAACGGACCACATGCCGTATAGGACCCCAGTTTAAAAGTTACTTAAAGCCTGCATATGTATAATTCGTAGCGTAAAGTTTATTTTAAAGTCGATCACTCGTGTTGCGACAAGTTCACCCGAAGCATTAACAGAAACATTTATTTTAGAAATTACTATTTATTCAAAAATAGGTGCACTTATGCGAAATAATTTAATGTCCGTTTGCTATATTAAACAATAGCTTTTGAATGACGATAATGATAATATTTAACCCAAAATATCAAAAAACAATAGAAGTTTTATAATCATGAGAACGATAAGTAGTCCACGAAGTAGATTATTTGACGAAGTGTCAATTATTTAAATTATGATAGAAGGAAATTTTCATATCTTAAGGGAGATTCTCTACAACACAGCTTGATAATGTTTCGTATAATATAAATTTTTATTTATTTATATGCTTTGTATAGAATCATGTTTCTTATAGCTCAGAATAATTTGGAAACAGAAATATAAACTGTAAACTTATTAATTTCTGATTGTGCATGTATTTTTTAATACATACATAAAAGCTATAATTTAAAAAATATATGACCAATTTTTTAAATATTAATTATTTATGCATTTATTGGTCCGAATAAATTAAATTTTATTATATTATACCTAACGATAATTATATTATATCTTTTGATAAAATTAAGTAAAGAAGATAATGTATAGATATATATTTTTCTATTTCATTCATTCTGTATATACGGATATACAGAATAATCTTAAACAGATTCTTAAGTAAAAAATAAATATAAATTAAAAACTTTCTACACAACAATTATCTATAATTAATTAATTAAAAAATGGAAACCGATGAAAACGATCTTTCAAAATCAACATAACATATAAGCAAACAAATATTTATGATCGTGCTACAAATATCTTCGTTTATAAATTTTCGAAAAAGAACAATGATATGATTTGTGTGATCAGTTTTGTGAATCACTGTATACAATGTAACAAATATTACTTTCTTCTCACTGCTTCTGTCCTTTCAACAAATCTATCTACGTTTCACACATTTAAAAACTTATCGCTTTCACTTCGTCACATCGATAGGTTTCATCTCGAATTTGCTCGCGGATCATCAACTTTCCGAAGCGATCGTCGTGATATGTTGGGCTTGAACGTGTAGAAGGGATGTAATCGGGGTTGTACCAAAATCGCCTTTACGCTACATCGAGCAGAAATCGCCGGGGCGCATTATAAAAAAGGAATTGTTCGAAAATCTCGACCGTAATTCAATTCGTTTCGTTTCGCGGTCCTTTTATAGCTCGCCATTGGCGGGTGTGTTAAGCGTCGAGTTTTCCACTCCCGCATAAAATGCAATAACTTCAGTTAAGCTTGTTTTCCTTGCAAAAATACCAAGCGATTTTTATCGGCGTATGTGAAACGATTGATAGATATTACGTGGGCGTAATATCTATCAGTCGTTTCACATATTGCTGCAATCCGAAACGATGATTGACAGCGTTAGGAGAAATTTTATTTCTCTTTCAATCTGTCATGTTATAAACTATAAACTAACTCAAGCAGCATATGTTTGCTGAAAAATCATGCCTAGTTTTATGACTATCCTGCTCTTTTTATCCGTTTTATACTTTATATTTTACGGAAATATCCCAAGTTAATTTTACCGAGTCGTAAGCATTCAATTTTTAATTAGAAAAAATATGTTGGTTTTCTCTGCACACTTTTTATATATTTTACGCGCGCGCGAATTATCTTTTTAAATTAAATCTATAAATTACAGCTGTTTTGATTTCTGTGAAGTCAGCCTTATATTGATAAATTTCTCTTTCCCGAAAAGTTTTAAAATGTTGAACTTGATTTATTTTCTGATTTACTTTTGATTTACTTCTTTTAAATATCCTTAAAGCACAGAAATACGAGAACTGACGATTAATTAGAGTTAATTGAAATTATTGATACTGAGTTTTTTAAAATTGTCATATATTTTGCATCTTTCAGCTCCACGGATGAATCCGAAGAGGAGGGTAAAGCTGAGGAGAGATCCGGTTATGGACAAAGGACACAGAAGTGAGTATAAATTAGATGATACTAATTACTACTGATTGAAGTACCTTCGATGTGCTTGAAACTTGAGATTCGAGGAGTGTCTTTGAATTCGCTCTACAGTCAAACTTCTATCGATCGGTCACAGTTCCCCAACTGATATTGCTGATTTATATCGCTTAATACTTATTATCGCGCAAACAATGATAATAATGCTTTATGCCATCTCTACAGTCTTGAATATCGACTTTTCGTTGTAACTAGGAGTTATATTGAAATTCCTGACATTATTGACGCATCAGTACAATGTGCAAGCATTAACGTTTCAAATAAATCGCACCATTTTCTTTTACATTTGTCACACACAATCGGTACTTTTAAAAAACTTTTATTGATGTTAGAAGAATTTACTACAAATTACAAAGTTTTTTTGAAGTGTGCGGCCTTTTCAAAATAAAAAATACTTAACTTGTTTATTTTATTTTATTATATAATTTATATTTTTATTCTGATTAGAAATTAACGCTGTCAGTATATCTTTCATTACATTAGGAATAATTTTTTTGTCTATTTATATTATCCGTTAATATTTTTCAATCTTATCCTTATAATAGTATCATCATTTCACCTTTATATATTATCGATACTGTTGAGAAGAAATTCAAATAAAAGAAAAACTATTTATAAGGAATTTAATAAAAATTTCAAGAGAGCGAGATGTATTACATGACGTGATACATATTTAAATGTCAAGGGGGACTTTGCTTGCAGTAGAGCGAAAGATCAAGAGTTCTCTCTAACAATAGCTAACTAATTTTAATAAGAACAATAATATTTCTGGGAAAGACGACGGTATTACGCAGAATAATCGCTGAAGGAGTGCAACAGGTTCGGCAAGCCTGGCGTGATGGTAATCGAGAGATTAACGAATCGCGAGGTACTTTGATAGGATCCGGAGTTAATCAGTAACCGGGGCTGCGACACCATTAATCTTTTACCACTCTCCGCGCAACTCCATCTCTCTTTGTCATCCTTTCACGCGCCACTTCCTCTTCGGCTATATTCTCTCTCACTTACGCGTTGTGTTTACCCTCCTCGTCCATTGTCACTTTACACCACGGTCTTTTATCTTTGTGCCTATTTCACTGTGACGTTCCACGTATCGCTCACATTTACATTTTCAATGAATTATGTATTTTTCTTTCTATCTACGTACACCCACATATATGAAATTTATTCTGAGAATTCAAAAAAATCCGTGATTACATCGTGCATTATGCGCTTTTGATTAAAAAGGAAAGGATAACGGATGTAGATTCCGACAAGTTTTAATAATATATCATTATATTGCTATAACATCGTTTCAACTTATTATCGTTACAGCAATCTCGTATTATCCGATCTCGTATCGTATTATACAATGCATTTGTCAATGTGGTGCCTCCGCATCACTCGGAGGTTGTCGATGCAGCCACAACCGTTGCTCTAAATGGGTGACAGCTTACAGTTATATCAACCGTTATGTAATAGCTACTGCTACGACGTACACAGCATATGCGTTAGGTAAATAGCCAGGTAAATGAGCGGAGATGAGAGAGACAGAGGCAGCAACGGCTCTAAGCCTGCGCTCGACGAGTCGGCGTGCGATTGACGTTTAATTATTCGTTGCGCATTCAGACGCTTCGTTTCCTCTATAATATGCGTCCGAGTTCTCGCCGTTTCTCCGTTATGACACAGAGACGCGGCAAGGGTTACCGAAGAAATTTATCGGTTATGTTTTTGTGAACATAATAAATTAGAACGCATTTCAAGAGATTTTTCGGGACAATCGGAATTTCAACAACAAAAACTACCATAGAGGATTCTTAATGTTTGACAGTTTTCTAATTAAATCAATTATTAATAAATTTGAAAAATTATATAAAGATTTTTGTTGACAAGTTATACACTTAGTTATAATTAGACCGAGATTAAGTTTTTTCGCGAATGTTTCTGCAATAATAATAATTTAACCTATTCGTAGCTCATTTTCTACTATTTATAATATAATACATATTCGTCAGCCTCGCGAATTTTGCATCGTTATACCGTAATCAAATATTAACACGTGCTAATATTTAGAACAATTAATGCATTTATTTAATAACACGAAATTCCTGACGTGACGACCACACCATAGTCATAGTGAATTTACGGGCGGTCCAGTGGTTCTAGTTTCGTCATGTAGTTCGTTCAATATCGTAAAACTGCGAATTATATATAATTACACGTGTGTTTGGCTGCTCGTATTATTAGCTAAAAATAGATATATAAGCAATTTTTAAGATTTTATTTCATAAGCGAATTGAAATTTAAGATGATATGTTCGCGATCATTCATCGATATAAATCAGGCAATAATCAACATTGAGTCAAAATTTAAATTAAATAAAATCCTGTACTCCACAAAATAACTGTTTCGTGATTTTCAACATTGCCGCGTAAAACGCGGCAATCATTATATAATTAATAATACTTACATAATCACTTACATAATCACAACATATATCACTATATATTATTTATACGTTTAAATTCCATTTCATTGTCTCTTAATAGATAACTATAATTTCAATTGAAGCTCATTCGATTATTTATTACGTAAAATAGAATTTTTCAATTTTTATCATTATATTTAATAACATTTTATCATTATATAATTTTTATCATTATATTTAATAACATAGCTTACGAATGCTTTCAAGACATTTCTCAAGTTTTTTACCTATTTTAGTAGATGCATTTGTTTTTACAAATTGTATAATTGTGCAATATAATCGCTTGTTAATTATATCACACAATTATATGATTCGTAAAGACAAAGCTTTTGTCGATCGCGAGCTAATTTGACAAATATATGTCTCCCTATGATACCATTTATACATCGTTTTGTCTTTACGCATCGAACAACACCTAATCACGGTATTATCAACAGTTAATCTATTGTAATCGCACAGAAAGCGCAATAACAATCCTACTTCGCGATTCGTGCAATTCGAAGGGAAAGCCATTAAGCGCGATGATACGTAATACACGGACACAACCGGTTGTGAGTACAATTGTAATTCCAGGCCGCAATTTCGCAATGACAGCTTTTCCGAATGATGACGAGGAAATATCTCGCGGAGGATAAACACATATGATATCCGCATTTACGCACAATAATTTCTACAATTGAATTAATCAGAAATAAGGCGATTAAAAAGTCTCGTAAATTATATCAAATTATTTGGAGTTATTAAATGCGATTATATATTTGGCTTTATTTAATATTTATAATTTAATAAAATAGAAAGATGCGACCGGTATAAAGCACTAGCTTAAAAGTTATACCTATATCGTTCCTTTGCCCGTTCAAATTTCAAAGTGAAAATCGAATCAATATTGGGAGAAAAAATTAGACAAGGATAAAAATCGCGTATTTCCACCGCAAAAATGTTTCTATCTTTTTAAAACACAGTGAAACTCAACAAACAGGCATTCAACAAAAACCGCGAATATGAAGAACCGTATAGGTTTGAACGTTCCATAAATAGTGACGGCGTAGCGCGTGCGAAAGACCTGTCGCCACCGCGCACGAATCCAAATTGCAGTCGCCGACATTTGCACACATCTATCCGCGGATAATAGCTTTTCGTGCGAATCACAGGACACCACGGACGCAGCTGTGCTCGCAACCTGAAGGCGAGCCGATATTCGGCACAATCGATCGGCTCGCTCACGCCGGCGAGCCGCAACCAGCTCAATATAGAGACGCGTTAACGCAAACGGACATGTCTCGCCGTATTTTGCAAGTCCGTTTGTAAACCGTTCGGCTTTGCCCCGCATACCTGGATACGTACGTGTCGATCAAAAACCCCTCGTTATCTTGGTCTTCCGCTTGACGCACGTCTCCATATCTGACAAACTTCATAAAAGCAAATTCGTGCGAGGTGAAAGTTCCTAAACGAAAAGTTTAGGAACACGAAAGTTCCTAAATAGAAATTGATCAATCTCACTATCAGGCGTCCACGATTTCCAAGTTATAAGTAAATAATAATTAATGAATCTGAACGAAATTTCAAAGATATAAATAGATAGCAGAAGCTTACTTTTTAATCATTTTCGAAACACCTCTATTTTGGTAGATTCAATTAAAAAGTATTAATCGAAGACGTATAAAAAGTATAAAACTGGAAGAAAATCAATGAATTTTATGTAAAGCTGTATTTTTACCGATTAATCTTGCATGAAAGGTCGTAAGAGATTATTTTTATAAGTATAACAATCGATACGACAAACAATTTGCAGGTGTCATCTGACCATTGCGCGGCGGCTAAATATTTTTGCGAAACACAGTAACGAATAACGCACTGTGAGAAATAACGATGTTTGGAATTAACGATTTAACGCTCAACAGGTTCACTATATATAAACCGCGACAGGAATCTGTTTTGATTTAATCACGAGAAATGGGGACGTTTGCTGTGGCAGTTTTGGCGAATATTGTCAGGGTTGTTTGATCGAGAATATGCGCATGAAATAATAGGACGAGCACTGTTACAAAAGGGAGTCTGAATGCAGTATTTGATACACGATATGGCGGATTTTACACCGAATCTCCTAAATATCAATGCTGTCGCAAAAAAATATATATTTATGTTTTATTTATTTAAATTTCGAAATTGAGGCAACGCAAAAAAGTCGGTATCATGGTTATTCAAAAAGCTATTGATGAATGTTATTTGTTACACTCATACATCGTGTAGGATATTTATATCTATTAGATAAAATTGGTATTTAGTCTAGAAAATTTAAATTTGACTGAAAGTTTATGATATATGCGTGCTAGTTCAAATAATTTTATATCAGCATATAAAACTAGAAAGAATGATTAAAAATCTGACAATTCTGAAGTATATCAATACTTTGCTATCTTTCAAATAAATATGAATCAAATAATTAAATGGGATCTAATAATCTATCATTGTATTAGAAATTTAGTATATTGTTGTTCAACATAAAGCATTAATGACAATTAATGCATTAATAACCAAAGAGTGTACGATTTCAAAACTGATGTATAGATCCATGATTAACCTCAAAAGCGGTAGTATAACAATAACAAGCTCATTTTCGATCTTCGCGGTTTAACACGGTTTAAAACAAAACGCAATTGCGTAAATGTTAGAGGATTAAATAGATAATCGTTGAGTGACGGACGCTTTCGGTGTTGCTCGAAAAATGCAAATCGCGGAACAGGAGCGGGCGGTAACTCGGGAGTGTGCATGGTCTCGACAACAGAAAAAAAAGGACCCGATTGTTTGCGATAGACACGCAAAACTGTAAAAATTCTCTATGAGTGACGACGCTCGCGTGTAAACCTCAGCAACAATAATGCAAATTAATCCGTAAGTCACGTTTTTCAGAGTATGAATTATATCGTGTCGCGCTGCTGCAAACTATAATTTAAAGCGAAACGCCTCTCGCTTTGTCGCCTCCATGCGCGTGACATCGTTATACTTCACACAAGAACAGCAGTAGGTAGAGAGACGATTTATTTCACTTGGACAATAATTATAATTAAACGACGTCAACGAATAACGCGGAAAAACATGGACTTATCGCGGAGGTTTAATTGCGCGCGAGGAATCGGTCTCTAATCTCGACATGATGTATTTAAACTGCTACTTTGCGACGCACAACCGTATATAAAACTGTAATCTATCAGTTTGATAACGTCGTCATAAAAATGGATCTTGATAGATCGCATACATTTTTAATGCAGAAAAAAGTGACGATTTAAATTTACATGTAGTACATATACATTCAAAGGTTCTTAAAAAATATGTGACATGTTATACTTGTGAAAAGATAAAATTTCGTAAACATTTATGAACATCATTTAAATAAACAATTCTGAGTGAGTTTTATTGAAAGTATATACGTTTAATAAAACATGAAATTACGGATCTCTCGTCCGTAAAATAAAACGCGTCCTTATTTTATAAAAATAAACCGTGCTTTGTTCACACTTTTTTATTCAGAAATACAACAAACTTATTCGACATCAGCATTATTCTTTCTTTTTTGTGATTTATCTCGTGTCTCTCCGTTGCTGGAAGATTTTTGATAATGTTTTCAAATTATCAAGCGCTCGTTTGCATTCAACAATGCCGTTTCACGAGGGAGATCACCACCCGAATGTTAATATTTCCGTAAAACTTTTTTCTCATTTGAACATTTAGAATAATCTACCCTCAAGGATCGAGGACCGGCAATCGTGCAAACGAGGGCAAACTTAATGGAAATGAGCGAGAAAAAGTACGAGTTTACGTACTGCATCGCAAGCGTAGATGAAAGCTATTGTCATTATTATTATTTACATGATAAGTCTCGAGCAAGGATTTTTTGTGTCAGATTTATCACAGAAAGCGTACGAGAGAATACGCGATCAAATAATTACCATTTTCATTTTATTTTATACAAAACAGTTCAAAACTGTTGGTTTGTTTTACAAAGATATTTCTAGTTAAAAGCAAAATAATAAGGATAATATGCATTTTATTTCAATTGATTAAGAAAATATATCAAGGTACATGAATCTTATTGTTGACATTGTTAAACGTCATATGCAGCAAATTATAATGTACTATCATATTCGTGCGACGATTTATCAACATTTCGTCAAATTAATCTGAAATAGTAACTAAATTCTACTAACAATAAGTTGGAAAAATGACTGAGGAATAAAAAGAAGGTCAAGGAAATGAAAAAATCATCTATATAGAAACGGAATCCATAAAGGGGTTACGCCTTGAGCTTCTGAACTGTCCGCAACAGGTACGCTATTGTGGCTATGAACAGACGCAATTCCCATTATCGCGGCCATTTCTCTGTCCTTTCCAACTATCTAGCTGTACACTCATGGTTTGCCCCGTGTAATTATAAAATTTATTTTTAATAATAAACATCATCACGGTATTTCTTGGCAAATATCGCAGTTAAGCTAAGCAGCAAAATATTTAATTATATTGTAATAAAGTTTTAATTTATACATGCTTAAAATAATTCCATGATAACAATAATTTAAAATTAACATCATTATCGCAAGCACGCAGCAACACGTGTAAATGAGCAGCATGTAGTCTATAATTAAGGAATTTGCACATTTACTCGTAATTAGACCGTGCTTCTTGCAAGTTGTTGAACACCAACGTGAATTTTAATTAGCTTTGTCATTTTTTGAGCGTTCATTATATTCCTTTTCGCTTCGTAAACGATCGTGAACGTATAGGTCTCGAGTTTGATAATATTTGTTTTATGCGATCGCGAAATTTTCTTGAAATGCGTTTTAGAATTTTTTTGTTAAATTTAATTAGATTACCATATCTAAAGCTTACATACAGATCCGAGTATATTCATAAATTCAAGAAGTAATGGATTCAAGAATTGAAAAATTAAAATTAATTTTGTAACAAAAAATACAATTTTTCCAAATAAGTATCTACAAGAAACAATGTGAATCAAATTTGTGCACTCATGAATGGATCATAACTGATCAAAATCGATCACAACAGATCACAAAATGATCATAACTGATGGTTATTGATAATTGCCATAGCGTGCGAGCGAAACCTCTAACCGGATTACTCTGGGAGCTATCCTGACGCAAACGAGATTCTCCTTAACCAGTTCGTCAGAGCATTAATAGATAATCCCGCTGCGCTCGAGAACTCGATGACGTTGATCAATTAAATGGTACGATGTCGCGTCTATGTCGTATCTCGTTAAAGTCGCGTTTGTGCAAACGCCAGGTTTTCACGTCGGTCAATACGATAGTTCGGAATGACAACCGATTCATTGGTAGAATTGATATTCGATGACTATACCGAATTTAAAATCCTGACTGACTCGACCGCGAGACATCGACGTGGTGAGGTTTTAACTTGATTCATCTCAAATACGTCAAGTTTTTGACTCTTTGTCAACTGCGATGATTTCATTCAACGGTACGTTCGACGAATCGTTGATATTGTTTCTACGAGTTCATTGTGAACTAGCACTAGTTTCCTCAAAATTCAAATAGCATTTATTTGAACGGAAAATCAAATCATATTTCTGTACCTTAGAGGTAAAGAATCGTATCTCCATTATATTATGAATTTACAGAAAAGAAAATTTAAAGTTTTAAATAGGGAAATGGTATTCTTTTTCGGTACACGTAGGTATTCTTTACTTTTATAAAATAAAAGTAGCAATTTAATTTGTTGAATTTTTAATAAAGTACTTTAACTGATTCGTTTACTAGTACAACTGTCAATAACACGCTGTACCTGATCAAAATTAAAGCGCTATGAAAATTTCCAATATGACTTTTTCTAAACATTGTATTTTAGAAATTAGTAATAATGGATAAGACTATTATCATTATACGATTTAAGCCTCTGGAACATCGGAAAAAGTATTAACTCAAATCTTGACAAAACTGGCGATACGATTCGTTATATCTCTAAGGTACAGATTTATAACGTAACATATATAAATATTATTATATTAATTTGTTACTATAACGTAACAAATATGAATATTACTATATTATAAATTATTATAATACTGTAGGTAGATTTTCTATATTATCGTAACGAAAATACTATTTCCAGCAAACATTTTTCATTTCTATAGTTTCTATATTCAATATTTTTCCATATTCAATATATTTCTATATTCGTTCTTGATTACAGCATTGTTACTACCGCCAGAAAGTTAAAACGTCTCTATTCACAATCGTTGAAATGTATCGACAGCACTTGCTGAATGTTCCTTCACGATTCGAGTATACGAAAGGGCGGCAGAATTACGCGCGGCAGCAACAGGATTAATTCGTACACATCAGAACGAAATTACCCGCGCGGCTAGTACGATAACACTTAATTAAGTGGTTCTCCTCGCGCGCGAGTTTCGAATTTCTCATGCCAATACACATAGGGACAATACCATTGCCGGCAATGCGCAAGAATGGCTCACGGTCGACCACGGAAGCTTAGGCGCGTAGAAAGCGAAAATGTTGGCTGGGCACTATGCGCATTGCACGAGAAATGGGCGTAAGGGCTCGTTCGATACAACGCTCGTGTATTTGTCAGCCGTATATCAAACTATGCCTCCGACATCTCGACTCTTTTCCTATACCCTTTCAATCCACACTGTCATCGCATCTCCAGCGAAAATCTTTATACAACACCCACGTCGTCCGGTGACATGATCTTGATATCACATGCCGAAGACGAGGGTGCAGATCGGGAGAAAAAAAAATATCTCGCAATCGGTGAAATACTAAAATGAAAAATGCATGTCGAAAATTCAAACGTGTATTGGGCCATTTATACATTGATCCTTCCCCTCGTTACATCAAAAGTAAAATATTTAAAGTACTTGAAACAAATTTTAAACATTTTTAATATTAACAGCTTAATCTCATTTAAAACTGATGATAGTAGATAATAAATATTAAATAGTTTTGAAGATAGATTTCCAATTGAACACTAATCTATCTGTTACTCTCATTTGATAGTAGATAATAAATATTAAATAATTTTGAAGATTGATTTCCAATTGAACACTAATATATCTGTTACTTTCATTATTTACATAGGGTAAACTCGGGTAAGATGGCCATACCGGAAAGATGGCCAACCCATATTCATTCGATGTTTCATGGGGAGCTAGATTGAAAGAACATAAGTTGGCCATCTTTCCTGTATGGCCATCTTACCCTAGTTTACCCTATATTGATATAATAACAATTATATTTTTATTGCAATGTATAACATTTCTGAAACTACAAGATCAAGATAGATAAAATATAAGAATCAGAAAAGTACATGTAAGCCACCAAGAATATTGCTGCTATAAAGCATATCTACCGCATTATAGACGCCCTAAGTAAACGCACAAAGCAATAACACACGTTCAAGCACAGCACGCAGCACGCACTCACGACACACAACACACAAATCACCCATGACATCATTTAATTAAAGTACGCACACGAGATCAGGCCGAAACGAATAAAAATACGTGGATGCTAGTTTATTGAGTTTAGTGAAAAAGCTAGTGATAAGATGAAACGAGTCTTCGGGTGCGAAAAGAAGATAGAGTAGATTTTATGGAAGAAGGCAGTTGATTGTGTGTAATACTCGACTGCAATGTAGAAAAAAGCAACACGAAATTTCATAGTGTGATGCAAGTATATATAAAGAATAAAGATATAATCCTGATCACGTTTTTTTTTAAATGTTGTGCATTAAACACGTCTTTCAAAATCATTCTAATATTAATTAAATCATTTTCATATCTAAATCTCTAAATTTTAAATTATTCATAATAAGAAAAGGTAGTAGATATAGATATATCATGTAAATAATATTTTCAAATTAGAGCAATACTTAAACACATTACCTATTACATTTTACCTATTATTAATCCATTAACCAAATAAATATGTTTTCGTACATTCCAACTGCAGTCTATAAAATTCATATAAAAAAGTCGTAAATAGCAAACGCTGTAAACGTGGGAAATAAGCGAAATGCTGTTGCAATGTCACGTATAAAAATGCGAAAAACCAACTTGGCAATTTTTTATCATCGCTATGCAGCCAGAATTAATTAAGAATGTTATATGCTATTATCGGTAAATCTCTCCGTTTTTATCGCTTCCTCCTTCCTGCGCCCTTCCCCCTGCCTACTATTGTTATATAACTTTCCCTTATTAAAATATCTATAGAGGATTATATTGCATTATTTGCACAAATAGCGCGAAACTTACAATCTGTCTCATATTTTCTCGGCATAAACGCGATCGATTCATCATTTCGGCTGAGAACAGTTACGACTGTGCGATATTTTCTACAATTCCGCGACTACATTAATTTGTGTGTCAATTCCAACAAACTCGATTTCCGCCGGATATGACAAACTAACTCGCAAACATACTTGAAATAAATTTCAAATTTATGCTTATATGGTATTTGTATGGATATCGCAATTAGAGTTAAAATTATGCCCCTTTGACTTTTGGGGTATCTGTTAATCTTCCTGCTTTCCTAACAAATTGGTACCCTTTCCAGAAAAGGTCAATTCGTATAATCAATTCCATAAATTACTTTGATTGTGTTAAGCCAGTCCGATACAGATATATGTATCTAAATCCATATGATGTATAAGATCAAATAAAAGTAAAACGAAATTTATTTTTGCCCGTTTTCCCTCCAAGTAATTTTCAAAGCTTTTGCGGACACGTCGCACAAGTTCTCATCCACTTAGAGATCACAAAATTTACGGTTACCGGTAATAGAAGGTTGTCTGTCGAGTCCGCGTGGTTAATCGTGATGCGAGGGTTTATACAGATGTTACGAAATCCTTGGAGCCAATAGCTCGAAATTGGCTTGGTCATGTCGGATTGTATTTCAGTTGTAATGCGCTTAATTCCTGAATTTACCGAAACATGGCATTGAAATAGCTCTGTCAGCATGAATTAGAGAGGGATTTGCGTATAACTAAAGATTGGTAGATTTTAGATTTACTTTACTAAAATCTTTCTCTTACTCCTGAAAGATGATGTAAGAAAATAATTCATTTAACTTTATACGATATTTAAAATAGTTTATAATTGATATAAAAACGTCATAAAAAGAAATTCTGAATCCGCCTTCGTCTGTGATATTGCAGAGACTAAAATAAAAGGTTACCATGTTAAATCATTATTTTATTAAAACTGATATTGTTCTCTAAATTATTTTTGATTGTAAAAATAGAAATTTCAACGATCGGATAACAATTCGCAAAGCTAAATTACGCACTCGCATGCGCATTAGATTCGCTAACAACGTGACTGAGTTATCCCAACAATCGACGCAATTGCCGCTCGCGTTTACAACGAGCGTGGGCGTTAATTATTTTCCTAGACTCGATGTTGCAGCTTCGGCCGCACTCGCGAGTACATACATAAATTCTACTGTGGGGAAAGGGGGAAAGCTGCGAGCGAGTTACGCCGCTGCGAAACGTAAACTGCATTTCTCTTCGAAACGGCACTGGCGCAGCGACACGTGTACGAGCCCGGTATGTTCTCGGCCCGATGACGCAAATCCTACCTACGGAGATGAGAGATAGCCGCGGAAATTGCGGCGCTGTACTGCTTTTCACCGATGTGCATATATTTCGTTCTTAACCAACGTTTCTTTGTTGCAGCGCGTGGATTTGGCATGAGGGTGGTAGGCGGCAAGACGGGGTCGGACGGACGCACCTTCGCGTGTATCGTGTGGACCGTGCCGGGTGGCCCCGCCGAGAAAGCTGGATTGCAACAAGGCGACAAGGTACGTTAATGTGTATTACATCCAACGTAACATTTCCTGGAGATTATAACAAGAGGATCTTTCACGTATAAATCTAAACTAATCCTGAAAGTTGCCTATCGTGTCTATCCTATAATTTTCTTTCCATTTCGGAGAAATTTTACAGAAATGTTAGTTACTTGTATTAGTTGTATATTTTATCTAATTTATTTTTGGAACGCTAAATATTTTGGAGTCACGCATCCTATTTATTTCAAGTGTCAATAGTCATATTTATAATAAGAACTTGACGTCGATTTATTTAATAAAAAATATCTAACAAGAGATTTAAATTAATATCCAGTAATTTTTATATCTTATTGTTAAATTAGTTACTTACATAAAAATTTACAATTCTATTTTTATCATTTTTATAAAGAAAATTGAACCTCACTTTGAATAATGTTACTGATACCTGTTATTGATACTTTAATCGGTCGGATATTCGTATAGCGGAGATTACAGTATTAACTTTGCTGTTTCGTTCAGAATCATCGTGAGCCGTTTTTAAAATACAATAACTCTGCCCATATCGCCTCTAACTCTTTGTAAATTTTATCAGCTCATGCAAGGTAACGCTATTAAACAATATAACGTAACGTGAATGCCCGAGAAAATACTACATGAAATATAGTACGGAAATATTTTCCCACGAGATGTTTATCGTTACCCATCGGATATTGTAAACGATAAATACGTGTAAATATCGGCATCCCTCGATGCATCCATTTTAATTAAATTTAAAGTTGAAGTACTGACAGAGAGCCAAGTGAAGAATCGTTCTGCTCACTTGCGTAAATTCGTACTAACATTCAAATTGATCAATTTTCCTTAATAAACTGCACATCCCGGCATATTATGCGCTAATTTGTAATCAGTTTTATTATTATGTGAACATAATTACTGAACATAATATATACTAATAACGTATTCTATAAGTGCTTCAATTATATATATTAATATATCATATCCACCGACCAAGCAATGCAAAATTCAAGGCAAAACGTTCTTGGACAATAAATAAGTTAAACACCACGATACCCAGATGCCATTCAAACGTCAGACCGTGCGAAAAGGCGGGAAGTGTCCTTTGGACTCTCTATCTGCCCCTCGAGTGTCATCGCGCACAAAGGGTCGGCATAGATAGACATAGGTATATACGGATGATTGATCGATCGCGGAGCAACGAAAAGACGCTCTCTCGCTCCTGTTTACCATCATTACATTTTCATAAAGATTCCCTGACGACGATCATTTATCGTCGATGGGCTTCTCCCTTGCGCTCAGCAACAACGTCTAATAAGGAACGTGCAGATGTCACGGAATGGCCTCGCATTTCTCGTCACCGCATTTCCCCCCGGAAAACGGAAAAAGACATTGCTCGCGTTCATCCTGCTTTCCTTTTATCGGCGGATGAATATTGAATCGGAATCAAGAAAGCCGTGCGACCCTACACCGCGAAAACGCGAAAACGAAAAACGTGAACGGTCGAGACAAGTGTGACGTGCTTGTTACTCGAGCTAGAACGAAAATCCGCGATACGGCGCCTTCGTGTGTTCCGCGAATTCAGTAATGCTTTGTTTAATCCGCTTACATCCCGTCGCTTGTAAAATCGGAACGAGCAAACTCTCTCGGCGAGATCCATTCGAAATGACGACCAATTCGCTACTGTCGAGCTCTGGAATAGACAGGCGTAATGCTAGAATCATACATAATTTCCGCGATTATGCCCCGTCTATTTCTATACTGTTATATCTCGACCATGTGGTAATCAAGTTTCTTCATTTCAAAATGACAATTGTCATGTGCGCTCAAAAGTGATTTTGTCAATATTCCGTGCTTATCCGAACATTTGATTACTGCCGTTACTATTACGAATACGTTACAGTTCGGTATCAATTATTAATCTGCGTAACAACGAGAAAACGCCTATTATACTATATAAAACGAGAACTGCGTCTATTATAGTAGTGTAAATAGTTAATACAAAATTTGATTTATCTTACATCGTTATTTTCATAAAAAAGGAAAGTACTTTTAAAATCGTGGGTTTAAACCGCTCACGTCATTTTGCGTGCAAGTATAGATAATATCATATACAGAACAAAGACGTGATTTATGAAAGCAATTTCCTGTAATAATTGTCGAAAACAGAATCGCGATATGAACCTCGCAAAAAAAACTCAACCTTCTCTCGCATGTGCGATATAACCATGCTCGATCTAGATTTGCACCTGAGTACAACATATTTGTCGTCACGAGTTCAAACCCATATTTAGCAGCACTTCTCTTTTTGCGACAAGAGTTTACGATAAAAAATAGATAAGTTGCCGATTTGACGATAAAACAATTACTCAATTTATTAAAACGAAGGGAAAAAAGTTTCAACCCGAAAGCGGGAAATCTTTTTCTTATTCACCTTGCAAGCAGAGTTTTGTCAAACAATCCCGGTCCTAAGAAATAAAATCTCGTAGAATTTAAGAAGGATGGGCATCTGTCGCAGAGAAAGAAAGAGACACACATATATCTATAGAGCGTCATGGTTTAAAGTTATCTTTTCCCCACGATCTCATTAAATCCCAAAGATAATTAAACTTCTTCCTGCCAGGCGAAACCTCTCGAAGATCAATCGCCGAGATCGCATTTCGATACGACCAAATTCCAGGCAAGTTTTTATCGCCAGCAGGATTATATACTTCAACTGCCACCCTCTAAATTTCTTCAAGAGTCTCGACAATACTTGTGACAAGTGTCCCGATTTTATAGGCAAAAAGATGATAAGAAGATCGTTATACGAACAAGTTTTGCAATTTACGTGTATAATGTTTTTTAATCAAATCCTGATTCGATGAACTTTTATAAAATTTTCAAATGTGTTTTTTTTTTATTTTTAGATTAAATGAATGAATGAACTTTATTTGCATTTTATGCTTACACATATGCAAAGGGGTGAAGCAAAAAAAAACTTTGCCTTACAATAACCATAACAGAACCAGTAGAATTACTTAATTATTTTTAGATTACTGCGATTTATCTTTATAATTTGAATTTCTCTTTAGGAAATTTTAAAACGTATTTTATAGCGGTTTCAATTTTTAAAATGTTTATTGTAGATAAGTTTTAAACATAATATACAAATATATACGAGCTGTATAAAATCTTATAAGTAATTTGTTATCAAAATCATTGAACTTGTCTATATAATGCATTTAATGTAAACATAAATGCATATATTGTTTTATTTTATGTATATATTTTTAAATAGATAAAAGTATTTCATGCTGTCTTTTCATGCTATCTATTACTTTAGTTAGACACATTAAATAATGGCTAGCAAAAAAGAGAAGAAAAACAAAGAGAAATGGAGATAAAAAAAGCGTTCTTCTCGCCAGAGGTGCGAAGTAATTAGAAACCCCGCGAGAACAAAGTTCCTACTAAATCGGACCTGGAAACAGGAACGAGAGCGTAATTAAATATTGATCTTTCATTTTGTATCGCACAGGACAAAAAAAATCGTAAACGCGGGTTTTACGTTTCACACGTTTCAAATTTAAAACGAATGTTGATCTTTCATCAATTGTATTGCAATAAAAGGATCGAATAGAAGTTAAAGAATCCGTCATAAAGTTTGATGAAACGAAAATAGAATTCAGATTAAACTATTATCGACGAATTGAGAATCTCATCTCATATCGGATAATGTTTGTATATTATTTTTTCGAGATAAAAAGTAACGTGAAAATTGAGATTCAAAATGTTTCTTCTCGCGATCCGTATCTCATATCTTATACATTATATGTATATCGGCGAAGATCCGCATACGTAATCTTTAGACTGTTCTTATATAGTTTGCGCCGTGTTGCCGACGTGATGTATCTATCGGTGCAGTGAATTACAACGGTGCATCGCGTACCTAACACATATACATTCGCCGTTAATGGACAATCTCCCACGCGGTAATTAATAACAATAAAGTTTGACATCGAGTCGATCGAACAGCAAGTCCAACCCCCAGCATCTCGTGTTCTGACAACGTTTGCTCCTGACGTCATATGAACGTCGTAATCGCGCCGGCTTACGTTGGAAATGAAATTTAATGTCAACGAGAACATAGTACGCTGTTAATCAACGACGTGATTCGATAAATCGTAATAGAAGGAACTTTCAGTGCCAATTCCATTCATTCATTCATAATGGCGCAAATCCTAGTCGGACCTGAGCCTTCCCCAAAGTCCGGCCAATACTTTTTTAAATTTCGTGTGTCTCCAATCTCTCGCGTTTTGTCCAATTCTGTTTCAGTAAGAGAAATATTTTCGAAATACGTCAAATGTACATATAGATATCGATAAATGAACAAAATTTGCGCTGAACAAAATGAACACTTTTGTACAGCATGCTGTACAAAAACGTAAATTAAAAAATCAAATTTAACAATAGCTTGAATTAAATTAGAAACGAGAATTGAACGTTTATCTTGGAAGATTGAAATTGGGAAAGAGATTTCAATATCAATAGAATTAAAATAATTTACAATGCTATTATATGAAATAAAATAACGTAATATTATTTTCACATCATGCGCTATCTTGATTTAATATTTCATTAATCATAACTTGATTATGAACTGACTAGTTTGTTAATTTTTTGAAAAAATATATTATTTTTATTTTAATTCAATTTCAATTTTATGATAATAAAAAGTAAGTCTAAAATATCAATTTTACCGTATTAGGTGAGTCAAACTCAACATAAGATAAATTTGCCGATATACTGAAAATGTTTTCATAACTACATTCATATATTTTGTGATAAAAATTTAAAAATTCTGTTGTAAAAAATTAAATAAATTTCACAATAAGTTTAATTTTTATAATAAATAAAATCTAACGAAATAAATAAAGCGTTTTATATCCACTCTCTTCTACGTTTTTCAATTTGTTACTTATTGAATATTTATTGAACAAATACTTATAATACGATGTTTGTAACATCTACGCGATGCCAATGAATCAATAATTATACATAAATATGAATGAAAATATAAAGTAATTTAACAATAGATAGAAACGCGGCGTCAGCTCACCACAAAGAAAAAATATGAAAATTAAAAATTGTTTACAGCGCATATGCAACGTCTCTACTGCAAGTTAATATAGTAAATGAATATAAAATAAAATATTGTGAATGAATATTCCACTGTACATAAATAAATACTTTCGAAAATTTTTAACGTTATTATTTCAATAGAAAAGCATCTCCTACTTTAATTTGCTAATCAAATATCTTACTAACTTTTCAATCAATTAAACAATTAAAAAACTACCAAAAAGTCATAATTTTCAAATAAATAACAAAATTTAAGACTTAAGAATATTTTGTTTTATCTGGCGTATTTCTCTGCGAAATCTCGCCGTTGAATTGTGCCAAATTGCATTTACAGCGTATATATTGTGGCCTTTTAATTGTAGTGTTTCTCCGTAAAAACACGTATACCATCATAATTTCCGCAATTTTATTTTTCGCCAACGCGTTGAAAAAAATTTTCACGTCCCGCGTATATCTATTCACGTATATCTGTCGCTAGTCGTGATATTTCCTTTATCACGCGAATATTCTATACGGGCGGACCTACATTAATCTCACGTTTCACGCTTTATCTCTACGTCGTTCAAACACGGTTTTCTCGCGTCATTATAAAGCGAAAAATGTATGACGAAACATGACGCTCTCCCCTCTTTGTCGCAAAGCGTCGCGAGAGGCAGATTTGCTATTGCTCGAATACGGCCTTCGTATTTCTACTTTTGCAAACGAATGACGTGTTGTAAATTTTCGGAACGACACGAAAGTAAGGAGAGGTCTTTTTCGAGGACTGAACAGTCGCAACGGGAGGCGCACGCGAGTCACTTATTTTAAATAATGCTTTCAAATGGGGTGATATACGGAATTATTGTGCATCGTAAATAAACGGGCAAAGTAATGTGATAAAACTGATTTTAAAAAGAAGGAAAAAAGAAGCCAATTTCAACGTAGAGCATCTTCCATTTATTACAGCTGCTTATGTATGCTTATATTTAAAAAAAAAAAGGTTAAAGATAGTTCTATGCCAATCACTAATCTTGATCTGATTTGTTCTAGCAATTATATTTTATTAAAACCTATATATATATATATAAGAATAGGAAGAGAGAAAGAGAAAGACAGAGAAAATGACAAATAATAATACTTCGATTTGGTATTTATAATAATCTCAATTTCAATGAAGAATAAATTAATATCTGCGCAGACGAAGTAAGAAAATAATAGCAAATTATTCATATAATTTTATTACCATTATCAAAATTATAAAAAGGATTAACCTGTATCGAGGTGATTTTGCAATATAGAAGCACAAAACAGATTCGAAATCGATTATTTTGTAATTCCTGTAATAAATGTCGCCGTTTCCGCATCCCGTGTATACCGCAACTTCGGTAACCCGCATTTCACATCTCGCATATATCGTACCAGATTGTAGTTTTAACTGTTGATTTTAACTCCGATATATTATAGCTTTCGATTGTACCAATAGATCGGTATTTGAAACACATGCATGGCATTTTTTAGTTAACTTCGCGGCATTGTGTCCGCCGCCTATGTTCTATCGAGTATTCTTCGGCGTGTCTCACGAACGACTGAATTTTTTTTCTGACTAAGAGATGCAATATATATCATGCAATGAACGAGGATCATGGAAATGACGAACTGGCTGCTGATCGCTTTCATACGCGTCATTTCCTGTATCCAGTTACCGCATCCGCAATCTTCCCTTTATACAATAAGAGTTCAAGGTAATGAGGAAAAAAAGTCCACGTGGATACACAATGTGACGTGAACGCTCGAAAGCTCGTTCTGAACCACCGAGATAGAAAATTGTGCGCGTGTGTAATAATGCGGAATACGTGTGCGTGAGGTAACATGATTGCGAATTGAACCGAGCCTGATTATCAAAACGTGAAGAATAATTCTTAAAAAAAAAGCGAGGAGAGGTAATTTAGCCGAGGAGATAGAAAATTCGAAGAGATTTTAGCTTACTTAACCCCTTGACTGCCGATGATGCAAATTCTCGTCGTTTTGGACTTTGCGTTCATTACCGCGAAAATGCATTTTCTCGTCATGAAATATTTTGCTATATTAGAGCTGCTATGTAATTTTATCACTGAAGCAAAGGGTAACTACGGATTTTTAAATGTGCTGAACACGATTTTTAAGTCCAATTTGCAAAATGTTGCCTCAGAAAAAAGATATGGCTATCAGAAAAATAAAAATGTCTGAATATTCTCATCACAAGATATTTTATTATATTAAAGTTTTACAAGAAATTAATGACTGAAACAAGTAAACTTTTATAACAAAAGTTGTCATAAAAGTTTATAACAAAAATTTTTTTAATTTGACTTGAAACAGCACCATCATTAAAAATCCCTCTATATAAACTTTCATTAATTTTCGAGAATCTTTTGTTTTGGACATTTTAGGATCTGCACTCGAGGGAAATGGTGTGGCGCAAGGAAATTATATAACTGTACATTAACTGAAATCATGTACATAAAATACGAAATAGTATTAATCGTGTACATAGCGATCGTGACGCAGATAGATGTGCGCTGTTCTAATGAGCCGGAGATCTGAGTTCAAATCCGACCAAGAAGTCGGTTTTTATTCGATCGCCACCTTTCGGAAGGTATAATGGCAACCCACCGAGAGTATATACGGGCAAACGTATCTTGCCACGAGCACTCTCCTTTATATATTTGCCGTTCGAAATCATTAAGTCCCATGCATACATGAAGTAAGAGTAAGGAAAGGTATCTACCAGATTAAAAGTGGTCACGAAAAATGTTCCGTATGCTGGGGCCAGGTTTGCCGAATTGAATAACGTGGACCATTTCATCGCCATCTTGAATCTTCGTATGTGTCACGTTCGTGTTACGTTTAGTTGGGTATTAGTTAGTGTGTAAAGTATCGGTGATAAATAATTTTGATTGTATTAATACGAGTAGATACCTGCAATGTATTGACGCGGATACCCGTATTAACGAGAGTACCCGAATTATCTGGGCACCTGTGAAACCGGTCCAGATCCTTTCAACTCACTTTAAAATGTATTATTAAAATTATTTATCACCAACATTACACACTTACTAATCCTAGCCCAACTGAACGTAACACGAACGTGACACATACGAAGATTCAAGATGGCGACGAAATGGTTCAAGTTATTCCATTCGGTAAACCTGGACACATACAGAATATTTTTCGTGACCATTTTTTCCGCTCTACACTATAGGAGATATCTCTCTTTACTCTTACTTCATAGTTCCATATATCTGACACACAGATATATACAAATAAGGATAACAACGAAAGAAATTAATTATACCATGGTGTCTTCTCTTCTTCGATCTAATTTCGAAAAAAATCATCAATTCAAGAAAGACACACCATTGTTATAATTAATTCTTTTTTTTTATGAATATGACATGTTCCAATACGCGTTAACTTTCCATACGTTAATTTGTACTTTGCCCGTACGTCTTCACTTTCCGGATGAGTGTCTACATAGTTCTGTTATGTTTAAGGTGTAATATAAATGTTATTCTTTAAAAATTTTTCGGATCGGAATCGGTGTTAAATTGTGGATCCTATATACATATCCTATATCTAACGCAGATATATGCAGAAGGGTCATAATGTTCGAAATCGAGCGAAACAACTAATTAAGAAGAAGGTTAATTATGCAACTAATATAAAATTCGAAAATATTTTAAGAATACTAGAAATGTATGATAAATAGACAAAAAGATACTGTAGAGTCCAATAAACGAAAAATACATTAAAGAGATAGATTTTCCATTCAAATGTAAGCAAAGTGTATATATGGACATAGAAAAATGCTTTGAAATCTTCTCGAAGTAAGGAGCAAAAAAGGCTCACTTTTATAGAACCAAAAACTGATCAAGTGAAAAATTCTGCATTACTATACCGCCAGCGTGAAATCATTTCTTTATCTATATTTTTCTTTCTCTTTCTCCTTCTCTCTCTCTCTCTCTCTCCTACAAATCTCCCTTTATCGCATCTGGAAATATGCAAAGGCAGAAAGATTCGCATACAAAAGCTACTCGACAATATTTGGAAAGTTGGAAACACCTTTCCACCTGCTTGGATAAATATTTTCATTTCAATGCAAAGTTTCTCTCGTTGCGGGCATTTCTTGATCCGAAAAGGAAAACTTTGCTTCACTCAAGCATACACATATACATAGATTCGAGCATCACATAATTATTATATCATTGTTATCATTATTGCGTTTTCGTTTCATCAAATATCATAGAATTCAAAATTACACATTTCTCCTCAGATTCTTTGCGTTCTAACTTCTCCTGAAAATTCTTCTCGTTAAATTGCAGATATTTCGCGAAAATCTGCTAGTAAATGAACGCGGATGGAAAGTTTATTTTCCGAGTTATGAGCTTTCGAATATGAGTCGTGCTGTCTATATCGCAACATTTGCAACGACGATAAATGTTACGTCCGCGAAGGAAAATTGTGCATCAGTCTGTTGTACCGAGGCGAACTTGTCATGAGGATGCATGGGCGATATTCTCGCGACATGAGCATGTAATAGAATTGTACATGGGCCAACTCGTATTCGAGATACACATTTCTATGTATTATAAAACGAGGACGTGAGTAATTGACTATTTCGTCGCGTGATATACGTTTGATATCTTTTAGCATTTTAAGCGTCAATGAAACAGTTATCTCAGACGTTATAATTCGTTAATGCGATAAATTGATTTCCAAAGACTTCCATTTGCAATTCCATTTTTCGCTCTTACGCTTTCCCATTCAAGAGAAAGCCGCGGTGTATCGATCACGCTTCCTTCTTCCTCAACATAGAGCGATTTGCATTCGATTCCACTCGCGGTTTAATTGAAAGCCGTCGGGTGCCGTAATTAACGCGCGCGGTATAATGTTTCTCAAAGGACCTCGGGTCTTATATACAGGCATTGTTATACAACAGAAAGCAGCGACAAATACATTTTCAAATTTCACGTACAACATGTAATAATTGAAACAAATATGCGACAAACAATTCGTAAATTTTACGATTTAATATTGAGAATAATTGTCGACACTCGTTTGCGAATGTTTTGTTGCGAGTGCTTTTAATATTTCATTATAAAAAAAAACGGGGAATATAAATTTCACTCTTCTTCTACCGTGAGTTTTCCACATCGTTCCGAAATAATTGCAGTATTCTAATCAGATGTTTAATTCGATTCTCATATGCATTAATTAACATGCAACACCTAATTGAAATGTAATTACACTTGCGCACATCACGCAACGAAAAGTACGACGTGCGAATATGGAAAGTGTTATACATTGCTAAATAAGATTGCGAATCAAATCTGTATCCGTGAAAATTTACTCAAAATTGGAGGACCTAATTTATTAAGTTTGCTGATTACGCTTGACGAAGCACGCACGTTCCCGTTAGCCAAGCCATGTATAACCGCTGTATTTCAATTTTCACGCTTCTTCATCTTACGCGACAACAAATAGCATTCAACACGGGCCCTTAATCTTCTTAATGTCTTCTCGGCCAAGTAGCCTTAAGGATTAACACGGCGATTTCCCCCAAAAGTTTGTACAGCTTACCGTCTGGCGGCGATCTCGCCGTCTTCGTTACGGCAATCCGCTCAAGTAATTAAAATAATTAAAGTGCTTAAAGCGCCGGAAGGACCGGATGCTTTACGACCGATTGCATTTCGGTCCTGTTGCCTCGGCGAGACGCGTTTCAACATTAATTTCACGACCGAGGCTGACGGTCTCGAACCGTCAGGAATCCGAGCCATTCTACTCTCCTCTTTCATATCTGAGATGAGACATTCTGCACTGCAGTTATACAAAAAAAAAATTACGATTTTGAAATATTTCACGAAAAATCGTTAAGTTTTTTTACGAGCAACTACTTAGAGCGTTAAAAGTAATCATCACACACAATTGGCAAAAAATAGAAATATATAATAATTGTAAAATAATATAAAAAGGTAAATAATATAATATAATTTTAATCTTTAGCTTTATTATTATTATTTTTCAAAATTTATAATAAAAAGTATTCGTGTAATAAGTATTCACATAATCAAAATTTCAACTTATTAATTATTCGAATAAAAGAAACTACATTTCGACTATTACAAGATATCTTTTGTAAGAAATATTTTTAAAATAATATACTAACAACATAATAAATGTGTGTGATAGCCTCTCTATTATAATTTATATGAAATAAAAACAGTCATCTAGATTCAATTACAATTAAATAACTGTAGGAGTAAACGCGCGTTCACTTGAGCAATAAAAATATTTTCCACATGTTCGCATCGATATTTTACAATATTTTACATCATCAAATAATATACATTGATACGAAATGGCTATTTATAGGTGCTAGAATGGTCCGGCATGTCTCTGATCGATCGGAGTTTCGAGGAGGTGCAGCAGATAATCGAACGGACCGACGACATGGCGGAATTGGTGGTGGAGCATACGACCGATATGTAAGTCAATGCATACAGTAATATTACCGTGAATAGACACAATTGTGAATAGACCTAACCGTAAATCGATTCTCTGTATTCGCTTCGTGTTTCTCGGGCGAACCGATTTCTATGGCACTCTCGCAAAACAGCACTGGAGAGATGCTTGACGATCCGCAATCCGGAAAAACACCTACAAATTTGGGCCTGCTGATGGGTAAGTATCAGCAGACAAAACGCGAGTGATCGCGAGTATTACTTATGTTCAAATATAGTTTCCCCTAACTAAAATTTATAGGAATGATCTCCGATTACATCATTAATATCAATTTCATATAAACTCGCAAGTATTTCTCAATATACAAGAAACCACATTTTATTGAAGATCGATATAAACGTTAAAATTAAATTTTTGTTGCGTATAAAATTTCATTACATAGTTTTCCCGTAAAATCGGCTATCGCTCAACGATTTTCATGCCCCAAATACGAGTTCTATGAAAAGAATTTTATACATACAAGAACAAAGTATATATTACATATTCTCTACCGATTTGCAACATGATAGGAAAATGGTCGTGGTAATAAAATATAAAATTGACTACATTTAACTAATCCGAGGTCAGTAGTGAAGATTAGTTATTTCGAAAGCGGGTCGTCATAGAAAAAAAAGGAAACATCTGAAAGGTGGCAGTCGCGTGTAGGCTCTTGCCCGTATACATCGTTCTAGAAATAAATGCATCCGAAGTAATACGAATGGTGTCTTTTTATACGACAGATAAAAAAGTTCCGTGATATTCTAGGACAAGAATGGCCTCTGACCGTTGACATGATTTCGTTTTGACCTCGAAAATGTATCCGTAAGATGAACAAGTATATTTTCGTATCCCTGAATATCTGCTAAATCATTCATTTTATACATTCTGCATCCATATACGTGACGCGTTAAGTTTCTGTGTATAAATTCAGAAGGTATGTAATTTTTTTAGAAATAATTTGCCATCAAAAGATGAAATTGCACTTATGAGAAATAAAAAACCAATTCTCAATGATTTATCAACGTAACCAATCGTCGTTACATATCTTACGCAATTAGACTTCCTACTACACGAAAAGAAAAAATATGACTCAGAATTATAAATTATTTAGTTAAAAATTTTGAATTAATCACAGGAATTTAATTGTTACTAAT
Organism: Temnothorax longispinosus; assembly: GCF_030848805.1. Classification (NCBI taxonomy): domain Eukaryota; kingdom Metazoa; phylum Arthropoda; class Insecta; order Hymenoptera; family Formicidae; genus Temnothorax; species Temnothorax longispinosus. The sequence goes on from NC_092361.1 coordinate 15,412,576, forward strand.
TTCCGCAGAAATAATTGAATTTTTGCCAATAATAACGAGCTCAAAAATTTTAACTTACGAGAGTAGAAAGCTCCATGAATAACTGATAATTTCGAGTCGTTCGTTTTTTTTTTACTCTCGCGCGGCGAGAGAGGCCGGCTACAGAGATGTCATCATATAGGTAGTCGCTACGGAAAAAACAGTTACGGAAGCAACGTGCGTCACTGATACGATGCATTTTGATATGTTTTTGCAGAAACCGAAACGGAGAAAGCGCCAACGTCGCCGACGCGCAGGAAACTACCAAAGACGCCGGTATAACGAGTTACTAAGTTGACACCTACACACATTGACCGTTTCTCTCTTTCTATCTTTCTCTCATTATCCTACACGATGTACACGATGCATACGCAGACTCGGGGATAAGCACGCTTATAAGCCGAGAATAAGAGCGTAAGAAAAAAAGAAAGAGAAAAGCGCAGGGGAACATCAGCTGAACAAAAAAAAAGGGATGCGTCCTCTCGCGTAGTCTCTTTACTTTTGTATATAATATAAGTATGATTAATCAGGCGTGCACGGACACGAACTGATTGCGCACATTTGTAAACGAGAGATGTGTGCAGGCAGGCGTGACGTGTGTGAAAAAGTGCGTAGGTTTTAGCGTCAACGTGCAAATCAGTTAAAGTGAGCGAGTTACGTCATGTGCTGAAATATATCGTGCACGTAACGAACACGGTTTATAAAAAAAGCTCCTGTTAATTATAATCAATTTTAATACCTACAATTAATTTTGGCGAGCAAAAAAACGTTCTGCAATAAGACTGATGTCTTCGGATCTTTTGTCCGGTCAATTCATTTGCATGAATTTAAATATACCGCATTTTTTTCAATATTTTATACCAAAAAAACATATATTTTAAAATTTTACATACAACTTACATTATAAAGATTTAAAATTGATGCCAATTTACAATTGCGAATTAAGATTTGAATTATTCACGCATATCTCTCTGTTAACACAGTTTAATGCTAGTATTAATATATATATATAAACGAAGCTTTTAAGCGTTAAACTTTTGCGATAGATAATACCAGGCAAATTTCATATAATTTTATTTTCACTGAGTTTCACTAATCGTTTAGTTTATCCCCCAATTCTAGTACGTTTAAACTCGTCGATAATGCCTGAGTTACTCCCTAAATTTTATCTCTCGGTAGGAGTCCCCCGTACCGGCAATCTTATCCGAACGCTTAGTCGACGGTTCTTAAGAAAAGCTGACAAAAGTCGAGTACTCCGACCGAGCATTATTCGCGAAAAGTAAGACCACTTGAATTACGCAGCTCAGCGCCATTTTATCCCGGTAAAGCACAATGCGGCACAATTCTACCGCGCATTTTCACTGATCCTGCGCGAAGACTGCTAACGTGTAAATATTGTACGTACATACGTCGATGTAACGAATAACTATAACGATGTCCCGTCTTTTTTTCTTGTAAAGCAAAGCGTGCGTCGTTCGCGTTGTCGCGGTCGCTTCAGATAAGTTATACACGAAGAGCGCATCGATGACGAAGGAAAAAGTCTGTCCGATAGAACAGAGATAACTAAGAATTGTGCGGGAACTAACTTTCCAGGGTGTTACTGGAGAATTAGGTAATTTCAGGAGGAAGAACTGCGAGAGATAAAAATCCAACTCGATTGATCCGTAATATATAGCGAGATAGTAGCGAGATAAAGTTTTTGATCTGTAACAAAAACTTACTTCGAGCTTGCGTGATTTTAGAACTCCAGACGCAAGAGAGTGTAATAGAAGTTATCGTAGCTTTCTAAACTTTAGGTGGAATAGAGATACGAGATTATCAATCGCGTTTTGTACGATATTGGTCGAAGGAAACTAATAGCAAAAAGTTAGGGGTTTTTTTAAACTATCATAAAATTTTTCGCTATCGTAAAATATGTAACAAAACCTTTTTCTTTATGATTTCACGTTTATTATGTTATATTAGTTATTTTGTTTCGACTGCTTGGAATTATTTCTCAGCAAACTATCGAAGCAATATCAGAATATTTTAGTAGAAAGCAACATAGCATCCGAAAGATATTTCATTCCTTCATCGCGCACCTTCGCATTTTGAAAGATCGAAATTTTAGACCAGTGTATCCTCTTTTTCTCTTTTTTTCCCCCCAACAATTGTATGAAAAGATAGATTCGCGAGAATTCGATGGTCATCACATATCGCTACCCGCATTGGCTACGGGAATTTATTGCTAATTACTTTTCGCCTTTCTATCGGTTTTACTCGTTACCATCGCACGATTTAAAGCTCGCATGATTTAATACTCCGATGAATATCTTACCAGACGCGAGAGTTTCAGGCAGGATGAACGAAATTTTTATCGCTCGCCTAGCAGCCGTAAAATTTCCTCGAATTACCTATCAGATAAAGTTTAAGGACAAGACTGTATTGTAGTTAGTAAAAGAAGCAACGCTCGCAAATTTATAGGTTCAACCAGTGCCGTGAATATCCGATAACACGCTGTTTCAACGTTCCAGCGATACGTTCCAGAGTATAACGTGCTGGCTGGCGGTATGGCACGCTGTTTTCCAATCGATAGTGGCAATCCTAGCCGCTAGTTTGAATACCCGAATAGCCTGCGGGAGAAAATCTCGAAAAATATGCTACACGAATGTGTCGCAATTATTCCATTGAATCGTATTCGTGCATTGAATATTATATACGCGTCGTACGGTTTGCATTTAGAGCTGCTGCTCAATATTCGGATAGTAACTTGCGAGATGTTTGTATGGATCCACAGTTAACGAACGCATCGCTGAAAGCAAACGTTCGCGTTATGTGATTGCCTGACATTTGTACAAAATTTAAAAAAAGAGCGCATTTTTATAAAGACGCGCGAATCTTGAACAGACGTACAGATATATACGTATAACTATTAACAATGTCTTTTATATAAAAAAAATATAAAAATACGAAAGGAAAAAAGCGTACGATAATTGCTGATTTACGTTCATTTGCATATTCGTTTATTTATAATTTTACGCGCGTAAGATAATGTTTAATCGCTGAAGTGTAAGAATTCCGAATATATCATTGACGGCACTGGTTTCTACTGGCTGCAGATATCGATCGTAGGGCATGTCGTCGACGCGACTCGAGAGCAACTTAAATTTATTAGTACGTTGTATATGATCCCTTTAGGCCATACAGCAGCACTCGTACAATCACTAGCAGAAATGCGCGTTACGGTGTACGCTACTTCGTTTTCTTCGACGCAATCGCGGGGGTGTTCTTTCATATGTGCCAGAATTTCACAAAGAACTTGCGAAAATCGTGAAAATTGAGAACTTTCATTTTGGGTATATTCAATAAAAAGCCGCACATTTGCGAAAATAAGCAGTCTAACGGATACCAAAAAAATTGTAAAAATTGCAAATTTTATATTTTGTTGCCGAAAAGAGATTCTTTTTTATATTATCATTAACAATTAACGTCACTGTAGATATTAATAGACGGGATCGACTTTATTATCTGTAGAAACGTATCCGAGAACGTATCTATAACTGTAAAGTTAAAGGGGATTAAAATTTCTCATTGAAATGCTATAAATTGAGGGAATCCATGTTTCACGTATCGTTGGCGGTCAAATTCGCCTGGAATAGCCATATATTCGATGCTGCGAAATTTCAATTTATATTTCTTTTCTTTTCCCGAGCGTCGTTAATATACACGCTCGGATTTTCGAATGCTACCGAGACCTGTCGCATGTTAAAATAATTTAATCTATTAACGCTATAGAACCCCGGCATACCCGGCCATCGCATTTCGCGCGACCATTAATTCGATCGTTTACCGATGTGTCGCCGATTTCATTCTAACGCGGCGTGGTGTTATCCTATCGGGGGGTCCTCCCAATCAATTATCGCAATCGGACACGAGTCGGCCGGGTGTGTAATTACATCGATCAGTCGCGAGCTTACGAACACCTCCGTCCGTCGGTTTCGCACATATGCGCAGGGGGGGGAAAAAGCAAATGTCTCTACGCGACACCGCAACCGATTTCTGTCTGAAGAGAAAAGCTTTCGTACAATCAATCGTAGAGAATTGCCGTGTGAGCAGCCCGTATGCTCATATCGCCTCCGAGGATTTTTACGAAAGTCATCCGTTTTTTTCGCGAAGAGTCAGCATCGGTCGCGAGATTAGACACATCTGGGAACACGAGTGATTAAAATTTTAACGTGTATAAAAAAAAAGATTTGTCGTTAGATTCTCTCTCACTCTAATACTACAGGACGTCACTTTTTTTTGTGCGCCCTACATGTACATGTAAATAAAAAATAAATTTGTAATACGACACACACACACACACACACACACACACACACAATTGTTGAACTTTATAAAAGACTTAATTTTTAGGAAATTTATAGCGTACGGAATATTGTTCTCTATAAATTGTTAATATGTGTGCATTTAATTGAATAGATATGTATTGCGTTGATAAAATATATATATTAATTCAGGAAACGTGCGGGATCTTTTGCATACGAATTTTACTAATTGGAATTACAGTTCTAATAAACAATACTGTTAATAATAGAAACAACAATAATTACGATAACAATAGAGCTGATTGCTATAAACCAACAAATATTTGATATAAAAATGGCATAATTATGCATAGGTAAATACAATAAGCAATGTTGCAGCAATCAAGAAATGCAATGAAATAAAAAATAAATCCCGCAGATTCTTGCAAAAAAAACAATATTAATTTTTTTAGAATTTATCGCTATAGGTATTAAGCACATTTTATATATATAGTAATAGTTCTCTATTTTAACAATACTGGTGCTATCATATTAATATAATCTCATTAAAAAGCCAATAACAATTGATCCAGTGTGATACGTCAAAGATTAATGACCGACAAGTCTCTCTTTCTTTACCGTAATCACGCATATTGTGAGTCTTCGAGTCATCGAGACTATCGAGAGTCTTAAGATCACTCGTGTTCCCAGAATAATTTCTCAATTTTCTCGAGACAGCGAACGGGCGGAAGCGGAAACTCGCACGGCTCCTAGATATTAACGCGAGCTTCGAGACGTAGAAGCGATTGTAAAGCGCGGATCAACACAGGATGAATCTAGTGTTTTAGCGCAGTTTTAGGTATATTGGGTGTTTTGATAAAGTACCTATCGAATTAAGAATTTTTTTTCCCAACCGGCACAATTCCGCGACGTGAGTGGAAACCAGTGGAAACTGCGATGTAAGTCGGAACCTGGTTCGAACAACTCGACAAATTTCTGTCGCTAAGAACCGACAGAATATGCACATTTATTTTCAACCTCCGTTTTAGTCGCACAAACGCGAACAATTAACGAGTCTTGGAAAGTCTTCGATGAAAAGTCGAAAGAGGATAAACTCCTGAAAACTCGCCCATAGGTTTCGACTTCGTTGCGACTTCACTTGCAATAAATAAAACGCGGATTCGCCTGGATATATCACACATCAAGCCAATCGTCTTCGATCGGCCGTGTAAATATTATAATACTTGATCTACACAGGCTAGAACTTTGTTATGGATCACTTGTGCATCTCGCGAGGGATCTTTGCAGTTGGACCAATAAAAGTCCATATAGAATATAAAGCTTGTTCAAGCGCAATTCGCACATATCTGACACGAAACGTTATTTATAATGCTAACAGCATGACAAATCGACTCCATGATTCTCAAGTCATGATTCAAGTGTTGCTTTTACAAAGTGCTCGATTCAATAAATCGTACAAATGGAAAAAAAATCCGGAATAAATTTTGGATCTATACTCTTTATATATTCGTGCTGCACTCAGCAATTATGTCATTTTTCCTACTTTGAAATTTTTTATATATCAAATATTTAAAAAATACATATACACTGTTAAATTCGTAAGCGTTAAATTATATTCAGTTTGTCATTTTTAACCATTCGCCACTCCTTTTAACTTTTAACCATTCTCCTACTCAATATTATCATTAATTTAACTAAAACAATGTTAATTTAACTAAATCAATTGAGTTAAATACGGTCCTGTGTTGAAATAATAAATCTCGACACGCGTGTTATTTAACTCAAGGCATTGATTTAAATTGCATCCCTTAATATTTAACAGTGTATAATTTTCAAAAGTCATTCTCTCTGATTTTATAAATCTTTTGGTTTTCGAATTATACCAAATAAGAACGATAAAAAATAACTTGCGTTAGAAAAAGATATATTTTCCAATAAAGGCACTATATCTCGATATTCTCGATATGATCGTGCACAATTCATGCATATGTAACATATACGGAATCTTCCGAATCAGCGATTTCTTGTCAGACATACGCATTTCTTCGCTCGAACAAGCCGTATATATCACCTACAAATTTCTACCTTTATGAATGTTAAAGGATCAGGTGATATTCGTGCAGATTTATCGGAGTACGTTTAGACGAGAATTATGTGTTTCAAATACGATTATCGAGAATAAGACTAAGATTGCTACGATTGCTTAGATTTTAGACGCTTTCGACAGTTTACGGCGCAGCTTTTCGAATTTCACGAAAAACGCACCCTTTCTTTTCATCCCGATCTCGTAAAAAGGCAAAAGCGGCAAAGCGGCGTCGATGCGTTTGTCGAAATAGCCGGGAGTACCTGCGGGAGCGTACGTGCAACGCCGAGATCGATGAACTTTGTTGATTACGGTACCCGGAAAACCCACGTGAAAAAAAATTCGTGCGTTTGGAAAACGACCGCAAAAATTGCCCATCGCAATTGTTTTAAACCTTTCGGTTTCCTCACGGCGATTTTATTTATCATTTATATTGGGAATTATATCGGGGCTGCAGGGAACTGTGAAGGGAATATTTTATTCTCTTACATCACAGAGAGCGAACGTATAAGAACTCGCCAAGATGTAATCCAACAACAAATTACACGCGACACACTTACCTCGATATCGTTACACCTCGACGTTCCTTCGACGTTCCTCGTTGCTTCTCGTTGCTCCTTGATGCTCCTCGATATTGCTCCATGTTCTCCTCGGTGCTCCTCGATGCTCCTCGATCCTCCTCGATACTCCTCGATGCACTGGATCACAAGACACGCGGATTTGTGAAAAGAAAGTCTTCGAATGGACGGCGATTCGATCTAAAAGTCTAAATCGACGGACTCAATCACGGACACGGAAAGACACTCGCGATCGCGTTCAGATTATCACATTAGCACATTAAACAGTCGTCCATCGATTTTCTTCGCGCTTCCAAGTCTCAATAGTGTACAAAGACAATGGCGAAACTTGCATGCCGGAGTATCGCGGAATAATAGGATGCTCTTCTAACGCGAACAAGCGGAAAAACTGTTACCGTAGATCTCACATATGTCCCTCGATCGGTAGACGTCTGTCTCTGGACGATCTCTCGTCTCTCGACGCGATCCCTTCGACTCCTCTGGCTGCCGAATAGACGCATAGTTCGACGCACTCGGCGAGAAGTTCGTGGCGGAAAATGTTCACTCGCGCGTTCACGCGATTCGATATGCTGGACGGTCGCGAGCGGACAGACTGAACGCGTTCCCAGCTTGTTACGTTTTTTACTCGACGCGTCGTTCCGAGAAAACAACCAAAATTCCGGGAAACGGCGCGTCACGAGGGTTCCGAGAAATGACGCGCTGTAGTTAAACACGTCGAGGGGGAGGGGGTAGCGCGCGCGACTACCGTAGGCAAGCGAGCAGCGAGCTCTCACAGTCTCGAATTCTCGATTAATTTCTCGACGGGCGATGCCTGATTCTCTTCGACAGCCGGCTGTCCGGAGACGTCTTCGAATCGAATCGACGGGTGTCGACGTTTGCGAAACACTCGTGTCGGAGAGCGGGTTGCTCCGACGCGATGGCGGAGCAAAGCGGCGGAGCGAAGCGCGTCCATTGGAACATTGGCCACCCGAGAGATACGCTTGATCGCGATCGCACGACCCGATGGATATACCGAGACGGTCGCCGACGAACAGATTCGACACCGAATCCACTCCCGACGCTCGTCCGCACGCGAAAACGGCCCGGGACCGACGAATAAAACGCGGAAACGCGCACCGCGCACCGATCGCGACTCGCCCACTCGTCGCCCGTCGGCGACGCGCTTGAGTGAAGTGAGCTACCGAACTAACCGAACTCTCTCTCGTCGTTTCAATTTGGCGCGGCGCGCGGGAATGCAAAAAGCGCGACAGTTTATTTGTGTACTAAAAAACGAATATTGATAATATTGAAATAATTAAATTGGAATGAAAAATCGAATCGCTCGAGCTCGAACGTTTTCGGCCAGTAACCACGCGAAAATACATCGAAATAATAATGTTAAATAAATCGGTTTAATTTAACGCGTTCGCGCACAAGATGTTGGAGCTTCGCGCAGGTGACTACGTTCCTCAATGTACGTTTTGTAAGGAAGAAGAACATTTTTACTCTTATTATCTTTTGTATGTGTGAATTCTAAAAAATGCCCTCGAAATTTACTTTTGAAAATCACATCTAAATTATTCCCATACAAATTTTATCTGTTATCAGTGATTCCTTGAATTATTTTAGTGCTAAATTCATTCTCTCATATTTTACTTATTTAACATCTAATCCTCACTACGTATATATTCATAAAATGCAGGAACAGAATTTATACAGAAATATAAATTTATATAAAATAGTAGAACCGCGTAAAGATATCTGAAAAACGATTTCCGGAATCAACAGAGTTCACTGATAAATCAGAGCAGTTTGACGAGAATGCGATATTTTATCGCTATGTAAGAAACACAAATCCACGTGTTGTATACCAAAAGTTCTTTCCCCGTTCGCGTTCTGTATATCTTGTCGGTGGTGGACATCGCGAGAGGAACAAGACGAATATATAGACGGTGCCTCTAACATGTGTACCATTATTACTTGGCAATTCTTAGAGCTCGCGCGTGTAAAGTCCGATATACTTCTCCATTTCCAAAAGCGTTGCAGCGTCGATTCTAAACGTCTTTAGCGAGTAATGACGTGAGTCAGAACTTTGTTAATGTAGGGGAAGATGAAACACTTAAATATTACCGAGGCAGAATATAAAGATTTCTGCAATTTGTTGTTTATTAAGCGACGTAATAAGATTAGTCTCCACGACGTATCTATGTGGAAAATATTATAGATGTATAAATTTTATAACTATTAATAACGCGTCTAGTATTTTTAGTATTTCTAGGGTTATAATAAGCGAGATTTATTGACTTTTCGGCGCGAGCTCTACGATTACATTTATCGATTTTGTACACCGTATACTTCGTAAATGGACTTGAAGTTTACGAAGCTAATTGCATCCCTTCTAAAAGACATCTTTACGGATTTAAAATCGTATTTATCGTTTTTAATTTACATTTTTCAAAAAAAGTAAGATAGATTCAGAATCAAAGGAGCTTATTCGCGCTTGAAAAATCACCGTAGAAGCACCGTGCTGTCTTTGAGTCCGTTTGCAGAGTATTTAAAACGATAAAATTGGATAATAGTGACGTTCGCGGGAATCCTCCGGGATCCCTCTAGTGACGTAGTACGCGGTGGCGCAAAAGAAAAGGAAAAGGGGAAAAAAGAAAGACAGCGCGCGAGCGTGCCCGTCGCTTTCGTGAGAGAGAACGAATGTCACGCTTTTCATTTTTCGTTTCACGTCAAGAGACGGCAAGACGTGTGGCTAACAATAAACGCGCAACGTGCAACGAGAACGAGATTCGAGAAAAAAGAAAACGCGCAGCGCGCAAAAACGAAAGTGTCAGTTGGGGCGAGTTGTGTCGTTGCTGTTCTCCTTTCTTTGCTTCATTGCTGATCTCGCGCGGAATAAAATCGCCTGGAAGCGATCCGTCGCGAAGCACCTCGAATGTCGAATTTCTCACTATGAAACTCACTCCGAATAACCGGCGAACCTTTTACTTTCGACAGTCTTCGAAAGGAATGGAATAGTGTCGAGCGAGATTTATTTATGTTAAAATATATCGTGTATGTTAATAACGTTTTTGTACCGCTTATTAGAACGATTGAATAATGCAGTCGATTTGTTCGGAGCTTGAATATTTTCAAGTTCAAAGCATTTGCCAAATGCTTGTGCATACGAAACGCGGATATGATTAAATGTAGCATTTTATCGCTTATTTATATTTTTGTCATTTTACCTGGTCACGATTTTTCGAAATAAATACACGCTCGATAAAGGAAGAGAGCTGTTTGCAAATATGGAAAGCCGAATTTACAGTGATATTTCAAAGAGGTTTGCTCTTTATAAAAAGTCACGTTACATTTCTCTCTATAAATTACTAATAAACACGTACACGTGTATGTACGTAGCGCGATACGTGCTCTCCAATTCCTCCCGGCAAAGCATGCTGGACACTGTTCTAGATTTTCTCGGTATAATTATAAAGCCTTGGATTCGCGATGAGGCTCGCCCTCTCCTCGTTCACGAAAGAGCCGGCCTCCAAAGGCTGAATGGAAAGGAGAAACGGCGGAAAAGCTAAAGGAGATTCTCGCGGAGAAGCTCGACTCTATATGCATACACGGAGGCTGTGGCACTCGATCTTTCTTTACGTAATTTACCCTGCCAGAGAAAGATCATATATATGTATAAATGTATATCCATCTTCTTCGTCCCCGCTGTTCTCACTCTCTAACTGTTTCTTTCTCCTTATCACATTTTTGCACAGCTCCTCCATTTCTCTTTTACGTTAGATTACGTATATCTCGCTATCACGATCAATTGATATCTCGTCCCCCCTCTGTTCTCACTCACTCACTCTCTCTCTCTTTCCTCCTTCCACTTTCTATTTGTCTCTAACTCTGATTCTTCTCATCCCCGATGTACGATGGACTTACACGAGACTCCTCTCTGGATCTCTACACACTCTGCTCCGTCTCTCTTTGCTCTACGTTACTTTAAGTAAATCCGTTACTTCCACTCATACGAATGTACATATTCGATGTCATCTACGTTTCTTTATATTATACATATATATACATATATATATACATATATATATACATGCATATACGCAACTGTATGTCTCCCTGTATATACCCGCTGACAAAAGCTGACCGCACCGTGTAAAGACTAAAAAAAAAATAGACCTATAATGATCAGAAACAAAAAAAAGCAATAGATCCGCTGAGACGAAAGAGAAATGAAAAAGACGAAATGTAAGTTGTTCATGTTGAGCAAGTTTAGCATATTGGCCCTCCACGCTACTCTCTCCCAACTGGCACGAATTCTAGTTGTACGCTAGCGTTTTTTTCCTCCTTGGCGGCTCGTTTCTCACCTTTCTTTCTCTTCTCTCTCTCTCTCTCTCGCTCTTTCTTTCTCTCTCCCCAATTTTCTCGTACGTCTATGGCTGTCTCGTTGTTTAGCTGATAATTTCAGTTCATAGATCGTATACCAACCTCTCTCTTTCTCCACGTACACACACATGTATGGCTCTCTGTCTCTCTCTTTCTCTTTTTTCCCCCTATCTGTCCGCTGTCCTTAATTTTGGTTGCGAGCGCAGACACACGAACACCAAACTCGTCCTGAGTGATGCACAAATGCCAAACGTCCGAGCGCATTGTCATCATTGCGAGAGGTATCACTTGTGGCGCGCTCGCAATTGTGATGCTGCGGCTATAGCAATCGACGGCAGTGTGAAATCGACAATTCAATGTCCCATCGATATGCAACGCGTTTCGACGAGCACGCGGTTAAATAAATATAAACGAGTATTCAAGGGCTCCGTCCGTCCTGTTTTTTTTATTTTTTTAATCTTTGCGGAGCTTGAGCGTTTTTATCCAATGTTTAACGACCGGGTTATACGAGGCAGCGAAGCTGATAATCTTTAACGGTAACGACGAACAAGCGCGCGGATCGCTCGGATGGAAACGCGGGCGTTTGGTTGTTGTCAACATTCTCGCTTTTCCCTGGTATTATACGGACACGGAAGGTATATGTGCACAAGCGCAGATTTAATGGACGCACTTCTCCATCGAGTACATCGAATGAATTTTCCTGGGGGGGGGGGGAAGAGGGACGGTTGTTGCGAAACGTGTCACAATGCTGGCCGATTGTCATACCGGGGAAATGCGCGCTTTAGAAACAACCGTAGACTGACATTGTACATCAACGCTTGTCGCAACGGCTCTTCTTCGGCTTCAAAAAAATTTGTGCACGTGTATTGTAGAACGGAACGGTATATCGATGTATAGAAAAAAATTAATTGTCTGAATTTACACAATTAATCATTTAAGAAACGTTCTATAAACAATTCGTAACTCGTGCAAACGTCACAAAAAGCAGATGAATTTTCTAAGAGGATTTCTAAGAGGATAATATTCCTTGAATATTTGATTTATAATTTTTACTAATTTTAACGTTGATTATTAAATAGCGAAATTATATGCGACAATACACTATTTTAATATATAAAATTATTATATGAAAAGATAATGGGAAGAGATAGCAAGTTAGCGAGTTGGATTATTTTCGCCGTGATTTCTTTCCAGAATCTCATCGTCATCTTCATTAAAATTCATTTTTCACTTTCTACTTTAAATCGAGATAAAAAGATTTGCCCATCCTCGTCCGCTTTTATCCGCGATAACTTTTCTATTCCCATTACCGAGACCGCACTTGTTAACAGAGATTGTTCGTAAAAATAATCTCCAAGCATAATCCCGGCCGTCTTATGATCATTAATTATCTTTTCGCATGTGGTAGTTTCCATTTTTCATTTTAAATGATATGGTTAAAAAAGCATATCGTAATGCTCATCAATCCACTAATAAATATTTACAAATAAATATTAAAATATTAAAAATATAAATATTTAAGAAATCTAATAATATATTTAAAATATATTAATCTTTTACTTTTATTATAAAATAATATTATATTAGATTAATATTATTTATTAATAAATTCGCTAAATGTAATTTAAAAATTAATACTAGACTAGAGTTCTCGTAAATATATATACTTTATCTAAAAAATTATTGTCCTAAAATATAGTTTTGAAATTAGCATGTTAATCAAAAGTTTAGTTACGGAATTACCACACTCTGCATCAAATTTCAGTTTCGAAAGTTAGGATATATTAGATTCGTATTTATATCACAAATTGATATCCTATATCCGGAAATTCATATTTTATAATAATATTAGAGCTATGATATCAATTGGTTTCAATTTTCATTAAAATAGAACAGCAATACGATCAATTTTCATATAAGCTCTTTTGAGAGAATGCAAAAGATATATGTTAAATTTTAATTGTTAAAATACTAAATTGCAGACATTGAATTACAATAGATGTATTATCTTTAATACGTACGTCATTACAGTATGACTTATTGCAGCCGAAGAAGCGCGTTGCGACGATACACATGGTTGCTTGCGTAGAAAGAAACCTTTTCAATATATATACATATGTAAATACGTAGCAAACAGTTTACAGTTCGGGAAAACCGTACGTGAAAAGAGAAAGAGTGATAGACGATTTATGTTTTTTTTTTCGTGATAATAAAAGGCTTAGACACGTGGGAAGGCATGCGAGGCTGGAATGCAGAGAAGATATGTGAAGCGATGTCGTGGAAACATCGGAAGAGAATACAAGGAGAAGAGAAGAAGACCTAGAGGATAAATACATATAAATCGTCGGTCGTGACGAAAAAAAGAGATTAATGAAAATTAACAAAAGCTTGCTTTCAAACGAACGTTTTTCTTGACTGTATCGCACGTACAGGGTTGTAATCCAATGATGTGTTTTCTTAAATGCTATTTAGATAAAAATATCAAATAATAATTTATATTTTAATAAGGGAATAGAGTTATCCCGTTTTAACTCTTTCAAGCACACACAATTTATCCTTACTCATTAATAATAAAAAATGAATTTTACATATATATTATAATATTATAGTTATTTAATTGGTAAATTTAATTAATATTATTAAACATTATAAATGTAAAATAAAAATTATTATTAAATACATTATTAAACATTATAAATGTTAATCTTAAAATAATGTTAATGACATAATATCAATTATATGATCGATATATAATGTCTCTTTTTTTATGTCTCTCTGTAACAAAATAATTTGGTGAAATCCGGAATATATTTAAAATCCGAAAATCCGTAGATGTAAGGATTAAAAGATTCCATTTTATATAAAGCTCTAAAGATAAGGAACTCTGTCTTTGGAGATGTCTAAGTTTCAAAATTGTAGAAACTATGGATTTTCAAGCTTTCAAAGATCTTAAGATTTCCAATATTTCTCTGTTAACTCTTCGAGGATATTCGAAGATAAAGATCTTTGTAACTTTACATTCAAAATCTTTTATAAGCTCTATAATAAAGGAATTATAATTGTGTCAACCTATCTATATTGAAAAGAGCCAATGAATTGTTTGTAATATCAGATTTCTATCTCAATTTAAAGATTAGAAATATTCATTATAAATTAGGATTAATTAGAGAAAATCATTGGCCCGAATAGCTAGTTTGAAAAAGTTAAATAAAAATTAAATAAAAGAGCGAAACAGATCAGTACTTTTCTAGGATTACACCCCTGTACACACACACACACACACACCCATAGTTGCTACTTGTATGGTCTGCGTCATGAAATGGGTCTTGACACGAATAAAATTAAACCTCGAGGACTGCTCTTAGTTTGCTCACATTCTTTTCCTTCGTTTTATCTTCTCAACAAAACTCCACCGCGAAACTGCTTCTGCATGCAAAATGAATTCCGCTTCGGTCTCCTCAACAACCGCGAGTGGAGCACGAAGGTTCCATTAAAAAATCGTTCGATGTATTCTGGCGGAGAATTTAGATACCTTTAAGATGATACTTTTATTTTCGAGTTTTATCGGTTTTATCATGATTGCTATAAATTGGTTAATGAATTTCGTTTTAAATTTCTGTATTTATTATATGTATATTAATAACTGCTTTCAATAATTCTCCACTGTAATATCAACGTTTTATTACTATTTGCTTTATATTTTGAGAATTATATCTAAATTATGAAAATGAAGGAACGTTCATCTCCACCAGCAGGTTAAAAAATCTTCAACCCTACGGATTACGATGCACTAGAAATGTTAAGATTGGTCTCGTATCTTTTAGGAACAAATAGCGAAGGAGAGGCAGGTGACCGGCCGCATACAGATCCAGGTTTCGTACGAGACGGAACGCAAAGAATTGGTCGTTTCGGTTTTCATGGCCGACGACTTATGTGCGCGAGAAGACACCGGATTCGGTACCTTGCCGGAGGCTTTCGCAAAGCTTATCCTTGCTCCACCATCGTAAGTCCATGGACATCTCGTAAATTCTTGGACTGAATGTATCCGACACGTTGGTCCTCCGCGAAATCGATTCTTGACCGTATAAAACGTACGATACGAAGCAAAGTAAAAATAATAAATTAGATAAAATTAGAACATGACAGATCAATTGATATTTCACAAATTGATTTCTCTTTCTTCACTTATCTTTACTCTATGCTTCGAACGCTTAAAATGAAAGATTGATTAATCACTCGTGACCTTTATAGCGGCGATGCAACTCCGCTGAAAACTATCGTAGCTGAGCCGACCCAGAAACCTATCTGGAACGCTACATTGTTCTTTACTGGAGTTGATGGCGAGAGCCTGATGGAACGTGCGATCGAGGTGACTCTCTGGGATTACTGTCCCGATGGCGATAATGTGTTCCTTGGTGAATGCACTGTCGATGTTCAGCGAGCGCTTGAAAATGATAGAGCAGTTTGGTAAGTGTATTTTTTTTCAGATAGAAATTGAAACACTTCTTGCGTTTGGATAACTGCAATGATCATTTGACACGCGGTTCTTGACTATAAAACAATAAAACAGTCTATGAATTTTATAGTCAGCTAAACTATAATTGCTATAATATTTAGAAATTGTTATAAATTGAATAGAATTAGTATTTTAAATGTTATTAATTATTATGAATTGCACTATAAATGTATTAAATTAAATATTAATGTCTCAAATATTATTAGTTGCACTATAAATGTATTAAATATTAATGTGATATTAATATGTGCATTGCACTATAAATGTATCAAATATTAATATTAATACGTGAAATCTCTTCACTGTTCATAAATAATAAATATAAATAGATACATAAACTAATTAACGTAATTTTGTACAGCAATCAAATCGATGATTAATAACAATACGAAAATTGAGATCTCGTTAACCGTTTATATGTCGAAGTATCGCAATCTATGAAATGTCAGGTATCGGCTGGAGGATCCACGCGGGCTTCGAACAGGCAAGTCGCCGTATTGCTCGCCGCGCGGTTCGCTATCGATGGAGGTCGCCCAGAGATTATTTAGGAAGGAGCTGCGGGATCGTAGCTACAGCGACGATACGCAGAGCGACAGCGGTAGCCCGGAGTTCTGCTTCCTGCATCCGGACCATGCCTGGCACGCCAATTCCAGACGCGGTTCCAGCCAATCCGAGCAACTCGAGGTCGAGCCTTACGAGCTCAACCGGGATTACAGCAGATCTCTGCCGGGTAGCCGCAGGAGCAGCTTCCAGAGTCAAGGCGGCACCGACAGCAAACGTGAGCGTCACGAAAAAGATTCGATACCATCCAATTTCTCTTTCGGAGAAATTGCTGGCGGGAATGCAACGACGCGTCAGTAAGAGGATCTCCCTCAACTAATTTCCATTAGTCTCTTGGCCAAGAGAAATTAATGCGAGGCTTATAATTACGAGAGCATTTAATAGTATTGTAATCGGAAAGATAGAATTTTAATTACAAAGAAATTATATCTTGAATTAAATTCATATCAAGCTTCTCCGCAGAGAAATTTAAGAAAATTTTTATTCTATTTAATATTCTTATTTAATATTCTATTTAATTTTCTTAATTAATAATTCTTAGTGTCTAATTATTGTGCAAAATTAAGAGATATAATAAGTAAAAAAAAATAGACAAATATCTTTTTTAATGTAAATGTAAAATTTAAACTTAAAATCCATTAGATATGATATATTTGTTATATAGTAAATCACCATAATAAAGTTTTTTTTATATATCTTTAAGTTGGTGTTACAAGCGATTTTGCACACATTTGCCAAATAACACATTCAGTACAAAAAAACTTAAACGAAATCTTAGAACGTTAAAATTTTTGAAATTTCAAGTTTTTAAAAGATGTTTTCGTCAAAATTTTCGACATTGTTCGCGGATACTCGACCCAATAAACCGTGTTCCGCTTTTCGTTGCAAGCTGGCCATTTTCAAGCAAACTCGCCCCTTCTTCTGTCTCCTTTTCAAAGATGATATAACGATAGAGTGGGACTATCCGTGATGCTATTGTTGGGTAGCCTCGAGTACCTCTGCTTGGGAGCACTTGGCACGCTTAAGTAACAGCTTCCTCGATTATCGCTATTCGATTACGTCACTTCAGCTAGAAGATGCTCGTGTAAACGTTGTAAACAACAGAAATCGATGCACCGCGAAGTGAAAAATAGCAGGCATCAAAGAAGCATTAAAAAAACAAAAGGGCAACATCATAGAGAATGACATCGTAACATTCTTTTTTTTCTTTAATGAAAATCACAAATATGTATAACAATTTATAATCTATTTATTCTATTTAATAATTGTACGGACAATTGTGAACTTTCGTTCTATATTAGAATTAAATTTCATTTCGCGAAATACGAATGAAAAATGTCATCAGTCCTTCAATATCATTAATGTATGATTCTCGTAATTGTATCTAATTGCTCTTAATTTAAATTCGTTCCAGGTGGAAGCATGGGCGAGGCTGACATGCCGGCTATAGTGCATTACAATCGCGATCGGCGGCGAAGCTCGTTCACCAGACCGATGAGGGATCCCGAGGAGATCCTAGAGGGTCTGCGAGCGTTGAAGGCGACCAAAGGCGAACTCAGCAGGACCATGAGTCTCTCCGGCGACAAGAAACGCGGCAGCCGTGAGTATAAACATTTTCCTCGCTTCTTTTGGCCATCATTTCGCTCGTTCGTTCGTCCGTCGTCCGACTGTTTGTTTGCCTTTTGTACCTCTCCATTCGTCACACCTCCACGAACCATTTTTACTGCATTTTGTGATACACTTTTTCTCTTTTTCCGTCTTTCTCTATTTTGTCACCGTTACTGTTGTTTAACGTCTCGTTGGCGACCATCACGGTCACCGTCACTATCTCTGGCTCGACTAAGAGAATCATTAATAAAACGCCATACCATAATTCGTGCATCCAGATGTATGTAAGTGTGCGAGAGCGTGTGTGCATTGTATCTGAGTGTTCGTACACATGTGTGTTCGTCTCACATGTGATTGTCCGACCATATTCGTTATGTGTGTACGTTACATAAATCACTTGCCTGTTTCTTTCTCTTTATTAATATTGTTTTTCTCCCTATTTTTTATTTCAATTTTCAGAAAACAATTTTTGTGTATAGAAAATCAAATTTCACTAACTCACTATTCTACGATTTCTAAAAAATATTCCGCTTGTTTCTACATAAAACCAAAAAGTAAAGAATTAAAAATTTTTTTTTTAATTTTTGTTAAGTAATAGAATTAATTAAAAGATTAAATATCATATTTTTTATTAAGAAAAGATCCCATTTAAATGTAAATCTATATAATTATTCTATAAAATGTAAATTTTTGAAGTAAAAACTGTTTGGCAAAAAATTCTGAAAACATTTCTTATTTTTACTGTTACGTCTTTATATACTATCATATGACACGAAGAAAGCAGAACACTTTCGCAATAATTATCTCGATGTACAACTTCAGTGTGCCATAAAAAGGTATTTTTTAAATTCCTAAATATTTTGAAATTATTATAATCTGCAATTCTTTTTATTACATATAATTTTTACTTCGTATAATCACGTTCCTAATTTATATTCAGTGTAGCCCTCACCTGTATGTTTAACCACATCGTACGACTCTTTTGTAGAATTAGAAACCCTTCTTTTTCCAACAATTATCCAACATTTTTGTACTCGGATGTCGATGCAATTATTATTTATCTAACTCGCACTATCACGTCCTGTCGACCCCGCGCGGTTTGACCGAGCGAACGATCTTAATACACGGAGGAATTTCTCACTCGTTTTTGTCAAAAGCCATTTTTGTCCCAGTTTGTGGAATCTAAATCGGACGGATTCAAAGCGGGAGTAGCCCGACCTGGAAAGGATTTTGACAAGACTTCGGGATACGATCGACTCGATAACAGATTTTCGTGTCTATAATGTCGACCATGACGATGACCGCCTTCGATCCTCGCCTTCTGTTTTACATCCTCAATTGCCTCGTCGCTTATCTCATCGTTCATACGCTCGATGCTTGATTCAGCGTTTACCTCGCTTCTGGATTAGACTGCAAATCCCCAACGAACACTCGCCAAAAAGTCATCGCACAGGTTCGTCTAGCTGCGCGGAACTGACTCGTCGACGTCGGAATGGAATCGAGTCAGAATAAAAGTAGAAAAGCATCTCGATCACTACCGCGTGGGTCCATCGTGGAGCTTAAAAACAAATCCATCGTGCGACATTCTCGCTTGGATCTGCGGAAAAATTTCAAGCTTTGTTCGTCAATCATCCTCCGCTTTTACGTCTCGAGGAGTCATCGTCCCGGTCGACGGAAATGCTCGTAAATCGACGTGGTTTTATCGAGCATTAAGCCACCACGTTTCATTCCGCCTTTGTGTCTGTCTCTCGCTCTGCTTGCGTTCCACGAAGAGGTCGATGTGTTCTCCACCAAAACCAGCAAAAGTTAACGCGATCACGATCTGTGCGCTCTCTGCTCAACTGT
Source organism: Temnothorax longispinosus (assembly GCF_030848805.1). Classification (NCBI taxonomy): domain Eukaryota; kingdom Metazoa; phylum Arthropoda; class Insecta; order Hymenoptera; family Formicidae; genus Temnothorax; species Temnothorax longispinosus. The sequence goes on from NC_092361.1 coordinate 15,432,460, forward strand.
ATTTTGCGATCGCTGTTGCGCGCCGCTGTTGCCTGTTGCTGATTGTTCGTATCGTCTCACAGCCTGACAGTAACGACTCAAATCCCCTGCTCTCTCTTTTCTCTCTCTCTCGCTCTCTCTCGCTGTACGGCTGTACCTCAGGCTTTTACGAAGCGAGAAACAGTGTCATCGCCGCCGCTGCCACCGCCACCGCCGTTCGCCACAATAGCGGAAAACATAATTCGCTGTTGTGCTTCTGTATACCGTTGCACGCACGTGTGTGACTTTACGCGCCGTGATCTGCCGCTCTTTCTCTGTTGCTCTCTTTCTTTCTATCTCTATTTGTTCTTATGCTGTTCAGCCTCTCATTCACTCCTCCGAGTGTTGTTTGCCGCATTGACACCAAGCGTGCCATGATGCGTTGCTGATCGTTCTGTCAGCCAGATTATCGTTTCTTCATCTTTCAGGCTTAACGGTCGCTTTAGCTGGCGGCTTCTGCTACGTGCTGAACGTACAAAGTCGATTGCGGTGATAATACGTTAATAATTATGAAAATTTTTCGATTAAAGATAAAAATCGAAGCAGTTAATATTTAATGACAATATTGGTGCTTTTTGTATATTAGCATATTGAATGTATCCAATTTCCATAATCTTTACAATATTGTATTTGACATTTTATTCTACTAAAGTATTAATTAAACGTATGAAAAGAACGTTTATTACATAATATGGCACACGCTAACAGAATTCACAAAGTCAAAGTAATATTTCACCGCGATGTAGAATTAACTTTACTTAGTTTAACACAGAATTAGCGTATTTTTTATCTGCTGACGGCTAATGAAGATACTAGAAGATTTACGAGGAAGCAGGCTTTAAATTGTGCATGAGAAAGAAGCTGGCTGATGTTTTTGAAGCACGTGAAGAGAATGAATTCAACGCGATGGGTCAAAGTACTCCTCACAATTATCCCTACTCAGTTTCCTCGCTTTCGCACAAAAATCGGCCGAATTATGCGGCCGTTCATCTCGTTGACAGTATAAGTCGCTGCGCTTAATAATCGAAGCGATCATTAAGCGTCCCCGACGTCATCAAAAGAATCGCAATCACCTAATCAGTTTCTCGCCCTCCGACTTCCTGTTAACATCTATGTGCATATCTTCGTTCACGTAAGTGCACGGCCTCGAGCGCAGCGTGCACTTAGAACTTGACGCCTCACTGACTGTATTGCTGATTATCTTGATATCCTTTCTCGGTCGGCACCGTCTGCCAATGCCAAAACTCTGAACGCTCTTCGTACTCAACTCGAATCGCGAAACACTTGGTTCGCTCGGTCGAAACGCCATCGACCATCGTCACCACCCCGATTATCGACGACAAATCGTGGGCCACGCACGCACGACCAACCAACCAACCAACCAACCAATCAACCAATCAATCAACCAACCAACCAACCAACCAATCGACCACCATCGACCACCAACAACGACAACAGAGTGCGTAGTCCCAACAGTTACTGTGTGGCAGTGCGAGCCTGTGTCTCCGAGGACCGGTAATTCGGCCTCCTTCCCATTGCCGCACTCCACACCACCTCGATAAATAATCGCAAGGCACTGTCAACCAACGTTACGGGCTTCCGGTAAGACACACTCTTTCTCTATCGCTCACTGTCTATCGCTCTTTTCCTCTATCACTCTCTGTCTATCTGTACTTTGAGCAGAATCTCGCTACCAAATTTTGCCTCTTTAATTAAAACTCCCCTTTTAACAAACGGTATCGTAGTGTTTATTCTGCAACGGAGAGAGAATAAGAACGGAGTAGATTTATTGATACGTCAAACGTAGACGTAGCAAAATTGATATCAGAATATCCATTAGTTCGGGTGTAAATAAACGAAAAGTAGAAACAGGATTTTAGATTCAAAAATTTCCAAGTTTGATTGAATTCTCATATTACAACTCCAATTTGATGAACATTTTATTTTCTTTTTACAAAGGTAATTTTTACGCGATTTTAGTATTAAAAAAATTAACAATTCTATAGCCAAACATTAATTCCATTAGCAACACCACGTTTTATTCGAAGGTATAATGAATATTTTATTTTAATGGAAAGGTTTTTTTCTGCCAGTGAATATAAAATAATATCACCAAACTTCAATTGACTATAACTGGCATTACCATGTGATTTTTTGTGAATAAATATGCCAGTTATAGTCAATTGAAGTTTGGTGATATTATTAATATTTTATTTTATTTCGCAATATTTTATTTTTTCATAATTCCTTACTAATACAATCAATTTTATAAAATATTAATTACAATAACACATTTTCAACAGAAGAGATCTCCAGGCAAAATTTACATAGGCAACAAATATCTTTATAATCATTGCAACATTGCATTTTTTTATAACAATTGCAACAGCAATTTGTCTGTGTGTGTCATACGCTCACGGTTTCTTTTTCTCTCTGTAACCTTCCATATTTACTTTCTTCCATTGTTTTATCCTGTTCTCTTTTTTACTAATCAATGACGTAATCAATAATATGAAAAAGAAATAGATATATTAATATACAAAGAATACCGTTCTAATATCTCTCACGTGTCGCTTTTCTTGCAATTTTATTTCTTCTCTCCCTCTGCGTGCATGTGCTATTAATTTGTCTTTCCCCCGATACACGTTGTACTTTTCAAAGACGTACAAAATGTTATTTATTATAAGACAAAAAAGGGATAACATGTTGGCGAACTCCACCCGCGGAATATTTTCTTTCATCTTTGCACGCGTCTCTTTCGTGATCCCATCGTGATATAATTTTTTACAACGAGATTAATTATACTTCTGTCAGTTTTGCAACTTCTCGGTATATCATTAATTTCCTGCTTGCGTTAATCGTACTCCATTTCATCTTCTGCTCTCATTTATTAGTCTAGTTAACCATTCTAAACGCCAAGGAGTTAGTATACATTAATTCCTTGCTATCTTCTATAATTAACTTTATCTCTTTTTTTTCTCTTTTCCAAGGATTATATCTTCTGTAAATTTGATCGAGATAACTACTTGAAAATAATAAATGTAACATTTTTCCTGAAATTGCTTTTATTATTTTATTTGACTTTGTTAACAATTGAAATTTCTTAAGTAGTGAATTCAGTTTGATTACCAATTATAACTTTATTAATATATCCATTATATCCTAATAGTTTCAGAAAATACACGCGCACATCAGTCTTTACATCTTTAGTTATTGTAACATTAACAACTTCACGTATAACTTTCATAATTGATGGATAGGTGATTAAATTTTACAAGCACATATACACATACATGTATCCATACACGTTTGCTCATGCACAAACGTTATTTATTTAACTAACAATACATTGCGGAAGTAGTGCAATTTTTCGAGTCATCTGCAGACAGGTGAGTAGTATACAAAATACCTTATCCACGTTCCTTACTGCAAAACCTTCACAACTTCCTTTTTGCTTCTCTCTCCTAAATTTTTTAGCAATTGAAGCGAGTAACGCTTTGGAATATTTGCTTGAGCGCACTATTAGCATTTATAGATAATTTGAACGCTAGCCAACTTACTGCTACCACTGTTGCTATCTACAATCGTGATCTTAGGTAAGAGAAGTCGAATGCCATCGTCGTATCGTCGCACGTCTTTAGCTCTATATTGACACGAACATCTGACAAGTAGCATTTTATTAGTGTGATTGACTTATCTGACACTGTCTCTATACTGACTATACGAAATCTTTCTACCGATTCTTTCTTTATACTATGTCTGCTAGTCCAAATTGTTCTTAATCTTTTTTCTCTTTAACTTTTAACAAATGTATTTTATATTAATTATTCTTACTTGTACATATATTTAAAATTTTCTACTTTATGACATCTAGTTTTTATATATAGCACCAAGAAATATTTTTATATTATATACAAAAATATTTTATTAACATTTGTATAAAATGATAATGTTAATGTACAAATATGATGTATATGGATGAAATGACATATTTCAATCGAATTTTTTAATAAAGAATTTTTTAATGTAAAAATTAGAAGTAAAAGATATATAAATTCGGGAAATGTACAATAATGCTTGTAGAAATAAATGAGAAATATATATAGGGTAAGAAATCCTAATATCTTTTCTTATAGCAGGAAAACTAAAAACAAATCGATAGAAAATATAATTTCAGATGAAAATCCATATATGTTTAATTTATCTATAAATTTGTAATTTTGACAAAGAGCGTTTGCTCGAATTAGAGTGATATGTGTGTCTTAAAATAAATATATGGGCAAGTATAAATGTATAAGAATCATAATGAGAACTTCAAGAAGAATATGTTAACAATAGAACAAGGACGAACTCTATTAGCTCTCCGAGCTTCTAATTATCTTATTACAGCTAGCGAGACCGAACTTCCCTCTTCGTAGAGTTGAAACTCCCTGCTATCATTGGTACTTTGGAGCCGAAGTTTGTATCTTACTTCTATGTAGAAAACGCGTTTGGAATTTATTACATACATTTACCTAATTCAGGAAGCTTCGGTTGTTGAATTTCATGATTCGGCTAGTAGCCCCATTGGCGTCGATCGAATTTGCATGCATAGAAATCCTCACTGCATATTCTTGTATAATAAAGTAGACGTTATCGGCAATTTAAAAATCGATATTATTGTAAAACAGTGATATATATGATGTACTTTATTTATTTTCTATTATAAAAATTACATGTACATTATAGTATTATACAATATACGACCAGAAAAAGAGTTATCTAATATCTTCACGATCGCTTATTTGAAGTGCCACCGGATGTTCGAAACAAATTTTAATAAACATTTTTAGAAACGTAATTACGTTAACGATAGAATATAGATTGTTGGAATCATTTTGAAATTCACACGACCGAAGATGCTTTGCAACTGTCGTATTGTTCAGTAGGAAGCTTCTGTGAGAGATGTGTTGCATACAAAAACTGAGTTTGAAATTACAAGCCCGTAGAACTGACTCTTCTGATTGGCAGGTGTAAATTGTTTTATTTAATAAAACTACTTAACTGCAATCTGTATGGAAATATGCACGTAGAAAATCGCCTAAATCCAGGAATGTCGATCGTGATAATATTTATGAATTTTCATCATGAGTATTGTCATTCAATGAATAAGATTCGAGTAATATCTTGATAAGATAGATTTCTGCTTGCTCGTGCAACACCATACAATTTGCAGCCGGTCCGATGTGATCAATAGTGTAAAAAGATATTTTTCAACTCGTAGGGCGGGGTGAGCGCAAAGACAGCGTCAAGGAGATTCCTGAGAGATTTTACGATCGAAATAGCGAATCCGACGAAGACGAGAAATGGAGGTACGCGATCCATCTTTTGTGACAAAAGTTAAAGTGGATCAATCACTCTGTTCTACTCATATTTTCAATGTCTATTTATCAATTCATCAGTTACGCTTTACATCATCGCGTCGTTGATATTTTAGTTCGGTTATCGTACCTACATGCAACGGTAGAAGAGCGGATGGAAATTCTGAATCACATCCTAAGTTGATATTCATTAAATTAAACGTAATTGAATTTCTATGGCATAACTTTTGTTATTTCAGTCAGTCAGCGAGAAATGAAAATGGCGTCGATCTGAAACTGGGTCGCGGACAGTTGCTGCCAAAAGGATACAAAATAATCAGTGGTAAAATATCCATTATATCACCCCCCCCCCTTTAGTTCCCTTGAGATTAAATTATTTATTTTCGCAAATACTATATTTTTTCTTAGTTCTGTCTAAAATATAATTTCGACTGACTCGAAAAAGAGTTCTTCCTTATAAAAATATTACCTACCTCTGATTGAGATAATTTTACTCAAATTGATAAACCACAAAGCTGAAATCGCGTTTATTTTTTAACTCATTAAATCTCGAATGTCTTATATCAATCTTTATTTTATCTTATTAGTTTTCTTATTAAAATTTTTGGATACTTTCGTATCCATTTGATTGCGATCGCAAACATTACAGGAGCACAGAACGGCGAAGTACAGCTGGGCTTCTACATGTGCAAGGGAACTCTCGAGGTCGAAGTTATCTGCGCGAGGGATATTTGTCCCGACGAGAAGGAGGAGCCAGGTAATTTGAGGAGCGTGCCTTTTCTCTTTACCGCTGTTAATTCCCCCCCCCCCATTCGAGTTATTCGTTCCTCTGTTTGCAGTTACTATAAAATTCTCACAACACGTATTATAGTACCTTTGAGATCCTCCCGGCTATCTATCCTCGCGTGGGCGTTAATTTCGCAGCCGCTATTTTTACAGCGTGCGGGTGTTCAGGTCTTGATTATTCATGCATTACTTTAGCGTTTAGAAACAAATTTCCGAGCGAGCGTTCAACGCCCGCCCGGTTAATGGCAACGACCTACATCCGCTAACTTGTTAAGGTTTATTAAGGCCGAAACTGTAGTAAAATTGACGTGTAGCGTTTTTATAAATATTTTAAAGATAGCTAAGAGCTATTAGCTCAGTTTTTTAATATTTTAGTTATAGTAGAATAATACACCTTTCGTTTCCTCCTTCAGAGATCTTTAACTGTTTCTATTTTTATATTTAAAAAAACCCAAATGTGCCTTTGATCTCGAGTTTGATCTACATCTTCATTGATCATAATTGGAAAATCGCAAGAGAAGAAAATTCTTTCCACTCGCAGATACGCCGAAAGTGACAGATTTTAAGACCATTTTCCCGAATATTGACAGCGAAATTTTTATCCTTGTCCCGTAGATACTTACGTGAAGACGTACTTGCGCGAGCGAGACGGCGACAAGTGGTTGCAGAAACGCAAGACTCGCGTGGTGCGACATTCGAAGACTCCGCAGTATCGGCAGACGCTGAAATACGGACGCTCCGACACCATTCAGAGCAGGCACTTGCTGGTGATGCTGTGGGAGAAGAAGCAGGGCTTCGAGAGCAACCAGGGCCTGGGCGGCGCCGAAGTGGATCTCGATCTGCTGCCGCCCAAGGAATTTATCTTCGACTGGTATCCGCTCTTCCCGATCCACACCCTCGGCCATCACAACGCGGACTCGCCATGATGGTTAAGGGAAAAGTGGGCCCTCGAGGCTGGCGAGCTCGACCTCAGATTGAGCCTTTTGCTCAAGGACGAGGGCGAGTCCGTCGTCAAGATCATCTCTTGATGGAAATCGTGGCTGATCACGTGGCAATGTCGGCTAGTTCGAATACAACGCGATCTCGATCTTCGCGAGACAACGGCACTCTTTATTATTACAAGTCCTTGAGTGCAGCGACGAGGCTTACGTTTTGTCCCAAAAGGCAAATGAAGTTCGCACCGACGAAGTTTCAGTCTTTCTATGTTGCCGCGACACTTTTCAATTATAATTAATCACAATAGCATGCGGATGTATTCAGATAGGAAAATACTTTTATTAATTAATCGACACTCTTAATTTGCTGGTATTAAGTCGATTAATGTATTTTATAATTGTTACTTAATTAAAAATGCAAACAAACAAGTAATGAACAAACCTTTCAGTTAAATATTTGATTATTTATTGGCATTTACATATGACAGAAGAAATATGTGTTTCTAGAAAAAAATTGGATATTATTAAAATATTATAGCAATAGTTTTTATCTTTTTTTTTTTCTAACATAAATCTAAAGTTAAAACAAATGTCGCATAAGAACTTCAGATTGCTCATCGCAATGTAAAAAAAGCGATTTTCAAAAATAATAAGATCAATCTGTAACATGGATCGATCATACGTGTTGTATGACAAACGACTTAATTAATTGAAAAAGATCGGTAATCATGCATAGCATAAAAACCGGAAGACAATCAACTTCAGATGGTTTATACAATTGTTCGAGAAGACAATCAACTGAAAAAATTGTAAAGACATAATAATGCTTCCATTGAACTTACGCTTGTCGGACGATGTCAGCGTCAGCGTCGTCGCATTTTAAACTTGGCGAAGAGGTAAATAGATTCAAGAGAACCGAGTTCCTTCGATTAACGCCTTTCGATATCTGTGAGTGTTTTGTCGGTACTCGCAGTGATTTTAGCAATAAAGGTGTACCTGTGCAAGTCTTGTTCGCACGAAGCAGCAGGGACAAAGGAAGAAAAAGTACGAAAAGTTTATTTTTCGACGAGTAACTACAGAGGCGAGTGGAAGGCAGCCATGTATCCTGATGAAATGATAAGGGTCCATTTTTCCCAAAACAAATATAATATCGAATGTGCAAAGCGAAACTCGATCGACATCTGCCGCCGACGGCGGTCTCATCTGGTTGATCCAGTCAGTGATTCGATCGAATTTCGCACGTACTAATTCAAATATCGATACTTAAAGGTCAACGGGGATATAGAGCCTGTTTGATCTTCCTACGTCGACGAGGCGTTTTCAGGATTCGCGTTTCTCTCTAACGTAGAATTCGATTTGGAATGCAAAACAGAAGTTTGCAACAATATAGTAAACGATTACAATCTCTTCATTCTGCTTTAATGATCGACATGTAGTTATGAATTGTGTTGTCTTCTGTTGTTCTCTTACATTAGACATAAATAAATGTTAATTTTCACAAATATTATATCGACATAAACTGTATTACGAAATAATCTCAAATTATAGAAATTCAGAATTTTTTTTTATATAAAAAAACAGCCGAATCGAGTGAAATGCCTCGATCGGCGTAACTATTTAATGCTTTAACTATTTAATGGTAGACAATCGTTTCAAGGCTCGCTGGCCGAGCTGATGATATAAAAAGAGGTTGAGGCGGTGGCGAGACGAGCGGATGAGTCCCCGAAGATAACTTCGCGGCCAACTTGATTAACAACCAACCAAACTCGGTGTTTTAGAAGTCGCACAATTTTTGTAGCTCGTAGACTGATTAGACGGGACGGACAGGCGGATTTCTTCGACCTTTCTCAGATGTAACGCTGACGTCCCGTTTTGCGTAGCGTCTCGAAGATCACCATGATCCCACGAAGCAATCTCGAGCAGTTTGATTGGCTATGAAAAAAAAAAGAAAAGAGGAAAAAATTGGCAGAGATGACGAGGGAAGAGATGTACGGCGAAAATTCCAACACGAGCTTAATCTATCGCTTCGGGATAATTTACGGGATGATTCTCGGGACGCGTTAATGTGAATGTTTAAGTCCTACAATGTCCCGCGACGAGATTATGGACATAATGGATTGTCCAGAATTTATTGCGCTTACCCCGCCCGAGTAATTAGTGATAGGTAATAAACGTGATAATATCGTAAAACAAAATTAATTAATGATCAGGCAGCATTCTCACGATATGATCCACGAGTCCCGCGGTAAAACGAAGTTGAAGTCACAAATTTATTATTATATATTGAGTGTGACGCGTGCACAGACGATGGAACACGCGGCGGTACTTAAGTGATGTGGTGTATGTGTATAACTTGGTATAACGTGAAGCTTACGGCGTCGATATCGATCCGGGATGTGGTATACACATGCATATACCCTATATAAATATACTACATATTATTACGATCCGCGGGGAAACTGTAACGAAGGATAATCAAAATGTACATGTGTTTAAATGATACGATTAAGGATAAATACGATGTCACTGTCCCATATCATTAAAACTCGGTGTTAACGATGTAGATGTTTAAGGGATGTCAACGAAAGTTTAATCGAAAATTTATTTTCGCAAGTCCTTTTCGAGACGAAATTCTTTACATATACATGTGCAGTTCTTATATTACTATACGTCTCCGTTAATTCCACCTTTTTGTAAATATTGGACCTCTGTAAAATATCAGGCTCTGATTCTCTTTTCTTTACGTAAACTTTTACTTATTTATTATTAACTTCGGGTCTTTAAGATCCAATAGTTAAGACAAATCTTGCAATTCCTTTGAGAATTCCTTTGCAATCTGTAAACGGCAGACTTTTGATCGAAAAGACGCGCAGGCGGAATCGCGAGCGCCCAAGCATCAAGAAAGTAATTTTTTACTTAAAACACACAGCGGGAGAGCCTGGCCCGAAAAAAAGAAGAAAAAAAAGACACTTTAATTAACGGTTGTGCTGTCCACACATCTTTTGTCGATATAATCGCTACATCAGTCTCCTCGCCTCGAACGCCAGCGACACGCCTCGCAAGACTCATAAACGAGACGATTGTGCCTTTGCGAGGGCTACGTCAGATATATCGTAGAAAAAATAACGTTTCACGAATATAATCGGCCTAGAGACATATCCGATGTCATGAATATTGAACGACACAGATTCGAACTTTGCTGTAAAACAAATTACGCATTACGACATATAATCTCACATCTATATTTTATTTATTATGTCGTATAATACTAGTATCTTAATGACTAGGCATTCGTCAAAGTCCATAATATTTCAATTAACACGTAGCTTGTGATGCAATTAAATTTTCAACTATTAATTCATTTTTTTTTCTCACGAACGATAGAGTTATACGAGTCATGTTAAAGAAATAAATTCCAAATATGATCTTACAAACGACATAAATAGAAATTATAAGCGAAAGAGATATATTTGTAGCGAAGGTAAAGGAAATCGGCGAAACTTTTGACGAAAAAATCATCAGGAATAATTAATTCGAACAAATGCATTTCATCGAAAGTTTCCTCATATGAAGATCGCATGGACAATCTTCTCGTACGAATGCAATCATCTACATATATTCTAGACGGAGAACTTCTCTCCTTTGTAAGTAGTTGAGCGCATTCTAAACAAGTTTTCTATTAGCCTTCGAAGTGACCTAATAACTATTACGATCGTTAGCTATCGTTATCGATGCCGATTATTGTTATTATTATCACTATCGCTGCTGCTTGTTTTCTTCTTCACTATTCTAGATAAATTAATACTTATTAGAGCTCGAGACGAGAATTTATATTTCGTAACGGCATTAGTTTTAAATCACACTGTCAGTGATTTAATCTTTACTAATAAAATTACAAATGACAAATTAATCTCTTGTTCTTTAAATTATTATTTTATCATTAATTGATTAGATGAAGCGTCATTGTTTGTGTTTAAAGATTCTTCATAATTCTTCATAATTCTTTATTAAACTAATACTAACTTTCTATAATTAAACTTTCTTTTACTTTATATATTTTTTAAAATTAAATATCTTGTTATTACATTTATCATGCAAATTATATTATATTTATTTATATACACTTAAATATAAATATGAATAAAATTGAATGTAATTCAATGGAGGTATATAAATGTACAATTATATTACATTGATGTTTATACGTTACTTATATGTTTATAAGGCTCTGAGAACAAAGGGTTAAATTGTCCATATTCGAACCGCGCTTTGCTTCGCTCATTTCTCACGCGTTTCTAAAAATCTTGTAGCGGTCTAGTTTTCGACGAAGTTCGAGCTTACAGTAAAATCCTTACCTTATAGTAAAATCTAGACACATGACATATTCGCTCGAATAGAGAGCAACTACGATTTTTCTACGATACAGAACGCTAGGAATCTTAACGTAGAGCATGACTTGAGTCTGTTTCGCTATTGTCTCACGTCTAATTATGACGAACATACATATATACACACGAAGCACACACATAGACAGACGGACAGGCAAACAGATAAACGGACAAACAAATACGCACGTGCGTTGTATCAATTTTGACAATCGAAACTATTGATCCAAAAATTACGCTATGGATAGAAGATAATATGTGTGTGTCTCGCGTACTTATTACAACTCATATACTATAATATATAGGTACTGCGGGCCGTGTGTAAAATATTCCTAGAGACGAGTGCACACACATCGCTAACTTACTGCATGCGTAATTGTACATTCGGTATATTGTAAATTATCAGGTCAATCAGTCGCAGATATAGAAACATTCCTCAGAAAATTATCGATGAACGTCGAAGGAAGTAAGTTTCCTTCCTCTCGCGACGGGATGGATATTGGCGCGATCGGTCACCTCGTTGAGAACGCTGTTAATTAAGAGTTACGGCCTCTTCTCTTACATATCTGTGTTGTACTCGTTCTAACGTCTAATTGTAAGTGTCAGGGACAATCTCACGGAAGTGCGCGCGTGTCTTTACGTGGATCAAACAACAATAGCAAGTTCTCTCGTCTGCGTAGCGGGCAGCGTGCTCGTATCGGCGTTTCGGCGATTGAAATCGATCTTGTATCCGCTCGTTTGGTTAATTCCTTAAGTAACTCTGTATTATATTGCCTATTGGTACTAAAAACTTGTCGAAAAATTCTTACATGAGCACACGATCGATTTGTTATCATTTTACTTCGTGACGAAACGCTGTGCGAGAAGAACGAAGAAACTAGCCATTTGTAATTCTTTTTCTTTTTTCGTTTTTCATTTCGGTCTAATTATGACGTTCACTATCATGGACGTTATGATTTTCGTCACTTGTTCGATTGTATTTCGCCACATTTCGCGGGAAAGGATGTCTCGCCGGAATTTAAGCGATCGGGCGATAATGATGATCGCGATCTCCGTTTCTCAACAGGAAGTGCTCAAATCATATTCGAACGGCCTAAAACCACATTTGAACGAGTCGCGAAAGGAAACGCTTGATCCTCGTAGATGCGCGATTAATTGTTACATATACATACGCCTGTAAGTACTAGCCGTTAAACTGATGATTTGTAAGATGTGTAATTAAAACGAAGCGAGTGACTTCGAGAGGAGAGGAGAAAGGCGAAAAACGGAATAAGTACGTAAAGAGATTTTAAACGAGTTACAATAATCATTCGGGACCCAAATAATTTCGGCCGCAGAACAATTATATAGGGACTGGTAGTTAAATGTGTTTAGCGATAATTAGCCTGCAAAAATTAAATTAAATTAAATTTGACTAGAGCGATTTATCGTAAAAAAAGAAATACTCTCTTTGATTAGCAGAAAAAGCTCTTGGTCTCTACCAATCGACTTCTTCTCACATTCTATATACCGTTTCGCTCGAGATATAATTCGAGACTCCATATACTAAAGCAATCGAACTGTTTCTCCCAATATTCTCCGAATTTCGTCTTTCTAATATATCGCTGTCGTTAGTGACTGTAGGTACTTGGGAAATTAGAATTTATAAACTTAGACACGTTAAGAAATTCTGCCATTTTCTCATCAGCCATAGGGATGGCAGCTAGAAAACGTTTCGCTGGTGTACAGTAAGCTGATTTCCTTCGATCGTGACACGTATTGTGTGCAGTCAAAAGTTTAGAAATTTATACAAAAATTTTATTTATAAAACCTCACCTTTTTGCGTAGTGACTACATAAAGTAGTGAATACATACTGCACTTATAGAAATTGTTGATATCTGCTTATACTCTTAAACAAAAATTACTAAAAAAAAAACCTTATTACTTTATTTAGATTAATTTTTTGAAATAAGAAAATTAGTATTGAAGAATCCATATCCATATTTACAAATCGTATATATTTAGTACAACCACTTTGTAATTATAAATTATACGTATTTAATAATTTTAAATGGCAACTATATCTTCTAACATTACTTTTATTAATTAAATCTCTAACATCTCTGTTTGAATGTAATAAATGGCTGACAACGTGTCGGGAAACACTGAAGAATATCAGCGTAAATACAACAAATATGCTATGGCCTTGTAAAGTCTCTTGATATAAAAAGGGCAAATGTGTCGACGATTCTTCCGGTTTTGTTTTCATTAGAATTATTAGAGATTAAAATTCCTATAATTTTTATGAGCGATCGCGCGTGATCGCTCCGCGCTCGTGCACACTTTCACGAAAGTGGTGGTTTGCAACGAAAAGCGCGACAACGCGGGAAAGACACCCTTAACGTATAGCTAAGAGATGTAGGTACGATATGTTGTCACACATATATCAAACTCAATGTGATGTTCCCTGCATGTTGAATGTTGATCGTCACGTATGTGGATTAGCGTCACAGAATGTGATAGAATTGCGGGTCATGAGTATGGATAATTAGTGGTTAAGCGAACTGCGGTATAATTTTCTTTCTATTGGTTTTGTGGCGATTAGAGATTACGAAGTGATTAGTGATTATGCTAACTGATTAAACATTCATTGGTCGATAATGCGAGGAAGTTCTTGAGCCAAATGAAATTTAATCTCGATATAATACATGCATACACATAAATCTATATTTACTGAAATTTTAATTTTATAAAGGATACGAGAACTCGAACATGATGCTTAAATGAACACAATATTTTAATTAATATTACTTAACTTTATTTTTAGAAGTAGGTAGGTAGTAATCATAAAAGGTAATAATTATGAAATGTCCGAGAACAAGTCTTGATGAAGTAATATTCCCAGTTTCTAAATTTCTAATGTAAAATAAAAGAATATATAATATCGTCTCAGAAGTTTCTCATAATCGATGAATCAATGTTTTTTCTTAATAATTATAACTTTAACGAGTAAATTGAGATCTCCTCATTTACATCGTTGAAAAGAGCCATAAAAGTAATATGATTAATATGATTTCTACAATTTTTTCTACGAGGAAAGTTCTGTAAGAGATAAACAAAAAGTAGAATATTCTATTTAAGGATATGTTAAAGATATTAGTAGGACTTTTTACAATGTTTATCACGCCTATCTAACAATCTTATTTTGTTGTAGAACACGTATACATGTTTTGTATTTAATATATCCATTGTGAAAAAAATGGTGAGACACTAACAATGAGCATCATTACACACATTCGGTAACATCAATGATTTCTAATCGTGAATCGATGGCAAATAGAATAAGAATAAGAAAAGAATAATAAAGAGAAGGAAGAAATATAACTAAATAATAATATTAGCAATTAGAATAGACATTATTATTAACTTCTTCAGTGGGGGGAGAAAGTCGTATTTTTCGATATGTCGGAAGAGCGAGAGAGTGTTCTATTATAGTACAACATTGTATGTAATATTTTTCTTGAGAAAGTACAGGAAGGACCATCGTATATATCTTGCAAGATTGAAATAGTTTCGATCAATCAGCGATTAAATTAGCACAATAGATAGATTATTAACAACGTTAGCGCGTTATGCTTCGCATTTCAGAATTAATTTTTCGAAAATTAAAATCGACTGCTGTGTTAAGAATGACGCAAGAAAAGGTGATATGAAATGATATTATAAAGATAAGGATTGCCTGCAGATTAACAAAATGTATACAGTTGCTTTATCCGTTTATACGAAACATCCTGTTACATGAAAAAACAAAAAGAAGAAAAAATCATAGCTGGTTTCTATTTTTCTCCCGTTAAAATTTCGTCGACGATTTGTGAGTCGCAAATTTTTTACATGTGAATTTGTCTCCCTATGAATTTTGATTGCGCCATTGTTCCTTATTTAACATAAACATTTAATAAGTTACTCCTCGCTTTTATGTGTTGAACATCAGTATTCATATATCGAATGATACTAATGAAATACAGTTGCGTACGCAGGCATACAGGATTGAAGATAAAATTTCTTGCTGGAAACGAAAAGCTTGAGTATTTTTTGTGTAACAAGTTTAACACATGCGGAAATATCCTAGAGTTATTTATTTGCGAAGCGGCGATTTAGGCCTGCTCAAACTTGGGCGATTTTAATTGCTCATACATTTGTCTCTTTCTTCCTTTCCCACCTAAAATCTGAATACGTTTTTACTCCAGAGATGCGCTTGAGATGTAAAAAAAAAATGCAAATAGAACGACCAGATCTAATGGCGACGACGAATTTGAAGAATGACCGATTTGTAGTATGCATAATACGCGCGTGTGTGTAAGTGTGCGTCTATGTAAGTCTATGTAAGTCTTTTGAGTTCTTCATCCATGTACTTTTTCTTGAGAAATTTGTGGATTTCTGTAAATCTCTTCCATTTTACATTGACTTCTTTTCCAACCACACACGCGCAGTACGCGCGCGACTCACACACACACACACACACACACACACACACACACATCATGTGCGAAAGAAATGCTGCATATTTAAAACAAACGTTAGATAATTAATGATGTAAAAAAAGCGAGATTGAATTGCTGTTCGTTCCTGTAATTATCAGAGACATGTTTTGTTCGCATGTAAAGCACACACACCGAAATAATAAATAATATTTTTGTCGACGTAATCATTTATCTTCATTACCTCTATGTAAGAAAAAATACGTAGTTAAAGTTTGGAACGTTCTTGGAGCAAAAATATAAAAAGGCCTAATTAAAAAGGATTATAAAAAGAGAAATATACTTATATATAAAACAATACAGAATATAACAAAAAACTCAATTTAAAATTAATAAACAAATAATAAAAAATTAAAAAAGCTGCTAAATAAAATTTTTATTAAATAAGCTCATGAATTATTAATTCTGAATAATTCATCTTATTTAGTAAATGACAATATATGTTTCATAAAATGTGCAAAATGTGCATAATTAAAAATGTATCATTAATTAGCAGCTCTTTATTTAAACATAAATAATAAATATACACGTTTTAAATAATCTGTAATATCACATATGTATATTCCATTCATTCATGAGAAAATTTATTAAAGTCCAACTTCAATCTACCACTAGAACTTTGAAAAAGTGGCCATTTT